>NW_022111357.1:7736308-7737737 GCF_000313985.2 Echinops telfairi
AATTAATGAATCTATTTTAAAATAGGAAAATGTAATATACAAATCTGGATTTTTAGTTTCTCTTGGAAAAAAAATCTATCTAGAAATCAGTACACAAGGGGACTTCAAAATTTCGTGGGAAAATAGATTAGAAAGAGAATGGATTTTTTCTCTGAACTCTTTGAGGGCTCCTAGTACAGATACAAGGAGCCCCTATGGTGTAGTGGTTACATATTCGGCTGTGATCCACGGGGTCGGATGTTTGAAACCACCAGCAGTATCTTGGGAGAAGGACTGGGCTTTCTACTCCTGTGAACAGTGACAGTCTTGGGAACCCACAGGGGATCATTACGAGTGAGCAGTGACTTGACAGCAGTGAGTGTGGTTTTCGGAGTCCATACGTAAGCTTATGAATAACATGGATGTAGACATACACGTACGGGTAGATGTAGAATTTATCCATTCGTTTGTGGATGGACACTTTGGTTGTTTCCACCTTTGAGCTATTCTGCAAAGGGCTGCCAACTCCTCGGTGTTCACATTCTCACTTTCTGGTGCGGGCGCAGCCCTGCTGGGTCCTGTGGCAGGTCCACCTTCTACTTCCCGAGGAACAACGAACCTGTTCTCACAATGGCTCTGCCAGGTCACGTTCCACTAGCAATGAACGAGGCTTCCAATTTCTCCACATTCTCTTCAGCACCCTTGCTATCCGTTTCCTGGATCATTGCCATTGTAATGGAGGTGAGGCCGGATGATTTTTCAATACCTTTCTTCCTGATAAAAACTTAGCCATCATTATTGCTTCTGATTCTTTCATATAATTAGCAATTAGAAGAAATAACTTTTCCTTTCCTTTAACCTTTAAAGGTATTATTCAGATTTGGTTGAGTATTTCGTGTTTGAATTAAAATTCCCATTTTCCAAAAAAACATATTACACCTCATAGTTCTCACCATTTACAAATTTTAACCAGAAAACGCCAGACACTGCTGTGTTTTCGTAACACAGCTGTAAGCTTCCCATGACTACAGGTGGCTGCACAGAATGACAGGCCTGGGGTCTTATTCTTTTAAAAAAATCACTTTCTTGGGGGCTCTTACGGACGTTATAACAATCCATAAATCAATGATATCCAGCAAACCCGGGCAGAGGTTGCCATTGTCATTTTCAAAACATTTTCCTTCTGCTTGAGCCCATCTTATCAGCTCCTCTTTTTTCCCTCCCTCCTCTACACGCCCCCCTCCTGAGCCCTTGATGAATTATAAATCAGTATTACAAGACCTTTTTTGTAATCCCTCAGGTGCTTCCCAGTAGACGCAAACCTTCCGTCCTTTGACTGTCATCCAAGTGTGCTAACCTTTTGTAGCCCCCAGGGATTCCAATAAGGAAATCGATTCCCAAGCACAGCGAAATGACGTTCAGAATGAGTGTAGGCATCCGAGTCCCGTGC
>NW_022111357.1:7738936-7740034 GCF_000313985.2 Echinops telfairi
TATGGTCGGGTGGCATGCCCTCTGGAGAGTTATCGGTAGTGCTAAAGGAACTTTGTAAAACTTGCTTACTGCTAGGCAGAGGCCAAGGGGTCTTGTGGCTGAGAGGCCAAGGACTATAGAGAAGTAAGCCTATGACTGAGATGCAGCTGTCCTGACCAGAGAAGAACTGTATCCTGAGTGTTCCTGATCCTGACCTGTGCCCTGTTAACTTCCCTAATAAATCCTATAATTGTGAGTGTGGCCTGTGAATTCTGCATGGCCACTGGACTAGATTCTTGAACTAGCAGAGAAGTAGAAAGTGTTATGTCAGACTTGCTACAGAGGCTGGACTAGAGGCACATCTGACCTCTGCCTCATAGGAATTGACCACGGGCTGAAGGTGATGATGATTCTCCTCCAGATACCGCCCACCCTTCCACCTTTCTTATAATGCGGATGATAAAAAGCAGACTGACTTTTCGTCTTTCTTTTTTTTTAATGGCTTTTAAATTCCCCACAGACGCACTCTATTCGCCACACATAAGACAGAATGCCACCATCATCCTGAAATACTGGGCGTGGATTCCAGCGGGGCTGTTATAGAACAGAGCTGAGTGGCAGGGCTGCCTCTTGCAGAGAGGCACATGCTCTCTCCAGCAGGCCACCTCCCCCATTAGAGGCTTTCAAGCTTGATCTCCCCTTCCATGCCGAAGACCAGGGTTCCTTCCATTCCAGGCCAAGGCATCTCACACACAGTCCCCACCCATCTGTGAGTGGAGGCTGGCTTACGGCTATGATGCTGAACACATTTGACTGGACCTTCCAGGCTGGGAAGAAAGGCTGATGGGCTGCTTCTGAAAACCAGCCCGTGGAAACATGGGTCACAACAGTCTCATCATCAACCACCCGTGGGAGTGGTGCAGGACCAAACAGAGCTCCTTTGTGCACGGGGTCACCTTAAGCTGGGAGCTAAGAATGTGGGTGTTGTTAGGGGCCATTGAGTCCGTTCTGACCCATAGGGACCCCCTGTGCACAACAGAACAAAAAACACTGACCGGGCCTGTGCCATCCTCACAAGTGTTCCCATGTCTGAGCCCGTTGTTGCAGCCACTGTGTGAA
>NW_022111357.1:7742145-7744631 GCF_000313985.2 Echinops telfairi
TTGGACAGTGTAAGACATGACAAAATAATAATAATGATAAATTATTAAGGGTTCATGAGGGAGGGGAAGGGAGGAGGAAAATGAGGAGCTGATACTGAGGGCTCAAGTAGAAAGCAAATGTTTTGAGAATGATGATGGCAACAAATGTACAAAATGTGCTCTACACAGTGGATGGATGATAAGAGTTGTATGAGCCCCCAATAAAATTATTTTTTAAAAAAAGAGGTCTTACACAACAGATTTACCTAAATGCAGTGTGTCTTTTGATCTCCTGACAGCTACTTCCATAAGCATTGATTGTGGACCAAAGCAAGACTAAATCCTGGACAACTTCAAACTTTTCTCCATTTATCATGATGTCACCTATTGGTGCAGGTGTGAGGACTTGGGTCTTCCTTACATTGGGTTTTCACCCGTACTAAAGGCTGCAATTGTTCATCTTCATCGGCAAGTGCTCCAAGCCTTCCTCACGTGTCATCTGCACACGGCGGGTTGTTCATGAGCCTTCCTCCAAACCCGAGGCCACACTCTTCCCATAGCGGCCAGCTTCACTGACGACTTGCTCAGTATACGGATTGAATAAGCATGGTGGGTTAACCATACTAGTCATTGAACACAGAGACCATTCCTCAGTTGTTGCCTCCCTGGTGCTCCGTACCCTTGAATGGGGGTTGGATACTCCCCCCTCGATGTTTCTGGGGTGCTCAGTGCCTAGTTCGGTTGGGTTATAGTTGGGTGTGTTTCTTTCCCTTCCAGGCAGAGCCCGCTGAAGCCAAGGGCCTGGTCCTGTTTACTAATGTCTGGTCACGGCAGGATTCGTTTACTATGACTATGCCAGATTGGGGTGTTTGGGGAGGAATTATTTGTACAAAGGAGATTTTTTATTAAGCTGCCCCAAGATGTCATAGCCCCTCAAGGTGCAGGGTGGTGGTGGTGTGTGTGTGTGGGTGGGGCAGTGAGATGGAAGACTGTCAAACAAAACCCTTCTGTTACGAGTTAGCTCAAGATGAGCTATCGCTAGCCTCGATTTGCAGCCCAGGACATTAAAGCTCACAGAGGTCAAGGGAGCCACCCACAGCCGTAGAGCCAGTCATTGGCCAAGCGTGGGCCAGAACATACATTTCCGGACCTTCTTGGCCAGGACTTCAGCCCACAGCCCAACATCTGGTCCTTGGTGATTTGAGCAGCTTCGACATCACGTCTTCCCAATGTGCATATGAAACCACCAGGGGGAGCCCAATGCCCGTGTGTGGGGAGATTGGTCCCTAACTTTGGAGTGGGAATGATTGATCCTTTGGGGAAGGCCCACTGGACAGGAGGGACGCCATCACCAGAGGGGTGGGAGAGTCCTGGTCGAGAAGGGATGAGGGAAGGATTTGAGAGGCCGAGGTCAGAAGCTGGTTTGGAAGGAGGGAGGTGCGTAGAAGGGCATTGTTGCATTCTTGCATGCTTGGGCCCTGCCTTGTCTGGCCCTCCTGGGAAAAGGGGTCAGCTGGGGAGAGGGAGGGCTCTCCAGAGGGGAGCGTCCTGCCTCCGCCTCCATTCTGCTCGGGCTCATTCTGAGCCTGGAGCAGACCGGACATTCCGAAGTTTCTGGCAGGGAAACCAGGAAATCAGACCCGGCATCTTGGCCAAGTCTCTCAAAGTCGGCCCAGGGCCTTAGGGGAAGAGCCTGCTGTGCCTGGGGCGCCGTGCTCCAGGCTTCTGAGCACTGCCCAGCTCCTAGAAGCTCTCCAGCCCTCCTCCCTCCGGACTGTGCTCACACTCACCCCATGGGTGCCAGAGGCCTGGACAGAGCCTGCGCTCCACATTCATGCCCAGTGCCCCTCAACCGGGCCCGCGGTTGCAGTTGCCCCTCTCAGCAAACCGCTGCAGTGCTCCTCATTGCTGGACCGACTGCATAGCTTGGAATCATTGTCTTCTTTTATTTTTTAAAGTACTTTTTGCTAATTAAAAAAAAATCATTTAATTGGGAGCTCCTACAGTGTTTTGTTTTTTTTTCCTACAGTTTAAAAAAAAATTTTTTTTTTAATTTTTTTTTAAATCATTTTATTAGGGGCTCATACAACTCTTATCCCAATCCATACATACATCAATTGGGTAAAGCGCTCGTACAGTTCTTATCAGTCCCTCCACCCATCGTGTCAAGCACATTTTTACATTTGTTCCCATCATCATTTTCAAAACATTTTCTTTCTACTTGAGCCCTTGGTATGAGCTCATTTCTCCTTCCTGCCCTCCCCCACCTTCTCGCCTTCATGAACCTTGAAAATTTATAAATTATTATTTTTTCGTGTCTTACACTGACCAATGTCTCCCTCACCCACTTTTCTGTTGTCCGCCCCTCCAGGAAGAGGGTTATATGAAGATCATTGTGATTGGTTCCCCCTTTCTCCCCTCACCTTCCCCTTCCCCTCCTGGTATTGCTATTCTTATTATTGGTCCTGAGGGGTTTATCTGTCCTGGATTCCCTGTGTTTCCAGCTC
>NW_022111357.1:7745268-7747151 GCF_000313985.2 Echinops telfairi
TATAAATATATTTACATATGTACATGTCTGCATTTAGACCTCTATAAATGTCCATTTGCCTCCTAGTTCTTTCCTCTATTTCCTTTTACTTTCTTCTTGTCCCACTATCATGTTTGGCCTTCATTCAGTGGAATCATTCTTAACACCAACTCTTATGTCATTTCCTGTGTCCAATCCATCCTTGGACCTCTGTCCACCTTTCATTCCACCACATGGTGCCCATCAAGTGCCATCATCTCTCGTCTGACAGGCGTCCCCCTACCATCTCTCTTTTTTTTTTCTTTTTTTGTGTGTGGGGGTTTTCCAGAAAAAAACCCCAGAAAATCTGCTAGACAGATTTTTAAAAAGCTGTAACACTACCACCTCTTCTCCGCATAGTAGTCCCTGATGGTCTTTTAACACTGCCAGTCTGATCATGTCACCATCTGCTGGACCCTTTCTACAACTTTCCCACGCTCTTGCAATAGAGCCCAAATTCTCAGCACGGCCCCGAAGTGAAGTGCTTGGATGGTCTGCTGCTCCCCCACCTCCGGCACTGTATTCACTCTTGCTATATTCCAGCTCTGCAGGGCATGCTTGCCCCGGGCCTTTGCACAAGCTATTCTCTCTGCGTGGCCGTCTTCACTTCTGCTCCTTCTGATCTCAGCCCCAGCGTTGCTTTCCAAGGCTCACCTTCTCCACCTTCCCTGCCCCCATCACATTTCCTACTACCCACTCTCCTAGCACCACACGGTTCTCACTCCCTCATTGGCGAGCATTGCCAGTGCGCACTTATTTGTAAGACTCTTGAATCAGTGTCCATTTCTTCCACCAGACTGTGAAGGCCTGTGTCAACTTTTGCTCACTGAACACCCCCATCGCCTCACTCAGGGCCTGGCACAGGGCAGGTGCCCAACAAACATCATCTTGGGAAGGAGTAAGTTTCTGCTGCACACTTCTACCCGTCTCGATGGCCCAAGCCTAAGACTCCAGCATGCCTCATCTGGACCTTGGTAATTGCTGGGATTCCAGTTCACAGTCAAGTCCCTACCTACCCAACAGCCAGAGTGATCTCATGAGAACACCAGTCTGTTCATGCCACCCTCTCTTTAATAGCCTTCTGTGGTTTCCCCGGCAATAACCCCCCAGCTCCTGACCACAGCCTTACACGGCTCTGGCTCACCTTCCTGGCAGACTCGACATGATTCGTTAAATACTGTGTGTCTTAGGTTCTGGACACTGAGGGATTCAACAGCGAGCAAAAGCAGAGCCACTGTCGCAGGACTCAGCCCTCCGGACACTCAAGCAAAGTGCACTCCTTCCCACATGAGTGGGGGGGGGCCTTTGCATAGGACCTCTCACACTGACATGGATTGAGTTGTGCCCCTCCCCCACCCCCATCCCCTCCCCACACCAAACATGTGTAGGAATCCCCCAACCCTGCCCCTGTGGATATTTGTGTTTGGAAATAGCATCTTTAGATCACACAGCTACCTGGTGGGGTCATGGGTTGTTGAGCTGCTAACTGCAAGATCAGCAGTTTGAAGCCACCAGTGGGGTGAAGACTTTCTACTCTGGTCAAGATTTAAGAGTCTCAGTTTTGAGAATGATGAGGGCAATATATGTCCAAATGCGCTTTACACAATTGATGTATGTATGGATTGTGATGAGAGTTGTATGAACCCCTAATAAAATGATTAGGAAAAAAGTCTTGGAATCCCACAGGGGCCGTTCCACTCTGCCCTATAGGGTTTACTATGAGTTGGCATTGCCTCGATGGCAATGAGTTTTGGTGGTTTTTTTAACATTTTATCAGGGGCTTATACAACTGTTATCGCAATCCATACACACATCAATTGTGTAAAGCGCATTTGTACATCGTTTCTCAAAACATTTTCTCTCCA
>NW_022111357.1:7748154-7754836 GCF_000313985.2 Echinops telfairi
CCCCCTCTTGCTTTCTCCTTATTGTGTGTGTAAGTTAGCTATTGCTGTGTAACAAATCACTCCCAAACTTGGTCATTTCAAGCATTTATTATCTCACAGTCCCTGAGGGCTATAAATCCAGGAGCAACTGAGCAGGCTGGCCTCGCCCGCATCTCTTAGGAAGCTGCAGGCATCTGAAGGCTTAACTGGGGCTGGAGGACCTGCTTCCAAGATTATTCAGGTAGCTAGCTATTGGCAGGGCTGCAGCAGCCTCCCCACAGGTGGCTGAGGACAGCAGCTGCCTCATCCGAAGTGAGTGCCCCCGAGCAGCGTGAGAAGAATGGAAGCAGTGTCTGCAGGGTCTTCCACAGCCCTTAGTTCTGCTGTCTTATTGGCCACGCAGCCAACCCGATGCCACGTGAGAAGAGAGCACACAGGGGCCGGGATGCCAGGAGGAGGCAGGGGACCTTAGGGTACATCTTAGAGGCTGGCCAGCACATGGTGTTTCCTTTGAGAAGCAAAGCAGCCTTGCCTAAGAGAGGCCCCCTACCCCCCAGGTTCTTGTCACCTCTGCTGGCTGGCGTCTTGCCAGGTGTCCATGTCTGAGGCAATCCCGATTCAGCCCTGGGCTAGGGCCACTGCCGCTGAAACACAGGGGGCGGCATCTGGGCAGATGCCACCTGAACACGATCAAGGTGCTTTGCAATGAGGTTAGAGAGGTGAGCTGGATGCTGTGCAGGCAAACCAGAGGGTCTGTGACACTCACTCCCGAGACCGTCAACTCTAGGAGGACAGAGGTGAGTTTTGTTTCAGCACTGCGTCTCGCATGTCGCCTGCTGTCCAGTACAGAATAGGCAACAAACAGTATCTGTTGAGTGAATAAGTGAATGGATTTCTGACTAAACTGGAAAGTCCACATCATAGGACAACTAGGTCTGATACCCCCAGAGGACGGACACCTTCAAATCCTAACCAATCCCACTGCCATTGAGTCAATCCCAACTCACAACAACCCAACGTAGGGTTTCCAAGGCTGTAAATCTCTACAGGAACAGATAGAGCCTCATCTCTCTCACTCAGAGCGGCTGGTAGCTTTGAACTAACAACCGTGTGGTTACCAGTCCAATGCTGCCTCGCAGTGCCACCAGGTCCCAAGCCCTAGGCTCCCCAAATTCATAGAACTTAGGAAGCCGCCTGCTCCCCGCCCTTCCCCCCCTCCCCCGTGGCCAGCCCCAGGGACAGACAGGACTGGCAGACTTACTCTCACTTTATTTCTGGAGAAGTTTGATCAGAGGCAATAACACTGATTCCAGGTGAGGGCAGGGCACATGGGTGCCCCTAAAACCAGTTCCCATGGCCCCCAGTGACCCCCATTCTCCAGACCTGGGTTCCCTCTCATAGTTAAATACAGAGAGGAAGATCTCTCCGGGAGCCTAGTGGGGAGGAGGGGGAGTGTCTGCCTCCTGCACCCACCCCTCCGCTCGGAAGGAGTCTGAGCACAAGCTATTTACAGTATTCACATCCACTGTACCCCACCAAACCAAGGCAAAATACTACAGGTGGCCCATCCCCAAGGGGGAGGCCAGAGAGGCTGTGAGTGTATGTGTGTGTGTTGGGGGGAGGTGTCCATGCGTGAGCGCACACATGTGCACTGGGGGGCAGGGTCCAGCGCTGGCCAAAGGACGTCAGTCTATAAGGTGCAGGTTAAAAACAACAGAGTCCCCTTCTTCAGGGGCCCAGGCCACTTCCGGCTTTGTTCTGTCGCTCTCTCCTCCGGACATCCTGGAGGACGCTGTAGGGGAGCCCTCGGAGCTGCTCCGGGTCTGCTGCAACTCCCTAAAGGACTTCTGTGAAGAAAAGAGCCAGGGTGAACTGCTGGCGGGGAGTGTCTGGGTGGACCATGGGAGGGCTCTAGCTGAGCAGGGAAGTGGGGGGCGGGTCTGGGAGCCCTGGCAGGGTTGTTGGGGTGGGGTGTGTGGGGTGGTGGAGGTAATGATTTGGGTCCTGGGTTCAGGGGTCTCTACCTGTGACCTGAGGGGGCTGCACCACAGCTTTCTTGAGGAAGGCTTCTGCCTCAGCAAAGGGCAACAGCGCCTCTGGCTTTCGGCCCAGACTCTTGTCCCCTGGGGGCCCCTTGGGGGAGAAGCCGTTCTCCTGGTGTGCTGGGAGGGGCTGCAGGCCGTTCACCAGGGACCCTGGCGACTCCTTGTTTGGCAGGCTGTGGGTAGAGTGGGTGTGGGGCAGCAATCAGGCACCTCACATCCCTGTAAAACCCAGATCACCCCCAGTGCCAGGCTGCTCCCGTGCTGGGTGTCCCCGGAATTGGGAGCTACTACCTCCACTGGGAATCCTGGGGTTCCAGCTCCCCCTTCTGCACAGCCTCCTTTTGCAGCGCCAAGGGCCGCACCTCCCCGGTGTTCACGAGCTCTGGACACAGGAGGAATGCCCATTAGTAGGGGCTGGAGACGGAGGGGAGAACTGGGGCTAGTGATAAGGCAGGCAGGGGCTTTTACCTGGGCCGGAGTCCTGGGCCTTGGTCTCCTTTCCATCCTGCTTCTATGTTGGAGAGGAAGGGGAGTCAGCCTCCAAGGGTATTTGGACATGCCAGCTGAGGCACTTGGTTCCTCTCCCCCTCAGCCCAGCCCGAGTGCCCCCCCCCCAAGCTCCCGTCCTCTGAGCTGGGTACCTTTCTCCACCTCCTTTACTTTTCCAACCCCCACCTGCCAGGAGCCCAACCCACAGGATGGCCTCAGGGTGGGAGGCTGACCTTGGTTTCCGCAGCCTCAGACTTGCGAGTCCTCTTCATGATCTCCTCCAGGCGCTGTGGGAGGTCCACACCGGGTCAGTCTGGGCCCAGCCCTAACCCTACCCCACCCCTAGCGCCCTAAGGTTCACACCAACCTCCCAGACCTCCCTAGGGTCAGGCAGCCAGGACCCAGAACCTGCCCTACTTCCCCCTTCTCCACCTGGCTACAAGTCCGAGACAAGATCACTCCCATGCACCCCACTCCCAACCCCCACCCCCAGTTCCAGGAACTGCGACCCACCCCCAGCTGGGAGCGGACTCCACCCACCGCGCGCACGCGCCAGGTCCCCCTCTCAGCCCCTGCCCCGGGCACCTTTTTGCGCTCCTGCCGTTCCTGCTCTTCTCGCTGGAAGTGCTTCTCCCGCTCCAGCCGCTGCCGCTCTGCCTCTTCCCGGGACCGAGCTTCGGCCTCCTCTTTCTGCCAAGGGCTCGTGTGAGCACTGGGTGCCAGAGTCCAGCCTTCTCTCGGAGCCCCCCCTGCCCCTTCCTACCGCCCCACCGGGCACTGCCGCCCGCCTGCCGACCCGCAGGGGCACCTGCTTCTGCAGCCGTTCCTGCTCCTCCTGCTCGGCCTGAGCCTTCTCCCGGGCCTCCTGCTCCTCCCGCCTCCTGGCCTCCGCCTCGCGCTCGGCCCGGGCCTCAGCCTCCCGTGCCAGCTGCTCCTCTCTCATCCTCCTAGAGGACAGGGGAACTGGGGCTCGGTGGGGAGCTTCTTCGCCAGCTCCCACAAGACCCCCCACCCACCCCTACCCGCGGCCCCGTGGGCGCACTCACTTGTCCCGTTCCGCCTGCAGCTGCCGCTCCTGCTCCTCCCGTTCGCGCTGCTCGCGAGCCTGGCGCCGCTTCTCGGCCAGGAGCCTAGTGGCCTCCTCGCGGTCTGTGGTCCCGGCCATGGGTTTGCTAGAGGTCACCGGGGGAGCAGAACCTGGAGGGGGAACCGGGCTCAGGAGTCAGCACACACCAGCGCAGGCGCCCCACGGCCCCTGCACGTCCCATGCTTCCAGGGGTGCCCGCCCACCCCAAAGGCTGTGGCTGGGTCCTCGTCTCTGGCCCGCAGCTTGGGTCGGGAGTCACAGGGGACAGGAGACTCCTCTTCTTGTGTGCCAACATAGGCCCCTGGCAACCCTGCCCAGATGGCCCACCCTGCCCACCGCTCGACCCCCTCTTCTGCATGCCCACCTGCAGGGCTCTCCACTGTGGGCTGCTCCTTCTGGGGTGGGGCTGGGACGGGTGAGGGCACAGGCGAGGGTGCTGGTGAGACGGGGGTGGTGGTGGCCTCCTCCTCACCAGCCCTGCCCTTGCTGTGGCTGCTCTTGTCCTCGGGCCTGGGAGTGTTGGGGCTCTCCTTTGACTCCTCCTTCCTCCGAATGCGTCCCTTGGGAGAGGCAGTGGTGCCCCGGGGAGACGGTGGCTTTGGAGGCAGAGCATGGCCGGGCCCTGGGCTGGAGCCGGGGCAGGGAGATGCAGGCCTGTGCCAAGGCGTGGAGGGAGATGACGGCCGGGCCTTGGACTTGGGGCTGAGAGAAGAGATAAGAGTGAGGCCGGGGGCACACAGCTGGCCTGGACTCCCCCTCCCCCTGCACACCCACCCCGATGCCCTCACAGAGGGGTAGACCCCACTTGGTGATTAGGGATGCACTGTGGGGCTCTGTAGTGTCTGCCTCCTCAGAGCGAACTTCAGCCCAGCATGAGTCGCGCCTGGCTTTGCTCAACAAAGTGCCCCCAGCACCAGGACAGTCCCCGAGGGTGCAGTCATTCCGTCAGCAGGTACTGACGCTGATCACTGGCTTAGGTGCGGGGCACGTCGGTGATGAAAATGCTAAAGCACCACTCGGAACCCCCAAACCCTGCCCTCAAGGAATTTCCCTTCTAGAGGTATGTGCTCAACAAATAAGCCAGAACCTGAGCCCAAACCCGTGTTCAGACTGGTTCAGTGATCCCACCTCAGGGGAACCAAAAGCCTCATCTTTCTCCAGCCAGTAGCTGGGTGGGTTTGAACCATTGCCCTTTGCAACTGTGAGTCAGAATTGACTCACTGACAGTGAGTTTCCCGGACAGTGCAAACCAAAGAACCGAACTCACTGCTGTCAAATCGATGCCGACTCACAGCGAGCCTGTAGGGCGGGGTAGAACTGCCCCTGGGGGTTCCAGACTAACTGGGAGGAGAAAGCCTCGTCTGAGAGGCGGATGGTTTCCAACTGCCGACCTTGTGAACTCAATGCCCAACGTGCCCACCTGAGCTCGGAGGCGGGGCCCGCTGAGAGGCGTGGCCTCAGCGAGGCAGGCAGGGACTGGCGTTTCTTGAGGCTGCGCTCTCGGGCGAGGGCGCTCTTCTCCTTCTCGTTTTCCCGCTCCTTGTCCTTCTTTTCCTTTTTCTGCACCTGGCGGGGCGAGGAGGCCCGGAAGATATGAGCGCCGCTGCGTTCCCTGGGCCGGGCACCCTGCCCCTCGGGGGTGCAGGTGCGGGGTGGCCACTCACCGGCGAGGCCTCCGGGCGGCGGCGAGCCAGGGAGGGGCTGCCCACGGCACTGGGCTTGCGGCGCTCCCCCGCTGCGGTGCAGCGGTGCCCGCTCCGGGGGGCGCTGCAGGGTGTCAGGGGGCTGGCGGAGGCCGAGCGCGGGCACACGGGCACGGCTGCAGAGGGATGAGTGCGGTCGGGGTGCGGCCCTGCGGCAAGACGGGCCCTTGTCCCGCCCCGCGCGGGTGGTCTCGCGGGGCCGCTGCCCCTACCCTGGTCCCGGCCATTGCGGGGTAGTGTGACTGCGCTGCGACTCCTTGCCAGGAAGGAGAGAGTGGGCGTCATCAGACGGTCCACAATGCTGCTCTCCCATGCGCTCAGCTGCAGGCTCCGATCTGCGGGAGAAGGTTCAGGGGAGTCGGTCACTGCACAGCTGCAAGAGGCAGGCCAAGCGTAGGTGAAGGGAGGTGACCAGGTGCGTTCCCCATATACCTTGGCCGGGCCCAAGGGCATTCACCCCGGAGAGGGCTTCCCTCCCCTTCACGTGGGGCCACACTTGCCCACACTGGGGTTTGGACCTCCACTGCAGGCCCCAGCCACCCACCCCACCACTCTCTGTGGTAGAAGGGCTGGAGTTGTGGTGTAGGGAGAGGCACTGGGTGGTGATGGTGGCCATGTCCCAAGCTTCCCACCCCCTCTTGTTCTCATGGTGTGGGGAGTGGGGGAAGAGAGGTGCCTGCTCCCACAGATTTGGGACGGTGAGGGTTCCTGTCCTTCTCTGATTCAGGCGAGGCTCAGCTTTTAAGTCCTGAACCAGGGAGCGACATCCAGGAGGCCTGGCGGCCCTGGCCACCCTGCAGTGTCCTCTCAGCTGCCTGGTTTATTTTTAAGCTGAAATCAGGTGGGGTTGGTGCAGCAGCTGATTTGGTTGCTAGGCAACAGAACAAGCAAATAAAAGCTAGAGGAGCGTATAAATAACTCCTAGCATGGCTCCTTCACTTGTGCACCCCAGGGCCTGGAGGGAGTACAGGGGCCATGCCACCCTGGAAGGGACCAACTCTGGGGATCAGTCAAGATCATGGCTGGGTTCTGGAGAGAGAGAGGACCCTGGAGGTCAAGCCAAAACAAGGGACTCACACAGACACAGCCCACACGGGAAGCAAAGCCACTAGCTGGCTGTGGTTGGAGATGAGGTGACCTGTCTGTCCCCACCCCCAGCTTGCTCTGAGGTCCCTGCCAGGCTCTCTGTTTGCTGGGCCACTGCCCTTTGCCTCTCTTCTCCCCTCAGCAGGGAACAGCTCTGTCCTCAGGGCCCAAACCCAAATGCCGGCTCCCCCGAGGGGTACAGAGCCCTGGGTGGGGTAGAGTGGGGGCGGAGGCCTGGAGTCTACAGGGCTCCATGGACCTGGGGGCTCTAGCTCAGCTCTGGAGGAGGCTTG
>NW_022111357.1:7754952-7771230 GCF_000313985.2 Echinops telfairi
CGGGCTGGGCCTTCTCTTACTTCTACTGGGGGAGTTCCAGAGGGTGGCTGAGGACTTTGAGAGCCGCTTGTTGATTATAGAGTCCACGTGTTTGGGCAGGTTTACTGCCGACACGGAGCACCTGCTCCCACCTGGAGGGGAAAACACACGGCGTTAGGGCCGGGCCAAACAGGAGCCAGGGGGGTCACTGAGGCCTTCCATGCAGGATGCTCCGAGGCAGGGTCGGAGGGGGAGGAGTGGGCAGGCTAGGACGGGAAGGAGGGGCAGTCTTGGCCTTGGAGTGGGTAAGGATGGGGTGGGGGTGGGGATAGGTGATGACCTGGGATGGGGGAGCCGACGGAAAAGGAACAGAGGGAGAGAGAGTCCAAACTAGAGAAACAACAGTCTTCCTGGCCAGAGGGAGCCAGTCCCTCCTCCCCCAGCCACCCAGCATTGGCACTTGCTGACACTGCCCAGCCAAGGCGCTATGGCTACAGCACCCACGTCCTGGGCCAAATGCAGAGACGGTCCTGAACAGAAGAACCCACATAGTCAGAGGCACAAATACCGATATTCATCCCGACACACAAAGAGAAATACATGCAGACACAAGCGGATCCGGCAACAGACACCTTCGCATACACACATGTGTGCAGACGTGCACAGGGTCAGAGCACAAACTCATCGAAGCAGCCTAATGACTAGATTTGTACCAGCCCGTTTGCTGGCGGCATGGCTGACCACACACATGACCTCAGGTGATCCTCCCAAACCTCTCCTGACAACCTCAGCTGTTATTAAGAGCTTTTGACGCACAGCCACCCTGGTGTCAACTGCACCAGAGGGTCAGTCCTCTGGGCTACAGTCTTCATGGAAGAAGATACCCGGGCTTCTCTGGGCTCAGATCCCCAACCTTTTGGTTAGCAGCTGACCGCTACCGGTTGGGTGAGACCAGTGCTCCTCAGAGGCAGGTACAGTTCTCTTCCCAATTTACATGTGACGAAACCCGGGAGCTGTTTGTTGAGAACTGTTACATGGCTCATCTAAGAGCGCATAGCAAGGGCCAGAGCCCGGACCCTAGCCCAGCTCTGTCTGACTCAGAAGGCCTCAGCGACGTACACCGGGCCACAGATGCACACTGCACATACACCAAAAGACACGCACAGCCAGGGACGCTGAGCTTGCCACCACAGGAAGCGATCCAAACAGTGGAATGTGACGTGCATGCCAGCAAAGAAGCAGGTAAAAAAATCCATGAAAGCCCTACATAAAGAAACTAAGAGACCCCCCAAAGAATCAACCCTCCAAAATATATCCCTAAGGGGGTGGCATTTTCTTTCAATACCGAGTGCCTCCAGGGCAGTGAAGTCTCCTTGATGTGCATTGGCAGGTGCACAGAGGGCTAACCGAACCCAGTCAGACGTTTGAGTAGCAAACCGAAGAGAAGGCACGGCTGGCGGGAGTGCTGGGGGACAGTGATGCACAGCCCGTTCCAGGAGACACAGTCATGTGAAGCCAGGCTCTGGCTCTGAAGCTGCTCCCATGTCCCTGCTCCCTAGCCCTCAGCCGAGCCCACCGACCCACCAGCCCTGCCGCCCACTCACTGGTCTTGTGTCCTGGTGAGCTGTGGTGCAGGGCCCCTGCCCAGGACCAGCGCTGCTGCCGGATTTCGGCCCACGTCTTCTTCACTGACCGCTGGATGGCGGCTTCGTAGCGCTCCTGGAGGAAGTGGGGAGAGGACACAGGTCTGGGCTGGAAATCACCCCTGGTAGAAAGGCCCTTCTCCCTCTGGTGACAATGCACCTCCACTCACACCAGAAGAGTTCCCTGACTCATCAGTGGTAACCAAGGCTACCAAATCCTCTGATAAGGGACCATCCGCTCCCTTCTGACTTGTTTGGGGATGGGGGTGTTGATCACTGTTCTTGAGTCATTTCCTGGGGGTCTGAGTTGTTGCTCTGAGGATGGGGAGGGACTCCCCTTAGCTTGGTGCCCACCCCACCCCCCTTGAAGGATCAGGGCCTGACTTTGGGCTGTATTTCCCCCCTCAGCCTGGGGCCACAGGGCCAGCCCATGTCACGTTGTCCGTGTCCCCATCAGTACTCAGGCTAGGGCTCTAATGTTGTCTTGGGGCTACGCACACACAAAGGCAAAGCACACGTTCCGGCAGTACCTGCCGAACAAGCAGGCTCAGTGACTCCCAGGGATTGCACATGGACAGGGGCACAGGTGCAGACATGAACACAGATGTGCGCACACTTAGCCAGCATACAGGCGGCAGGGAGAGACGCGTGCAGGCCCGGACGCACCCAGTCAGAAGTCGGCACCAGCTCACCTTGTTTTTCTCGAGCTTCTGCCGCTGCCGCTCCTCCAGGGCGGCCCGCCGCTGCTCGGCTTTCAGCCGCTGCTCCTCCAGCCGCCTGCGGCGCTCCTGAAGCTGCTGCTCCCGCAGCACCTTGGCCTTCTCCTCCTTCTCCAGCCACACTGCCTTCTTGGCGGCTATTGAAGGGAGCCCAGATGGGGAGGGAGGGGTGAGTGAGTCTGGAGGGGTCCTGACCCAGCAGGTCTTCCCCCAAGGGCCGGGTGACCAGATTTAAAGCGGGACATCATTGACTGAGGGGAGGGGGTGGTGGTTCTTGATTTAAAATTTGGTCTATATGGACCAAATAGACCGTTCCCTAGCTTGTCGTGCATTCTTTCCAAAAATCGGGACTTTTTAAAAACGCCAAAATTTGGGGCTGTCCCGCCAAAAGCGGGACGTCTGGTCACCTTACCCAAGGGGCTTCCTCCAGCATCCTAGCCTGGGCTGCGTCCTTCTCCTCCCCTTGAAGCCTGCCTCCCCTCCTCAAATGGAAGGCCGTCTGCAACCCAGGCCCTGAGAGGAGACCCACTCCTCCCCATTGGCCTCCTGGTCTCTGGCTTTGGGAGGAGTGCTGACTGAGGTCTGTGTGCCAGGCAGTGGGCTGGGCACCACACCTGCTGGACAGATGTCCCCAGAGTGTGATGAAGGGCACAGGATTGGGAGTGAGCTGTGCTTTGGGGTGGGCAGTTCGGCTCTTCGACCAGCTGTGGGGTTTGGGCTAAGGGTGTCAGCGCTCTAGGCCTGGTTTGCTCATCCTCCATCTTCGGGAGGCTGCTACGAGGGTTCAGTGCGATGCTGCACCCAGCCCAGTGCACACCGGGTGGTGTCCACAAGGGTGAGCTATCGTTAGCAGGACTCGGGGGAGGTGTCGCTGCACCTCACTCACTCACCCAGGTACTTGGCCCGCTCCTCTCGCCGCTCCTTCGCCAGCTTGTGTCTCTCTCCTGCCTTCTTCGCATCTTGGCGGGGAGACAAGGACAGACTTGGGTCTGAGGGCTCACCCAAGGGAAGTCACCTCGGGGCCCACCCCCAACTCTTTCCCCACCTCCTTCAGGATAGAAGGGATCCCTCTGGTGGTGTCCGGCGGGGCTGAGACCTGAGCCGAGGAGCTGGGCCCAGGGCAGAGGGCAGCGTACACACCTTGCTTGGGGGGGGTGCTGTCCGAGGTGGGTGCTGCCGTTGGAGACGGCTGGCTGCTCCTCCGAGGAGGCCTGGCGTCCCGCAGGCCTGCAGCTGGTGGAGTGGGTCCCCTGCTCTTCACCTCGGAGGGAGGGGAGTCCTCTTGTGGGGGGACGGGCCCACGGCCAACCTGCTCCGAGGGACTATTTGGTTCCAGTGGGAGCGGCTTAGGGCTAACAGGAGTCTTCATGGCAGGAGGGGTGTCCGGGGGTGTGTCAGGTACGAGGGCTGACGTAGGTGGTGGCGGTGGTGGCGGGAAGGGGTCGCCTTCTGGGGAAGGTCTTGGCTCTTGGGGGATGATCCTGGTTGCCACACCTGGAAAACCAACACAAGGGAAGAGAGGGTGAGTGAGAACCACTGCAGTCAGTTCACCACGTAGCCCGTCTCCTTTGTCCAAAGGACTTCAATCGTTCACCCACACATGCACTTTACTTAGCCTTCTCTGTGCCAGGCCCTGTTCCAGGTGCTGATGGTAAAACGCCACCGAGAACACAGCTTTGGCCCCTGCCTCTGCGGAGTCTCCTCTAGCAGGAGACAGCCCGAAGGCCAGACAATTACAAGTCACCTATACTGGGGGGACTTCTGGAGAAATGACAACCTAAGACCTACAGAGGAGTTGGCGCTGGCAAAGCCAGGAGGAGGGTTCTGACAGAGAGAAGCACATATGCAGAGACCCTAGGAAGAAAAGGGGGGAGGGAGGAAGGGAGGCAAAATGCATTGAGTTTGTGGCACCTCCCCTCCCCGCCCAACTCTCAATTTATACATATTGTGACTCAGCTTCTTTTTGGAGCAAATGCCACCCTTTTGGTCTCCTATGGCTGACTGGCTCAAGAAGTGCACTCCTTCCCGGTGATACTGCTCACGGTTCAGACCTCTTCACTGTTGGGCTGAGGGCGGGTCCCTCAGGGGCTATGATTTAAATGTTCTTCTCCTCCCCCAGGCCTTCCCCACTCTGTGTAGGACCTTATATTGTGATCTGCACCAGACTGGTCTGTAGTGATCACTGGGCACCATCTAGTGCTGTGGGTCTCAGACTGTGTGGCTCACATGATCCATTGGTCCTCTGGACCAATTGTTTCCTTGAATCTTTTTCTTTTCTTTTTCCCTCACTCCATTTTGATCGGGGTGGGGAAAGACCCATAGTTGTACCTTAGTGACTGCTCACCAGCCATGACTCTGCTCACCAGAGTAGGATGCAGAACATCGTCTGGGTGGACCACGCATGCACGCTAGGGTGTGGCACTTATGAACGCACCAAAGGGCCGTGACTAGTCTCCACGGCTGTCTCGCCCACCTGTACTTGCCCTTGGGGCCACAGTGGCCGGTCCAGGGCCTGGCACACAGGGAGCCGTGCTCTCCCACGGGGCCGAGAGAAGACAGAAATCAGTGCAAGCACGTGTGGGATGCCAGGGTTGCTAAAGTCTCCAGTGAGGTGGGCAACTCGGTAATTAGTCCCACTCAAAAGTCTTCCTCTTTTAAGACATCAGTACTCCAGAAACCCTGAAAAAAGGCACCGGAGAACCAAGTAAGGAAGTCACAGAATTTGGTGTGTATACACACGCGCCCCGTGGGAGGATTGAAAGACAAGCTTTGGAGGCAGTCAGATGAGGTCCCCAATTCTGATCTCACCACCCAAGCTAGGAAGGGAGGGCCTGACTCCCCAGCAGGTAACGGGGGACAAGGCAGTCAGCCTCATTTTACCCGTCTGCTAAATGGGGGTGAAGAGCCCAAGCTAACAGGGACTGTTGTCAGTGCAGGGCCTGCCAGCAAATATGTCTCTCCCTTTCCCTGTGAGCCCACCCTATGAAGCCGCCAGGTCTCCCAAAGGGAAGCCTTTGAGTTACACCTGGTGTCACCAACTGCTACCCATCCATTGAGGACACGGCAGGGCTGGTCCATGCAACAGTGGATCTAAGGAAGCGTTTTGTGCGGTCACTGGGCACTGCCACCACACCACTGTGAGAGACAGTGTGTGTTGGGGGCAGAGGCGCCCTGAGGAGTGGGTGCCTACGTCAGCAGGCAGAGGGACTCTCGGGCTCTGACGTCAGCCCCCTCTGCACCACAGCTCCTTGTCTGTAGCATGGGGGCAAAGAGTCCCCGGGCTGTGGTGTGTGTTAGTCATAACAATAACTGCTAGCATTTATGTATTTCTCCTTTTGTTCAAAGCATTTCATATGGATTAGCTTTTGTTAACCCTCACTGGACAACCATATGAAGGAGGTGCTATAAAAAGCTCTTGTTCAAGGGGTCCAGGAAGAACAAGGACATTTAGAAACTGACTGTGATAAGAGCTGTCCAATTCTGCTTGACATGACTGAACTATGGAATAATAGGATACATGTATTAACTCCCAACGAATAATAAATTATTTTTCGAACATCTCTTCTACGATGAAGAAAGTGAAGTGAAGAAGAGATCAAGGACTTTGAGGTCACTCAGCTGCTAACTGCAGGAGTCTGGATTTGAACCAGACATCTGTCAGCCAGAGTCCAGGCTCCTGCCCGCCCTGTGTGCCCTGCTCTTCTGTTTATGGCAGCAGATGAGGTCATGCATGTTATGCAATGCAATTATCTAAGGCTCCCACGATTTTCCTCACATTCCTTCCCGCCTGGCCTCCTGGGTTCTAGGCACAAGCTCCTGTCTCCCCAGTGGCTCTAGCACCGAGGCTCTGTGACAGTCCGGCTAGCTCTCTCCATACCAATCTGTGTCCCAGCCAGCTGCGAACTCCTTTGCCAACTCCAATGGGCAATAAAACTGGCAACCTCTGCGGAAAAGCTTCCTTCACACCGGGAGCTGAGGTCAATCCTTTGTCTCCCCATCCTGCACAGCCCCATTATACAGATGAGGCAATCGGGGCTCGCCTTGCAGTGATTTTTTCCCCCAGGGCGATAGACCTAGCACTGGCAGAGTCAGAATTTGAACCCAGGACTGTCTGGGGCCAAAGCCTGGGTGTGGAAGTACTGAGCTTGAAGGCTGAGGGCGAGGCCGGTTTATCACGGTTCTCCTAGCGCCAGTGTTTGCTGCAGGTGTGGCAAGGAGAACAGGTAGGCAGGTGTTTGTCTCTACCTAGGCAAATCACACCCACCAGGCAAGACAGGGACTCCCCAGCTAGGTCCCCAATAGCCTTCTAAAGGGGCCTGGGAAGAGGTACAGAGAGTGGGGTCTAAAAGGATCAATATCTGAATCTCAGATTCAGTCAGAGTACGAGGGTTTGGGGTTTGAAAGGCAGGTGGGCCTGAGTGGGGATCCCAGCTCTGCTGTGGGACCTTGAGGAAGCCCGGAGCCTCAGTTTCCCCCGAGTTGTTGTGACAAGTAGGGAGGCCCCTTGAGGCATCTGGTAGGGGCTCAGGAAGCAGCAGCTGCCCTGAAGACTGTGTCCGCGCCCCTATCTCCAACCACAATATCCCAGTTCCTTTGGGCTTTCACTCTCGATGTGGCATGAAACTGCTCCTCGTGGTGTCTCAGGACCTGTTCGATCTAGCAGTCATTTTTCCATCCTCACCGTAGTGGGCCCGACAGCAGCAGGTGGCACTGCAGGCCTCTTGGTGCACCTTGAAACATGTCCTGCATTTGGTGTTCAGGACCACACACGGTCTTGCTTTTCCTTCGACCTTGGCTGGTTGATACTCCTCCCTCTTCTTTGCTGGCGCCACCTTCATTTCCTAACCTCTGGGTGCCGGTGTGCCCCAGGGCTCAGCCCCGGACCCAGTCTGTCGCTCCTCTGTCTACACTCCCTCCCTTGGTGATCTCATCCAGACTCGCTGATGACAACCAAATGTGTGTCTCCAGCCCAGACCGCTCCCTCGCGTTCCAGTTTCATCCGGGCGCCTCCCTACTTGACACCCGGGTGTCTAACATGTCCGAGTTTAACCCATCCCAAACGGACCTCCTGCTTGTCCCTGTCAAACTCGAGCCATCTCCCTTCCCCCTGCAGTTTCCTTTGGGTGCAGGGGAACCCCATCCTTCCAGTTTCTCAGGCCAGAAACCTGGAGTCACCCTGGGTTCTCTTCTGGCTTCGCACCCCACATCTCATCTCTCAGCAAAGGTTTTTGGTTCTATCTTCAAAATACATCCCAACTCCATTTCTGCCACCTTGGTCCAAGCGCACTGTCATCTCTTGTGAAATCCTCCCTGCCTCCCACTCTTGATTGGCCTTTGGCCTCTTATCAGCGCAGCAGCCCGGGTGAGTCTGTTCAAAAATCAGTCCTGCCAGGGCTCTCCTATGCCCAGATCCTCCAAGGCTCCCATGGCACAGGGAGGACCAGCCAAAGTCCTCACAACGGCCTGTAAGGCTGCCACCTCCTTCCTGGGCCTGCTCTCCGCCCGCTCAGTCTTCTCCAGACCCACGGCCTCCTCGCTCCTCCTTAAGTATGTCAGGCACGCACCGGCCTCAAGCTTTGCACTTGTTCCCTGTGCCGGGAATTCTCAGCACCCTGTGCCCAATCTTCCAGGCTCACCTCAAAGGGCCCCTTCTTTAACTCTCCTGTCAGGTCTCAAGGAAGCCTTCCTGATGCCCTGATTAAACCACACACTGCGAGTGAACTCCCCTCCCCTTCCCAAAGGGCCCCCTGTCTTTCCAACTCCACTTTGCCCCACAAGCAGTATCGCCATGCCCACTGTCTCCAGGAGGACATGGTTTCTGCCGATGTTGTGTGCCAGGGCCAGAGCCCGCTCTGCAGGTGCTCCCGAGCCACTTGCTGAGTGAACACTGGAAGGAGCTCCACCTGGCAGACGGCATCACCTCTTACCCGGATGCCTGCAAAGTCCTCCCACTGCCCCACCGGCGCCCATGCCCGCTCTGCTCCCACTGAGCAGCCAGTCACCTTTTCCGAGCGCACATCGGATCATGGCACTCCCTGCCACGGAGGACCTTCCCGGGCCTTCTCAATGCTCTGGGGATCAAGATAACATTCTTGACCCCACTCTACAAATCAGGTCAGCCCAGTCTGGCCTCCCCGACACCTGTGGAATCTCCTGCCCTACTCTGCCCACACTTCCCCCCCAACACACACACACACACACACACACACACACACACACACACACACACGCTTGCTCTCTGCACTCGGATCACAATGATTTTTTTAAAAGTCTTGTTATATGGTTGTACACATATTGTTAGCTGCTGTTGAGCTGGTCCTGCGTAAAGCTGAATAAAACCCGACCGGGTCCTGCGCCATTCCCATGTCGGGGCCATGGCTGTGTCTCGTCCACACTGGCTACTTCAGCCTTTTGCACCCGGCCAGATGGTGACACCGGGTCATCCTTCACGTGGGGCTGCCATCACCAGATTTCCTACCGCTAGCAGCAGCCTCGCAGAGCTGCCTACACAATGGCTCCATTTTACCCTTTCTTCCTCCTGCTCCTGGTAATCAGGAATCCACTTTGACCTGCTGACCTTCCTTTAATTAGGGTAACCATCCAGGCTCCTTCCGGCATCGGGGCCTTGGTTCCTGCTCTCCCCCCTCCTGGTTGTGTTTAGCTCAGTTATGTTTCCTCAGAGAAGCCTCCCCCCTCCCCCGGCTCCTCTCCCTTCGTATGCACACCCACGACTCCACGTGCCTCTTGTTTGTGGCACTGCCACATGTTAAGCCTCGCGGTGTGTTTCCCCCTCCCCCCCAATTGTCAGTGTGTTCCCCCCCTCCCCACATTGTCAGAGTCCCCTCTTGAGAGAGTTGCGAGAGCTGGCCCGTGCGGGCGTGGCTCACCACGGGATTACCAGCAGCTACCACAGTACGTGCAGACAGCCACCAAGTGTTGTGGGACGAGGACAAAGTGCTCGGTATGATGCTGAACTTGACTGAGGCCATGTAGCCTCTAGCAGGCAGGGACAACGGGGAAGGCAATTCTAACTCTCCTGAAGAGTAGGTCACGTGGCCTCGTCTGCAGAGGGATAAACACTTGGAGGGCAGCGGCAGAGCTCCGCCTCAATAGTCCTGGGCTGAGACACTTCTGAAGTTAGAGTTTACTCCCGCAACTCCACGAGGGAGGCAAACAACGCGTTGGGAACTCATCTCTCGACCTGGCGGACTGTTGACCTCAATACAAATATTCTCCCGCAGAATGAAGCCAGCCCGGAGGAAACCTTACTGGGGCAGTATTATCGGGAACAAAACATACTAAGCCAATTTCGTTCCTCGGCTAATGATCTGTACGGTGTGGCAGCTAAGCCGTTTCTACTTCTTCTCCCCATTTTCAATCACCAGATGCCATCCTTTGGTCCCTGGATTTTATTTTATTGTCAGACTGCTCAGTTTTATTTTGTTATCTAGGTATCTACCGGAAGTATTTGTGAAGAACCGGATAAGAGACAGATCGTTTGTACTTATTCCTCAGCACAGAGTATGGTAATAGAGCAGAGGGACAGGAACTGGCTGCACTGTGGGGCTCTGTCCTCCTCAGAGCCCCTAGGGAGCCTGCATTGGAGAGAATGTGCCTGGGGTCTACAGAAGGGTCAGGGCCAAGGCCCTCAAAGGGACTGTCACCTGTCTCACTGTCAGTCCCTGCAACGGCAAACACCTCCTAGTGGGCCAAACCGGCCCCTCACAACACTGGCGCCTGGTTCAGCCCAGCTTTGGAGCTTGCTCCCCTCCCCCACGTTAGTGAGAAAGCTCGTGGGGAGTGTGGCCTGGGTCTTAGTCCGTTTTGATGTTTTTGTAGCCACAGAGCCTTATTCAGGGCCCACTTGGCACGGCGTAGGAGCTCTGTGTTTAAAGAATGCCTGGATGGATGGACGGCCAGGCAGATGGGCAGTGGAGCTATAACCAAAGCTCCACACAGTGCTCATGGAGGTGACCTGCTGGGAAGCAGACTGCCAGGCCTTTCTTCCAAGGCACTTCCGGTGGGTTCACACTACCAACCTGTTTGTGCCACCTAGGGACTCCTTGCTCCAAAGGCAGGCCTCACTAAGTGTCTCAAGCATATCAGAGCTCTGTGCCCCTGCCAGTTCCTAAGCTCAGCAAGGAGCCCTGGTGGCAGGCATAGAGGTTATGAATTACGCTGCTAACTACAAGGTCAGCAGTTCAAAACTACTAGCAGTTCTGTAGGAGACCAACAGGGCTTTCTGCTCCTGTACAGAGTTTCCGGCTCGGAAACTCACGAGGGCAGTGCCACCCTGCCCTATACGGTTGCTATGAGTTGGCATCGACTAATGGCAGTGAGTACTATGTACCAGGCACTTTCCTTTATCTCATTTAATTCTTTTTTTTTTTTTTTTAAATTCTTAGACAAGCATTAGGTGAGAGAACTGTTACTCAGACTGGTAGATTGCTCATGTCAGTGTCAGAACTAGGGTTAGGATCCAGGTTTGTCTGTGTGACAAAGCCCTCACGTCATGCTCTTTCCGGTAGGTCACATCACCCTCCCCTGAGGCACCTGCCTGTTCCCTGAAGAAGGAAATGATCTGGGGGATCCCCCCCAAGAACGTTCCCCCCTGACAATGGCAAAGAGGCAGGTCGGGTAGGTGGGGCAGGCAGAGTGTGAGCTCAGAGTGCAGGAATGTGGGGAAGGCAGGCTCCTGCCCAGGCTGGCCAGCAGGAGGCAGGAAGTGTGAGGCACGGGGCAGAGGGATGGGAGACAGCAGCCCACCTCCAGAGGGCAGAGCAGGGAGGGCCCAAAGAAGGGCTGGGAGCTGTACAGACAGCACTTCTGGGCCAGGGAAGGCAACAGGACAGAGGTTAGCACCTCGGGCTCTCTGGGCAGCTCCCCAGGTGGCAACGCTGGACCAGACAAGAGAAGACGGGAGGCAGGCAGAGGGGCAAAGGCACAAAGAAAGGCAGTCACCCAGTTAATGCAGACCGAGCCTGCACAATGGGGAGATCCGAGAGGCACGCTCGCTCCAGCTCTCTTCCCCAAACACAGGAAACAGACCTAGTGGGAATGCAGACACTAACACACAGCTTCCCACTCTAGGGCCCAAAGCTGCACAACGCCCTGGGACAGTTCTGTGGGCTCGTCCAGGGCAGTCCTGCCCTGCCCCGCATTGAGCTTTCCTTTGCCGGGCCCACTGAGAGTCTGAGCAGCAGCAGCAGCAGCAGCCAATGCTTGTGTCCGGAGTTTAAAGCACCGGTGCGTTACACTTTAAACTCATTCATTCATTTATTTACCTTTAAAAACAAACAAACAAAAACCTCAGTTCATTCAATCTGCACCACAAACCCATGAGGTAGGTATGATTAGCCTGTTTTACAAATGAGGAAATGGATTCGGAGAGCTTAAGACCCTCACGTAAATGACCCAGGTTATAAGGAGCAGCAGCGCTGGGGGTGGGGGTGGGTTAGGCCCAGAAGCAGTGGGGCAGGGTCTGTGTCCCTGCTCTGCTGCCCTGCCTGGTGGGGGACAGCCTCCTGGGTTTCTCTTCCTTCTGGGGAGACCTGAGTGGGCGGGTGGAGAAAACCTGAGGGTTGCCTGAGTGGGGGCCTGGATGAACAGGGGTGAGCTGAGGGGGCATCGAGCCAGCTCTAAGAGGGAGTGCAATGGGAGGGGCCAGCCTGGGTGCTTCAGGTGGTCCTAAGGGCCTTGGTCACAGGCCGGAGGACAGCAGGGCAGCAGGACCAGGCCCTGAGAACCCAGCAAAGCCTGCAGCTCCAAAGTTGCTCCCCGGCTCGCTGGCGGCCATTGTTCCCAGCCTCCAATCAGGAGCACCTACTTCCTGTTATTTTAGGCGGCAGGAAATGACCCTATCCCACAGCCAGGGCTCCTACATGTTCCTCCTCTCAGCCCCAGCAGCCACTGCCCAGCCTCTGCCCAAGGCCTGGGGTAGCCCACTGGTCGGATTTGCCAGTCTGCCTGGGTCCTGGCTCTCATTTTGGTCCAACTTGCTCAGACTCTACCCTGGCAGGATTCAGGGGGGCACCCAGAGCCTGGGTGCCTCCACCTCCGCCTGCCAATCTCAAGACCAAGATGCCTAGGGGAGACCAACCCGGGAAGGGCCTCTGCTGTGATCATCCAGCAGACAGTTTTGGTGCAGAGGCTTTGGAGACAGATGGACCAGGGTTCAAATCCTGCCTCTGTCAATAACGAGCTGTGTGACGTTGAGCAAATGACATCACCATTGTGCACCCCATCTGTAAAATGGGGATTATAATAGTCCCTCCTCCTGGGAGGGTGGTGAGCAGCGCATTCAATACAAGCAGCATGCTTCCCACGCTGAGCACAGAGCAGGCCCTTCATAAATGGGAGTGGGAGACAACAAATGGGAGCTCATTTGATTCATGAGGGGTCCTGCCTGGTCCCTTTCCTCTCTTAAGGATGGTTTGGAGAGCTAATGGGGTTGGGGTGCGTGGGGTGGGGTGGGATGGGGGAAACTAAAGCAGGCAGCTCTGTGCCCTCACGGAGCTCTCTACTCACCTCAGGGCAGAGCTGCAGATGAGAAGTACTGAGAGACACTGAGGCTGTGCCCCTGGGTGCCAGGCAGAGCTGCCACGGGCCAACAAAGCTGCTTTATGTGGCCTGGCTCCTTGGCTCTCACTGGCCCCAGCGGGCACCCCAAGATGTGGTTCCCAGTTTCTCATGGCCTAACTTGCAACCATGGTCTGACCTGAGACCTGCTGTGCCAGCCCTCCTACACCTCGCACTAGTCTGGGCCCTGCTTTCAGCCCCGCCCCCAGCCTGGCCCTGTTGACGGCCATGCTAAGGGGGAGGCAGCCCCAGCTGGCCAAATGCCCCTTCCTGCTCATTTGCATATGCATGAGCACACATGACCAAATCCACTGCCCAGGAGTCTATTCAGACTCACAGCAACCTCACAGGGCAGAACTGCTCCCTAAGGCTTCCGGACTATGAGCCGTTACGGGAGCAACTGGTGGGTTCAAACCACTGACCCTGTGGCTGACAGCCCCACATGTAACCGGCTATGCCACCAGCGCTCCTTGTATTCCGACTCATAGTGATCTTACATAGGGTTTCCAAGATTAGGATTCGTTACGGGAGTAGACAGCTTCCTCTTTTTCCCTCAGAGTGGCTGGTGGGTTTGAACCAGTCACTTTTGGTTAGTGGCCGAGAGCTTAGTCACTGCCCCAGGCCTCCTCATGGACTCATTAGTGCCATCTCATGGCTGGGCCCACCAGCCAAGGTGGGTGGCAGTGGGGAAGCTGTCAGTGGGATGTACCACAGCCAGCGTGGCTGCCATGGCCCTTTGTGCCAGTCTCACTGACTTGTGCACCCTGCCTCGGCCCCACTCAAAAGGCTTCCAGTGTGATGCCTTCCCCCCACAGAGCCCACTGCTGGAGGAGTGATCACCATGGTACCTGGGCTTCCCTCCAGACTGCTGGGCGCTGGGAACGTCCTGCCTCCCCTGCTACATGAGGCGCTCGAGGGGCAGGGACTCTGACTCAGTTCTCTGCCTTCTGCGTAGCCAGCACTGTGCTGGCACGTGGTTTGGCATCCACCTGGCCTGACTGGTGACCAGCAGCTGGTTGTACCCATCCCTGTGGTCTTCCCTCCTACTCCCACTGCCCTGCTCCAGGCACCAGGAGCGAGCAAGACACCCACCCCCTGGCTTATGTCTGTTAGAAGTTCCCTTCCCAGCCCCCACCCTTCCCCTCTATGACCTCCTTCTCAGGCCTCCAAAGGAAAGAAAAATAACATCTTAAACAATATTCATCTAGAGTCTGGGCTAAGTGTTTTATGTTAATGAGCCCAGTGTTTCTGTCAGGTACTTTGAAGCCCAATCTTTGGGTCATGAAATAAGACTGAGGGTAAGAAATTTGCCTGAGGTCACACAGTGCTGCGCTTTGAAGTTGAAGCAAGAAGTGTGTGATTCCCATCTACACTTTGAGTCAGATCCCAGATCCCACTCCCCCACTCTCCCACTGCTGGCACCCGAGCAGGGAGCATAAGCACAATCATGGTCAGGGCACTTTATGGGTGCCTGCCTGCGAGCCGGGCTCCTTACGGTCCCACATCGCTAACTCTCAGATTCACCCGGCAAGGCTGGCAACACTAGCCTATTCCCAGGGGCAGAAAATATGGCTCGAGCACATATTTGCCTCAGTCCAAAGAGGGTAGGGATGGCATCAGAAGTCTCAGCCTAGGCCTCAGACCCTCCTAGGGCACATGCCATGAGCACACCATGGGCATGGTGGGGGGGTGGCTTATTGAAGCACCTTTTCTCCCAGGAATCCCTTTCCTCCCAAAGATTCCCTGTTACCCTCTGCTTCCCTTGGTGTGGGGCCATCCCTAGGTAGTTACCATGGAATTCCATCCACACCCAGTCCAGGACCCTGTAGATAGTCACCCCACGGCAGCTACCCAGAACTGTCAGCACAGCCAGGCATCCAACCCCATGTCCCCATATTCAGTCAGACCTCTCACCCCAGTGATCAACCAGCCATCCACTCAGGCCCTGTATCCAGCAGTTACCACCTCCAGCTGACCTCAGGTACACACTTGGGCCAGGAGCTCAGGAGCAGAGCCAGAAAGCAGGGGGCCGGGGCTGGACCACCCTGGGTGTCCCCTTCTCAGCAGGGCCAAGGGCAGACCTAGGTGCTGTACTTCCAGTGCTGCCTATGGCACCCCCCACCTCAAACACACCGGGAGCTACCTCCTCCTCCCTTTCCTCAGCTCCTGGGCCCACAGGTTCCCCTGGAAGCACCTACACTGGCATGGGGAGGAGCCCACCCACAGACGAGCAGCCTCACCTTCCTGGGCTCTCCGCACCCACAGACTCAGTTTCGTCTGGGCCCACGCCCCAGGGGGCAGGGAGGTGATAGGATTAGGCTCCAAGACTCCATAGGGGTGTAGGGATGGGGCCCTCCCCCTGAGTCAGTGGGAACAGAACTTGGGACATCAGTAAGCACGCAAGCAAGCTGGCTGGCTCGTCCCTCCCCTTCCAGGAAGACACCAGGCCCAACCAGAAACTCCCTCCTCAGCAGCGCCCGGACCCGAACAGGGTCTACAGACGTCCTGGTCACTGGCAGCTGATGGGGCCTGGGGGCGGGAAGGGCGCTTTGGTGGTCTAGGCCCGAAGTAGGGGTCCCAAAGCGTCAGTCTGGGCAATGAGGTGGCAGCTCTGGAGTTTGCAGGCTTCCAGCCTGCACCGGAGAGCGGCTTCAGCCGCCGGCCGGGCAAACGAGGGCAGGCAGCGATAGGAACAGATTTATTTCTGTCCCCCTCTTTCCCAGATCGGGCTGGGTGGGCTTCGGAATAGGCCAGGCTGCAGGGAAGCGGCCCACTCCTCAGCTCCCGCCCTCACCCCTAACAATGCCGCCTCCCCCTCCCCCTCGCCTTTATCCGGCGGGCTCCTTGGCAGCCGCCGCCAGAGGCCTCCCCCTGCCCTCCCCTCCCTCCCCTCCCGCCGGCCGGAGAGGCAACAGGCCCTTTGCGCGGCAGCTGGAGGGATGTGGTGGGGGCGCGGTCTGGGCTAGGGCCTGGGCGTGGGGGGCGCGGGGCCGGGGCCGGGGCCTGGGCTTCGGTATGCAGGACATGGGCCTGAGAATCTGGACCCCTGATCCACACACACATCCAGGCTGGGGTCACATGTGTCCACCCAGGCTGCGGGGGTGGGGCGACACCCCAACTCCTAGGGCAGGATTCAGGGCCTGGAGTGGGGGCGGGCTAACCGCGACAGCACGGGACTGGAGCTAGAGGGTCACCCCAACAACTCCGGCGCCGCGTCCCTGCGGATCTGCCACCCAGGGCGTCCCGGCGTCCGGGGTGGGGGAAGGGGCAGCTGTCAGAAGATGCGCCGATGGCCCCGAGCCGCGGCCGCCACCGCAGTCTTTATTTTTAAACTTCCAAGTGGTCAGAGGGCGCGGCGG
>NW_022111357.1:7772201-7777757 GCF_000313985.2 Echinops telfairi
TCTCCCCTGGTGAGGGATGGGAGCCTTGCCGGCCGCCGCCCTGCGCGCCAGGACCGGTGGTTGGTGCCTTCCCTTCTCCTCCAGGGTAATTACAGCCTGGGCTGCTCCTTTACCCAAGTCTCTAATCTGCTGGGGCCTTCCTGGCCCCCAACTGGGTGGTCCTGGCCCTGAACCGAGCTCCCCGCTACCCCCACCCTGCTCTGTCCAATAAACCCTTCCATTCTCCCCAGAAGATATTTCTCCCCTGCAGCCAGAGGATGGAGAGGGTGAGCCCTCTCCCCAAAGGCGCCCTATGGAGCCGATCTCCTAATCCCCTTGCTGATGCTGGTTGAGGTGAGGGCCTCCAGCCAAGTTAGGCCCAGCCCGCGAGTGCGGGGAGGGCTTGCTGGGAAGGCCGATCAATGATGGTGATGCAGGGATGAACTGAGGGAGAGAAGTTGAAGAGATGCACAGCTGGGCCCTGCCCACCCCTTGCCCTGCCCTTTGTCCCGACCTCCTGAAGGTCAGCTCTCTAGCTCCTCCATTGTCCAAAGATTAGGCCCAATGAGATGGATGCTGTCTGCCCAACCCCCTTTCCCACTGTGGGCTCCTTCCTTTAAGCAGCTCCTGAGAGGGGGAGAGTGAAGGACAAAAGGTCCTGGGTCTCTGGCCACCTGGGGGCCTGCCCTGGGAGGTGGGAGTAGCTGGGAGGGCTTCAGGGGAAACCATAAGGCACCCACTCAATGGCCAAAAACACACTGGTGTTCCTAGGCATCTTGCATGTACAGCTGGTAACCTTAAACCAGTGACTTGACTTTCCTAAAACCCAGCCTGATAAACCCAACCCACTGCCCCTGAGTTCATCCTGGCTCATACTGAACCTACACAGGATTTCCAAGACTAAAGCTTTCTCCTTCAGAGTGGCTGGTAGGTTTCAACTGCTGGCCTTTTCAGCTAGCAACCCAGTGCTGAACCCACAGTGCCACTAGGGCGCTCCATAAAAACCCTGACTACAGACCCCTATAATTAGGGAAGCAATCATGCCATGAAGTATTATGATGTAGTTGTAGGGATCAAATCAGGTAATGCAGACCTGGTGCTTAGCACAGAGGCTGCTGTCTACAAAGCAGTCAATAAATACATTGTTGTTAGTGGCTGCACAGTGGGTTCCAGCTCATTGGATCCCGTGGTGGGGCACAGGGTTAAGCACCCCACCTAACCCCTAGCCTAAAGATGGGTGGTTGGAACCTACCCAGAGACATCCAACAGCTCCTGAAAAGTCAAAAAGCCATAGTCCTGGGAACCCTGTGGCGCAGCGGTCACCAAGAATCCTCATCTTCCCATGGCAACTGGAAACAACAGGAAGTAAGGGTGATGATGCTGAGCGTCGGAGGGTAACATTGGATTAGAACAGGGAGCACGGCCTTCGGATTTGTTGCCAGCCACTCCATCCACAGGGCGAAAGGACTGCAGGGTGATGGAGTCGAATCTTCTCATTCAGGGTTCAGGGGTAGATAAGGAGCCGCTGTCATTTGTAAGACCAGAGGCCTCCAGGACCTGAATCTCCCAGAGTTGAACAGAGCCACCGGGAGCCAACCAGTTCCTAGACTTAGGATTCAAGAACAGAACCCAACCAGGGGACAGTCTTCTGCTTTAGCTCCTTTCTGATTCCCCCACTTCTGGTCTGGAAGGATGACTAGGCAGGAGTTTCTGTGAGGATAGGATATAGGGGGCTAGGGAAATACCCACCTTGGCTTGAGCTCAAGAATACTGGAGGGGAAAACTGGTAGCTAAAGTAGAGATGATGAGCCCTGAGGCATTGTGGTTACACATTGGGCTTTGGTCCACAAGGTCTGCGGTTCGAAACCACTAGGCACTCTGGGGGAGGAAGACTGGGCTTTCTACTTCGTAAAGAGTGGCAGTCTCGGAAACCCAAAGGGGCAGTTCTACCCTGTCCTATAGGGTTGCCATGAGTCAGCATGGACTCAATGGCAGCGAGAGAGAAAGATGAGAGGAAGATAAGGCAGGATGGCCTGTGTAAGAGGCCTTGGAAGGCTTAGATATAGAGATAATGGGAAGCTGCTGGAGGCTCTTCAGCAGAGGAGGAATGAGCAGGACTGTAGACCTGGAAATCCTCTATTGTGTTTAATTCACCAGAACGGAATTTGGAGAGTTCCCTGACAAGAGACCGTTTAAGGCAGGGGTCTTCAAACTTTTTAAACGGGGCCAGCTCAGACCCGTTGGAGGGCCGGACTACAGTTTTTAAAAAAGCTATGAACAGATTCCTATGCACACTGCACATATCTTATTTTGAAGTTAAAAAACCAAACGGAGCAAAAACACCCGGCCGGCCGGATAAATGTCCTCGGCGGGCCACATGTGGCCATAGTTTGAGAATGCCTAGTTTAAGGTATCAGTGACTTTCAAGCAGGGACTGTTCACCCCTCCCCTGCACCCTCCACCCCATGGGAACATTTTACAATGAATGGGACAGTTCTTCACAACAACGAACTGTCAGGCTCAAACTGTCAATGGTGACAAAGCGAGGAACCCTTGTCCCCTAGATTGAGGGTGGAGGCACCTGAACCTTCTCACAAGATGCTGGTTACCTGTAATTTGAGGGACAGTTGATTAATTTGAGAGACAGTTCCTGTGGCTGACCCAGAAAGCTTCCTGCGCGCAGCTGATGGATCTACAGGGAGTGCTGTGTGTGTGTATGTGTGTGTTGCGGGGCACTGATGAGTGAGTGACAGTGGCCCCTGATTGGTGTGGTCCAGGTAGACAGATGGGGTGAGCTCCTTGCCATTCTCCTCCTAACAGGCAGGCTCCCTGGCCGACCTCAGCCCCCAGCACCTGAGAGAGTTTGGAATGGATGTCCCTCTCTGAGGTTGGAGCTGGGTGGCTCCCAATATACCACAGGTGAGGGCAGGGCACCCTGTCACCTCTCATGGCCCCAGTACAGTACCCTCCCACTTAGCGGAAATAGAAAAGAGTGAGCCGTTAGTCTCACCACCAGACTGGGCTGGGCCTAGGTGGCAAGTCACTGAATATGAATCAGAAATATGTCCCCTTCTTGGTCCCCCCAGGGAGAGGAGGCACTAGAGGGTTACCAGTCTCCTCCGAGGTTTGGCCGGAAGGGTTCAGGAGGAACCTGAAGAAGTGGTGGAAGACCACTAGGAAGTTGGACACAGAGATCTGAATCTGGGGCCAGACCCTGGAGGCTGCCTCCTCACCGACAGAGTAGGAAGTGGGAGGAGCCTCATGGTGGGGGCTGCAGAGCAGCTAACCGCTATCAGTGTCTCACCCCTTCCCCACCCCTAAGCAGATGTTGGATCCTCTACGCTAAAGTGCCCACCCCGCCCCTGCGGGGCCTCAGTTTCCAAAGCTCACTTCCTGGGCCTGGGGCCTGAAACTGTTTACAACAGCTGCTCTACTGCCCTATTTCCAACTTTGGCGAAGAGGAGCCAGAGATGGTGGGGGCTGGAACTCAAAGTGCAGGGCGAAATATTCAGTCCTTTGGGTTCCTGGGCAGAGATCTGTGTGTCTCCTGGATGGAAAGCTGCCCCTGAGATGGGGGGGGCGGGGGGAGGCAGGGGTGGTAGTGCCTTGTCCCTGAGGGAGAGATGTGGTGGGGAGGAATTGGGAGTGATGGGAGCTCTTTTTGTTTTAATCATTTTATTGGGGACTCTTACAGCTCTTATAACATTCCATACATCAGTTGTATCGAGCATATTGTACATCTGTTGCCATCATTTTCCTAAACATTTACTACTTTATATTTGAGCTCTTTTTTCCCCTCGCTCTCCCTCCCACCCTCATGACCCCTTGATAAATTATAAATTATTACTGTTTTCCTATCTTACATCGGCCACTGTCTTCCTTCACCCACGTTGTTGATCATCCCCCTGGTGGTGGCGGGGATTATGTGTAGATCACTGCAATCCACCTTTCTCCCATCCCCCACCCCACCCCTCCTGGTATCACTACTTTCATTTCTGTTCCTGAGGGGTGTATCTGACCTGGGTTCTGTGTGTCATGAGCTCTTGTCTGTATGTCTGTATCAGTGTGCATGCTACGGTCTAGCCCAAACTGAAAGGCAGGACTGGGGTCATGATAGTGGGGGTGAGGAAGCCTCAAAGAACCAGAGGAATAGTGTGTGTTTCATCAGTGCTATACTAACCCCCTGGTTGACTCATCGATGGGAACTTTTGAGAAAAGGCAAAAATGGACTCGATCCTCTCTGCCACCCCCACCCCTGCCCCCTTAATTCAGGACTGAGGGTGCTGTGAGGGCCTGGAAGAGTCTAAGAGGGAAAGGCTCACAGGCTCAGAGGAAGAATCTCAGAGGCAGAGGGAGACTCCTCCCATCTCTCCAGAACTTCCCTAACAGCAGGCTGGGTGGGGTCCAGCGGCCGCCTGTGACTGTGACTCAGGTTTCTGTGGGCAGCCAAGGGCAGCCGGCAGGGAGGAACCCAGACCAACAGGCGGGCAGGCCAACTGCAGCTTTTACCCCAGCTGTCCTCTCCCCTGGGAATGCTGGAGGCTCTTCCCAGCCTGTGCCGGCCACTAGGACCTCGCAGACCCCAGCTTCCCTGCCCCCACAACCCACTCTCCTGTTCCTTTCCAGAACTCTTGACTGATGCCCTCCCATTACCCCTTGGACATTGATGTGGGAGAGGAAGCCAGGGGTCACCGCCTCCAGGGAGGCCTCAGAATGTCTGCCTCAGAGAGAAGGGTATAATAATTGGTCCTGCCTCCCAAGAGGGGGCCCGGGGAACCTGGGGTACTAGCTTTCAGTCTGAGCAGCGGGTGGGCCCCCTAGCCTTCCCAGCAGGGCTCCTGTCTGGGCAGGCTGGTTGTCATAGTGAAGGCTAAAGGCTATAATGCAGCTGCTGCAGCTTCAGGCTTGCAGGCCTGAGTGAGGGGAGGTGTCCACCCCACCTCCTCAGACTTGAGCAGAGTGCGCCGGGCATCTGGGTCTGGGACTGTGGTCAGGACATGTAGACTTCTCCCCACGGTGATGGACGAAGCAGTGACCAACACATTCCCCTGATGTGTCCAGGGCTGCTTTGCAGTGTGGGTTAGAGACTGGCTGGAGGACAGCGAGTATACATTTTGCTTTGCTCCCTTTACAGGATCACGTGCATCTTCTCAATCCTCACCACCCCTGAGAAGCGCTTGCAGCCGCAGCTCGTCGAAGTCGGCCAAAGCCGGATTCAAACCCACGGCTGACGGACACCAACGCTGGTGGTGTTTCCCCTCAGAAAGGAGGCAGGTCGCTCGCTAGTCTAGGGGGGAAATGGTTTGAATTTCACTACAGACGTTCTTCCGTTCCACCACGAAGCTACAGGTGGGAGGGTGGGCGGGCAAATGGCTGTGCGGAGCGACTCCGTCCGCAGTGTTGGCACATAGTAGGCGGCCAGAACAGTGTGCGGCTGCTGCGAGTGGGTGGCACATCCTGGGAACGTCTGGCTCTGCATTTGCAGCAACGGCGGAAAAGGCTAGTGCAAAAAGAGGGACTTTCCAAGACCCACGGGGTCAGGAGAGGAGTTTGCGGAACGGAACGTCTCGGAGGTGG
>NW_022111357.1:7777857-7779270 GCF_000313985.2 Echinops telfairi
GGGTGGGGGAGGCGAGGGAGGCGGGGAGTGGGGACCCAGCGGGTTGGGAGCGTGATCGCGGGCGGTACGGGATAACCGCAAGCTGCGGACGCCACCCAGCGGCCAGCATGAAGCCTAGGGAAGGCCCGCCTCGACGCGTCCGCGGCGCGCAGAGCATCCTGGGAGTTGTAGTCCGACGTTTGTTGGGCGGGAGCTGCCGTCGTCGGTCGGACCTCTAGTCCCGTGGTGCTCCGCAGCAGGCCGCGCAGGCGCGGTGAGCCCGTGCTGGGTGACCCGGAGGTTGTGGCTCCGGGGCTGGGCCGAGCCGGCTCTCGGGGGGTCGTTGAGCGGGCTCGGGCGAGGAGGCTTGCGGCGGCCGGCACCATGTCGAGGCAGGCGAATCGTGGCACCGAGAGCAAGAAAATGGTAACCCGGCGTGCGCGCCCTCGGCGGGTGGGACGGCACTGGGACGCGCTGGGGTAGGGGCGGCGCGGGCGCGAGGTGCGACTGGGCACAGCCCCTCCTGTGAGCTGGTGTTGCTGGAAGGAAAGAGGAGGCCCTTTCCGGGTCGGCTAGGGAGTCTCATTTGTGGGGCGCCTGGCCCGACGCAGGCGGGAGGGCCGCTGGAATAGCCGAGCCCCCTACCCCCTTCCAAGAATGAGAGGCCCGGCCGAGTGCTGGACCAACAACGACGACGGTGCTAATAACAGTAACGACCACTTAAGGCTCCCTGCGTGTTAGACAGCGGGCCACTCACTTCGCATGCAGTATCTTATTTAATGAGTCCAGTAACCCTTTTAGTAGATCACCTTACGGCCATTTTATAGCTGAGAAAGGTTATGTAACGACCCCAAGTTTACAGCTAGAACGACTCAGAATGGGAGCCCAAGTCTTTCTCCAAGTTCGGCTTCCGATTATCAGGCCGTGCCGTGGGCAGTATGAAAGACGCCCAGGTGCTGCCCTGGCCAAATGGAGCTTTCTAGTCGGTGGTGGCATAAGAGGTGGACAGTAAGTGCTCGGGAATAGTGGGACCCCATACGAAGGCATCACGTTTGGCTGCTGATGGGACTTGGACCTGGGACTCCAACCTCAACCCCAGCCTCACTGCCACTGCTATGAGCCGATTCCCTCTCAGCGACCCTATGTAAAGCATCTGAAGCTGTAATCATTCTGGGAGCAGGCAGCTTCATCATTCGCCCACAGAGCGGATGGTGGACTTGAACTCCCGACCTTGCGGTTAGCAGTGCAGTGACTAAATCACAGGGCTGCAGTGAGCATGTTCTTGAGTGTTGTTGGAACTTCCTCCCTAGAGTCTGGAGCTAGGCCCTCTTCACTTCATTCGTAGTTCATTAAATGCCCCTCCTGACTCGTTCTCTGTCTTTCCATTTTATTCTGGATTTCTTCATCATGTTGTCTGCAGTGTCGTCATAAATA
>NW_022111357.1:7781468-7782585 GCF_000313985.2 Echinops telfairi
CACTCCCCACATCATTCAATATGGTAAGATTTTTTGTTCTGATGATGCCTTACACCTGATCCCTTCGACACCTCGTGGTTGCATAGGCTGGTGTGCTTCTTCCATGGAGACCGTCACGCTTTTAAAAACAGTTTTATTAGCATAAAATTCACATACCATACAATTCATTGGTTTAAATATGGTAAAAGGAGTTGTACAGTCATCACCACAACCAGTTTTTGAACTTTTTCTTCATTTTTATACTTACTTTTATTAGCTCTCTGCTTCCCCCCAGACTGTAACTTCTTACTGGAGTAGAAAGCCTCCTCTTTCTCCCTCGGAGCAGCTGGTGGTTGTGAACTGCTGGCCTTATGATTAGCAGCCCAACACATAACCCACTATGCCACTAGGGTTCCTTGGTACCACATAGGTTCACTTTCATAATAAAAGTGCTAAGTTGAGTGCTTACTGAGTAGCATTTAATACAAACATTATCTCACTGGAATTTCATAGTAATCCTGTAAGGTGGATACTGTAGCCACCATTCTATAGATGGTAAACGTGTGTTCAGGGAGATTAAGCAGCGACCTATGCTCACAGGCCTTTTTACAAGATAGTGCTCAACTCTAAGAAGACTGTTGAGTCTCAATTGCTTGTCATCTGAGAGATGGGGAGGAGTGATGTGTGTCCTGCTATGCTTAATGAAGACATTGGCTGGACTGGTCGGGCTGGCTGGCCTTTCAGGTCCCGTGGAACCTTTTGTTACAAGGGTCACATGGGCCTGGAACCCGAGTCTTCATTCTGGGCAGCCTCCTTGTACTCCTCAGACTTAGCTGCTCGTTCTGGATTACTCCTCTCATTACACCCGCCTCCTGTTAAACACTCGCTGAGACCGTCAGATTGGCTGCAGATGCCTTCCCAGCTTACCTCTTCCTCAGGACCTCAGGTCTCTGTAGAGATAACACCTTGGTGGACCCATCCCTGACCACCCGTTTAAAATGACGACGGCAACAACTCTTTGTGACCCGAGTGGAGGTTTACAGAGCACATCTTCCATTCAGAGTTCATGCACGTTTTGTTTCATCTCGTTGATTACGTGTACCATCACGTATCCCACTTCTTGCTGCAATCCGTCTCC
>NW_022111357.1:7783661-7785037 GCF_000313985.2 Echinops telfairi
CCCCCCAAATTCTCCCACCAAATAACCTGATGCTGTTGGCCCACCTAGGGGGGGTTGGATAGCTTGCCAAGCATGCTTAGCATGACACCCTCGTGGGAGGGAGACCGTGCAAATAAGGTATATGGCACTCTAGTTATCCCACTTAGTTATCGCTTCGTTATTCCCTTAGTTATCCCACTGAGCTTAAAGTAAGCCGTGCCAGAGGTAGAGGGGCCCTCGCCATCACCAGGAAGAGCTAGGAACAGAGCCCGTCCCGTGGCCCTGGGTTCCCTTTGTGGGCAGCCTCCTAGACTCAGGTGGCAGAAGAAAGATGCGCGCCATAGTTCTGGAGAGGGCTCAAGACAGCAGGACATGGCAGAAAGGCAGTGGCAGCAGAGTCAGCTGGCTCAGGATGCCAGCACAAGATGGCACAGTGAACGCTCAGGCCCCCAGAGCTAGGACTGAGCACTCTGGGGCCAGGGCTTACTGACAAGTGAGGTGCCTCCCGCACTTGCTGGTGGAGATCAAGAGCAGGCAAGGCTGGCCTGGAAGGCCTCAGGCTGGAGGGGCTAAGAGGCCGTCTCCAAGAATCTGAGCAGGGGCTGCCCTGCCGGAAGAACTGTAGCCCGAGTCCTCTGTTCCTGAAGTGTAACCTGCTGCAGTACTTCCTTGATTAATCCCAGAGTTGTAGATTCGGCCTGTGAGTACTGTGTGAGCATCGCAGCAGAGGGGTCCTGGGAGAGGCCGCTGATGCCAGAGTGGAGTCATTGGAAAGGTCGGAGGGTGGGGGGTGTCTGTCTGCCCTCATGCTGTTAGAGGCGGTCAGATGGCATTGCCCCTAGGCTATTTTCACAGAAACCCTTGATTTTCGTCCTCCAAATGGCTCTAGTCAATAACTGGCTGTGTGTCCTTGGAGAAATTGCTGCACTATTCTGACCTCCACTATCCACATCTGTAAAACGGGACTGGCTCCCCGGATTTCTGCCTTACAGAGTTAGTGTGGCTGAAAGACGGCGGGAGGAGGAAGAGAATGTGCGATAAAAGTTAGTATTCCTGCAGGGACCCACCACCAGGCCTCACCATCAGCGTGAGCGCTCTTTCTGCATCTTCCCATGTGTCTTTTTTCTTTGTGAATCAGGTGAAGGTAAGCACGCTTACGTTCAATGTTGTTCATACACATTTTCTTTCAACTCATCTTTTTTTTTCCAACTAATTCCTTCAGTGTACTCTCACTTTTCCCACTTCTTCCCTCTGTTCCTGTTGCTATCCCCACTTCTGCTCTAACCCTCTCGACCTATCCTTGTGTAAATGCTGCCCTCGATCTAAATGCTTGGTTTTCCCAACACGGGTGAATTCAGTGCCAGACATGGAGGGACCAGATTGAGCCCCACAGGCCA
>NW_022111357.1:7786443-7797370 GCF_000313985.2 Echinops telfairi
TGTCGGGAGGTGCCACGACTTTCGGGAAACTGCAGATGTTATCGCCAAGGTCATTATCCTGGGCTACCTGGCCACCCTGAAAGAATTACCATTGGGTGGCACTGCCTACCACTGCCTTAGAGACGCCCAGCTCTCCCAAAGGACTGGTTAAGCTGCTCTGGAGGCCCTCCTGATAGTTTGAAAAGAGTGGTTGGGATCACCCCTGTGGATTAAAGCCCCGCTGGAATCTCAGCCAGGCTCCTCATCGAGGGGTGCAGCCTAGCAGGGGGAGTTGCAAGGGTAGGCTTTGGCTCATGCTCATTTGCTCTGCATGCTGGCGGTGTCTGGGTTCTTCAGGAAAATAGACTTAATATCTTTCATGATCAATTTTCTCATCTGGAAAATGAAGACAGTAAGGATTCCCTCAGAGGGTTGGTGTACGGCATAGATGAAATAATGATTTTTGAGGTAAAGTGAGTCGTGTTGTCCACTTGGTAAATGCTTGCTATTATTAACAGCAGTGGTGGTACATGTCTTTAATTCGTCCTGAACACCTGTAAGCTGTGTGCTAGCACTTACCTTGAGGTGGCTCCTTTCTGCTGTGGGACATGCTGGCCATGCCCAGATCCTAAAGCGGGTGACAACAGAGAGAGCGTCGTGAGCATTTAGGTGAGGCGGGGAGACCGACGGGAAGCTGGGTTTGGACATGCGCTCCAGAAGGTCAAGGAGCAGTGTGGGAGAACCCGCCCGCCCTCCGTGCTCAGATGCTGGCTTGGCAGCTCCGCAGAAGGTCGAGCAGCACCACCACCCCGCCCCCGCCCGATCTCGGGGTGCCGTGACAGAGGCGCAGCTAAATGGCATGCAGATGCCATTCCTGGCTCGTTCGTTGATGAGCGAAAAGCGCCAGCGCCTTGTGGAGGCCCCCATTTTGCTCCTGAGCAAAACTTCATTCCTGTTTTTTCATTTCTCTCACTTCCCCTTTTGCCAGTTCCTTCCCCATTTTGCAGACTCTGCTCCCCTCCCCCATGTGCTCTTGTGTGTCCCCAACAGGTGGCGTTTAAGATGTACCTGGGCATCACTCCCAGCATCACCAATTGGAGCCCAGCGGGTGACGAATTCTCCCTCATTTTGGAAAATAACCCCTTGGTGGACTTTGTGGAACTTCCTGATAACCACTCATCCCTGATTTATTCCAATCTCTTGTGTGGGGTGTTGCGGGGAGCCCTGGAGATGGTGAGTGCGGCGCTCTGTCTTCTGGGACACCGCATTGTAGTATGGGAGATGTCTGAAGGGGTGGATGAGCGAGTGAGAGGACGGGCCTTGGGCCCACCCCAGCCCTTTGCCATTTGCCAAGCCGCCGCCGCCACTGTCTCGGGGTTAACCTGGGAAGGACTCTCCCCAGCACGCTGGGCGGTGGTGCGGTCAGCTCTGGGCTGTGGGACATCCACTTCCAGACTGGCGTGGGTAGTGACAACAGCCTCCTTTTGGGGTGCTTTTTGCCAAGTGTCTTCTGACAGGCCTTGCCTTCTGCAAGGGAGCACGAGCTGCCAGTCTCCTTCGAGCGGCCTGTGGGAAACCAGCCCCCGCCCTTTCTGAAGGGCTGCTGAGCGAGTCAGGTCCCATCGCAGGTGGTTCCCAGAGGCCAGGGCCAGGCAGCTGCCCTTCATTTCCCACTGTCATCCAGGTCCAGATGGCTGTAGAAGCCAAGTTTGTCCAGGACACCCTGAAAGGAGACGGCGTGACAGAAATCCGGATGCGATTCATCAGGCGAATTGAGGATAATCTCCCCGCTGGAGAGGAGTGACCAGCCCTGGGACTTGGAGGTGGCCAGCAGGAGCCCTGTGGGGATCAGGGAGCCTCAGTGCTCCTTCGGCCTCCAGAACTCAGTGACTCCTTGACATGGGTGTTGTCTATTCTTCTAACCTTGTTTCCATTCTCCGTGCTAATAAAGGCAGACTGGGATAGAGCCGTGTGCTCCCCGAGCGTGCGCACTCCAATGGAAAGTCCTCTCCCTTCCCCCTCCAGAGGGCTGGATGTCTCATCCCTGGTTGCACTAGAAAGTGTTCAAGCCATTTTACATTCCGGATGGAATTTTTCCAAAGCAAAACCCACGCTGACCCCATGAAGGAGGCCCGGCACACAGACCCTGGGGCCTCCACAAAGCCATTGGCAAATGACTAGGGAACCCAGGGGTATGAGATGCGGGGAGGAGAGGCTTAGGGTGGGGTGGGAGGAACCACTCGCTGTGGGGTGACACACTGTGGGTCTTGCCAGGAGAGGGGAGCCAGTTGTGCCCCAGGCCGCATTCCTTCCTGCTGTTTGGAGGGAACATCTCATTATACAGAGGGGCCATCCTGTTTTTCTTAGAGATTCTTCAATAAAGATCTTCTTGAGTGGAATCCCAATTACGTTCTGTTTGTTCTTTCTGCTCAGTACCAGGAATTGTGCCGCCGTGGGATGATGGGACCACGGTGGTTCCTGGGCCCTGCCTTGAATAAGTCTGTTCCCCACAGACCAGAGGCTGGGAACACTCACATGCCAAGGAGGCTCACTCAGTCCTGGGGTCTAGGGTCTACAGCAAAATATAAAGGTAGACTGTGTCCCAGACCTGCCTAAACTGGGTTTTCTTGAGCTCTGCCCCCACGTTTAGAAAGTTTGGGTGGGAAGACCCTGATACTGGGTACCATCTCTTGGTGCTTCCTGCGTGTCAGATCCGGTGAAGCACCCTGCAAGCAATTACCTAATTCAGAATCATCTCCTTTTCATCTGGGAGGCTGGACTGCCCCACAGGAAGTGAGGAAGTTAGGGTTCAACGCTCTGCGCATCTCCGAGCTCCGTGGTCTCAAGGATGGTGCCTGGCCTGACATCTTGGGGCAGCTTTTAAGGAGCAGAAGCAGCTTCCGACCCATCTATGGTGGAACCTCTGCCAAGATGCAGATTTTCATGAAAACCTTAATGGGGAAGATCACTTCCGAGCTGAACCCTGGGGCACAATAGAAAATGTAAAGGCCAAGGTCCAGGAGCAGGAAGGAATTCTTCCGGGTCAGCAGAGATTGAGCTTTGCTGGCAAGCAGCTGGAAAGTGGACTGCATTTCAGAGTCCGCTCTTCAGCTTGTGTTGAGACTTGGTGGTGCGTTAAGAAGTCCCACTCCCAAAAAGAAGAAGCAGAGGGGAGGTGAAGGCTCAGCTGGCGGTCCGAAAGTACTAGAAGTGCATACATGGCAAAGCGAATCACCGGGGTGGGGAGTGCCCGTCACACGAATGTACTGCTGGGGTTTTTCTGGCCAGCCACTTTGGTAGGCACTGGGCCAAGGGCTGTCTGACCTAGTGTTCCAACAAACCAGAAGACAACGGTGTACTGGTTCAGAAGCGACATGAACTACCAAGAAAAAGCAGGGTCATATTTGGTAGCACTTATCTAGAGAACAACCTAGGGCCTTGAGGTTCAAGTACTTAGGTCTTTGGAGGGAAGGAGCCCCCCAGTCGTGGACAGGCTGAAGTGAGGGGAGCCAGCTGTACATGCTCTGTGCTTGATGTGTGCATTGGGTCTGCAGGGGTAGGGCCAGGATCCTGGGGCCTGAGCAAGAGAGACCTGCCTCCACTGAGGAGGGAGGGAATGGTGATTTTGGGAGCCCATGCATAGGGAAGCTTCTCCCCCTGGGGCCTCTCAGCCTGGAACCCCCCAGGGCAGGCATTTTCTTTTGGGTCAATGCAGTCACAGCGGACAGTGAATGAATGAGAGGGAGCAAGGGAACCCATGCTAGGGCCCAGCTGTAGAAAGCTTTGCTTTGCGTGGTGCCTGCACTCTGCCAAACTAGAGGCAGTGGTCCCACCCTTTCCCTTCTCCAGGGGGCCCTCCCCCTTCCTCACCTCCAGGACCACAGCCTGCTCTGGAGCTGCAAGGGCCCGGCACGAGGGCTTAGGCATTTCCTTTCCCAGTGTTAAGCCTGGGAGGCATGGCAGGGTCTGTGAGCTGTGAATACAAATCCCCTTGAGTGGCTTGGTCCATCCCAGGCCCCAGGTCCTATGTTATGAACCCCGGGTGCCAAGGGAAAGGAGAGGAGCCCCTATTCAGAACCTCACCTCCGCTGGATATCACTTTACTTTCCCATGCCCCAGAGACCTAGCTCTCTGCCCCCCACCACCCCAGGTCTATCTCCACCCCTGTAGTTCTGTAGTTGGCTGTGAATTACGGTATAGTCCCACGCCCCCCAGCACCCTCCACCCCTGTCCTTAAGGTGACAGGTGGGAGAAACCCCGGCCTAGGCGAAACCTCAGACACTCTTTGTACCAACACACTCCCAACAAGAATGGAGCCGTTTTGCCTGGCAACATGGGAGTGCCACCTAATGGTGGGGTGGCGCTGTGTGGGGGGTCATCGAAAGTTCCTCAGGAGCCTGGATCTGGCCCAGGTTCTGCACCGGTGGCCTCCGACGCAGGGCAGGCGGCTGGGAGCTCTGCCGCCTTTGGTCACTAGGGGTCTCTCCATCCCCACTGCATTGTCCCAGGGAAAGCAAGCCCTCTGCGTCCTTGGTTCGGGGAATTTGCTGGAAGATGCACCTGATTGCGCACATTTCAGAAGCGGAACGTGACCCCTCCTCTGGACGCTCCCATGAGTCCTGAAAGCGAAGTCTGCATTGGTGCCAGGACACGCGCTAGGACTCAGGGCATTGGGACGAGCCCGAGGTGCAGGCGGAGGGCGCCCTTAACAACCCTTGCTTCCTGGCGAGGCCAGAGCACCAGCCCCATCCCCGGACGGAACAGAAGCCCGCGTAGCCCCCCACCGCCGACCCCAGTGCCGTTTCCACCCTGTGCGCTCCTCCCCTGCAGCCGTGCCGGGGGTCCGGCTGGGAAGGAGATGACGTCAGAGGCCCGGGAGCAGAAATAGCCCTCCGTAACAGTCTCCGAACAAGCAGTTCATTGTGGCGGTGGGGGGAGCGGCGGGGGACGAAGGAAAAGCGTCCTCCCCAGCTTAAGTGCTACCATGTGCGGTTCCCTGGGAGCCAAAGGCCGTGGGGCGGGCGGGGCGCGGTGAGCGCGCCCAGCCTTTGATGTGGGCCTGGCCGGACCCCAGCACTGCTGGCTGCCGCCGGGGAGCTGTGGGACGCGGCGCATTCCTGGGGGCAATTTGCGCTTCTGGCAGGAGCAGAGAGGAAAGTTTCTACTGTGGGGAGGAGGTGGTGGGAGGGCGCGCGGCAGAGGCTGGGGGTCGGGGGGCGCTGTGAGGAACATGGGGGTGTCAAGGTCCAGGCAGCGCCCTCCTGCGCAGCCTGGGTCACACCCCCGATTTGCAGGACCGCTTCTAGGGCAAGCCTGCTCTGCAGCGACAGCTGCCCCCCAAAACAAGGTACGCACGGCCTTCCTTGTGCTTACCGACTCATCTCCACGTGTGGAAAACGTGAAACTGCTCAGGATGGGATGAGTCAGCACGTGTGTGCCTTGCTTAGTGGGTCATGTGCCCAGCTTCTCTGATGTAAATGAGGGGCAGCCCCACCACACCCAGGTGCCCACCCAGGTGCAGCCTTTGTCCACGGGACACAGCTGAGTACAATGCTATCAGGGGACTTCAAAACTGTACATGGGAGGGGGGCGGGAAATGGAATGAGGAGATCGTGGAATTCTTCATGAACTTGCTGGAGCTCCCCCAGGAATGTGTGACACGTGGGGGGAGGAGAGGAGAGGAGAGGTTGGAAATGAGGGACAAGGGCAAGTCCTCATGCTACTTATCGGCACAATTCGGTCAAACTCTTCGTGCCTCAGTTTCCTCATCTAGAAAATGGGGATGGCAGTCCTTCACATTGACTGCTCTGAGGATTAAACAGGTCCATGTCTATAGATTTCCTGGTACATGCCCACCCAGTAGCTATGGAGTCCTGTGCAGATGACTTCGATGACCCCATGTCTGTGTCAGACCAGGACTGCATACCACAGGGCTTCTAATGGCTGGATCGCCAGACTTTCTTCTGAGATACCTCTGGGTAGACCTGAACCCTCAACCTGCTGGTTAAAAGTTGCGTGTGTCGCATCATCTGGGGTCTCCCGCACATGCCTCGTATTCTATCCCTGCAAGAACGGCTGCATTTGAATTAAGATATTGGTGAAGCATATTGAACGTACTGTGCATTGCCGGAAGAATGAACACATCTGTCTCAGAAGGTACAGCCGGAATGCTCCTTAGAGGCCAGGATGGCCAGACTTCGTCCCACGTACTTTGGACATGTTATTAGAAGAGACGCTGGTGTCTTCCAGAAAAGACTTCCCTGGAGAAGGACAGGTTAACCAGGTAAACTAGGGACTGCGCCCCCCTAAAAAAAAGAGGAACACCCTTAACAAATTGGATTGACATGGCTGAGATATGGGGCTCCCCCACAGCCCCGACTCTGCAGCTGGTGCAGGACCGGGCAGTGTTTCCTTCTGCTGTAGATGGGAGTCCCGGTGAACCAGAACCCTCGGGAGGACCCCTGACACCAGCAACATTAACATTGTTCTTGGGGAAACACTGCTGTGAGTGTCAGAGAGTGTGTAGAGAGTCATTTTGTGATAGCTGTTATTTATTTATTTTATTTTTGGTAAGATAGTTTTATTTACTTATTTTAATCATTTTATTAGGGGCTCATACAACTCTTATCACAATCCATACACACATCAATTGTGTAAAGCGCATTTGTACATTCATTGCCCTCATCATTCTCAAAACATTTCCTCTCCACTTAAATCCCTGGCATTTGGTCCTCATTTTTCCCCTCCCTCCCCGCTCCCCCCTCCCTCATGAGCCCTTGATAATTTATAAATTGTTATTTTGACATATCTTGCCCTGTCCGACGTCTCCCTTCACCCACTTTTCGGTTCTCCGTCCCCCAGGGAGGAGGTCACATATAGTTCCTTGATAGCTGTCATTATCAGGCACCGCCGAGATGGTTCTGACCCGTAGCGGCCCTGTGCACAGCAGAATCAAACACTGCCCAGTCCTGCGCCAGCCTCACCACTGTTCCTCTGCCTGAGCCCATTGTGGCAGCCGCTGTGTCCATCCATCTCGTCGAGGGCCTTGCTCTTTTCCACTGCCCCTGCACGTTACCAAGCGTGATGTCCTGCTCCTGGACCAGACCTATTTGTTCGTCGCTGTCTCCTGAACATCTAGCACAGCTTCTCGACATCCCCTGTTGCCTGCCTGCCTGTGGCCTGATGGAATATGAGTAGCTGGTGGAGAAGGTCCCTGGAGAGGGGCATGTGGGCGGTGTGGACCTTCACCATGATTGGCTACAGTATTTGTGGGGCTCAGTGCAAAATGAAGATGTGGGGACCCTTGTTCAAAAGTCATTATGGGTCCAGCAGTGTGGATCCCTGGGCATGGGGCCCGGGGTAAAGACGCAGGCTGTGCACCCATGAAGTCACCCCTGGTCTCCACGTCCTGTAGAATCACTGCTCCCCATTTGTCCTAGCTCAGCAGCCCAGGAGGATACAGCTACATAGAGTACAGGGGTCTTCCAGGCCTCTTGGGATGCCCCCAGGGAAGGTGGAGCAGGGAGGGATTATGGACAGTGTGGGGAGGCAGAGGATGAACTGAATTGAATGGCCTCCCCTCAAGAAAGCCCCTCCACCCCCCCAGGAGCTCACCTCCCTTCCCACCAACCAGGCTACTGGGTGGCCTGGGCACATGTGGTCACATTTAGATGTTGATTGAAGCAAAATTGTTATAAGATTAGAATATTTAAGGTCACTTTGATTTCTCCTGCATTGCTGGGATTTTTGAGGATGGGGCTGAAAGGTCTCCTGGGGTGGAAGTGGGGAGAGTGGTGGGGAGGTCCTCAAGCTTTGAGAGGGGCCTCTGGCAACAGAAAAGGGAAAAAAGAGGGCTAGACAGAAGGAAGGGCTTCCCAGGAGTTGCATTCCCCAAGCAGATCTGGGGAGTCAGAGGCTGAGGGATGAGGGCGAGTCATGGCTCAGAGTTACCGAGGCTCTGATGCAGCAGAAATGTACCCACACTACACCCCTCTCTGGATGACGCGCACACCAGGGCCACACACCTGTGCAAACAGCTCTGCCCCTCTGCCGGCCAGACCAAGACCAAGAGAAGAGGTAACAGGTGGAGGCCTTCATCCATGCCCTCTCCAGGCTTCGAACTGGGGTGACGGGAGCCCAGAGGGGGTTCTCAGTGGCAGATCAAGATCGAGATATAGAAGGAATAAGACAATGGACGAATAATGGCAACAGTGATCATGATCACTAGCATTTATTGAAGGAGTCCAGGTAGTGCAGTGGTTAAGCTCTTGGCTGCCAACTACAAGGTCGGTGGTTCTAACTCACCATCCACTCCGCTGGAGAAACACGTGGCAGTCAGGCCGTGGAAACCCGGGGGTGGGCAGTGGGAGGCAGTTCTACTCTGTGCTATAGGCTTGCTCTCAGTCGAAGTTGACTTGACAGCAGTGGCTTGGTTTTGTTTTTTCTTTTTCTTTTTATAAAGGAGGAATTTGAGGTTTGCAGAAATGAGGTCATTTGCCCGCAGTCACAGAGGCAGAATTGGGATCCAAACCCAGGTCTGTCTGCTCCACTCCTCAGTCCACGCTTTGAACGGCGGGGCGGGTGCCAGAGGCGGCCCTGCTAGGGGCTGCGCGGAGCAGGTTACAAGCCTTGTCTGGTTCCGTTTATTTAGAAGAAATCTAAACCCTGCATTTGAGAGGCCTGTGCAGACGGCACAGCTCTTGAATCTGCTCTGAGGTTGTAGCTGAGGGACTTGGGAGTCCAGAGAGGGGCAGCAACTTGTCTGAGGCCACACAACAGGTGACTATGACCCACAAATGTCCAGAGATCACCCACCAGAGGCAGACACAGGGGATAGCTCCCACCAGGGGGAGCAGGCAGTGTGGCTGGGAAACTGACCTGGCCTCAAGGTGAGCCTGGTGGGAAAGCCCCTGGCCTGTGGGTCCAGGATACTCAGTCCCTCTGTGATGTTTGCTGAGCTGGGGGGCAAAGAGGCTGTTGCCATTGGGTCGGACAGTTGGCATAGGCCTGAGAGATAGGACAGGACCCAGGCGTAGGCACCCAGGGGAGGAAAAGGAGGACTGTGGTAAGGGCCTCACTGAATAAGGCCAGAGCACCTGGGGGAAGTGTCAGGCGGGAGTCAGAGCTGCTGGGGCACTCTGGCTGAGCTTGCCTTTGTGTGTCCATGAGCAGAGCCCCTTCCTCAGCCACAGCCCTCCCCTCATCACCCCACGTGCTTCCCCATGCCCCCTCCCCCAGCTCCCTGGCTGGGCTGTCTGGGAACAGCTCACACTCACAGAGCAAGTGCCTCCCGTGGGTTCATTCAAGCTCTTCCTCACAAGCCCACCAGGACTTTTCATGTGAGGAAACTGAGGCCACAGAGTTTATGTAATTACTTAACCAGCACAGCTGGTAAGTGATGGAGCCTGGATTTAAACATAGGCAGCTGAACTCCAGCATCTATGCTCCCAGCTGTTAGCCTGCCTCCCTGTGTAATCACCCCCTTCCAGAACACTCAACCCATCCAGTCCTGCTTTCTCACCAGCGTTCCTCTCCCACCCGTGTCCTCTTAGGGACTCTGCCAACTAGGCCCCCACCCCTGTCTCATCAGCTCCAGCCTGACTCTCTGCTGGTTCCTCTGCCCTGCCTCAGGCCCAGAAGCCGGCCCCAAAGACCCCTGGCAATCCCTCCTGTCTGAGGGAGGGTGGGGAGGGCCCAGCTCTGGAGGTGGGTGAGGGCGAGAGGCCCCAACAAGGAGTGACAGGGCTGGTGTGTACCTTGGCAGGGGGACAGCGAAGTGGGAGGCCTGAGGAGGGCAGGCACAGTAGGGGGAAGGGGCAAGGGGGGTGGGCCCTGACCCAGAGACAGACAGCCTTGGGCCCTCCCTGCTCCTTTTCTGGTCCTGTCGAGGTCTCAGCTCCTTCCCATTAAAAAACACAAAACACAAACCTTCACCCCATCCCAGCCCGGGTCCCAGTCTCCCGTTCATCTAAACTCCCCCCTCTGTACTGGTTGTCTCTCCATGGCTGGGACCCCCATTTGGCACCTAACAGCCAGACTCAGAGGTTGCTCTTCAGGGCACACCTGGTCCCGTAGGCCTCCCTGCCTTCTGCAAACCCTAGGAATGCCCCCACCTTCCCAGCTGGGCCCTGAGGCTCCCCTGAAGCTCCCTGCAGTGCTGCATTCCTGCACTGGTCCCTCCTCTCCGTAAGGTCCTGCACTCTTTCCCTGCCTCAGTTTCCTGTGGCACTGCTTCCGGACCTCCAAGTCCACTCACTGCCCTCAAGTGGACGCTGACTTACAGCAAACCTATAGGACAAGGTAGAACCACCCCTGTAACTACGGGAGTAGAAAGCTGGGTCCGTCTCCCTCGGAGCACCCGGTGGTTTTGAACCGCTGACCTTGTGTGACAACCCACCGTGCAGGCAGTACACCACAAGCCTCCTCTCTGGAAGTCCCACAGACACACGCAGCTCAGCGCATTTAACCACCCTCCTTACCCTGGGCTCCCCAAGACCCCCCAGAAACCTGGCCCTTCTTCTTTCATACCTCCTCCTCCCCAGCTCTGCTTCCAAAATCTGCCTGTTCCCTTTCGGTACTCACTCCCTTCACCAGCACTGTCTGCGCCCCTGCGCCCCACCAGACCTCATCCAGTAGCCTGCTGGGGGTGTCATTGCCCACAGCGCCCAGCAGTCAGGAGACTCTAAGGTACAAATCTGACCAGGTCTCCCCAGTTCAATGAAGAGGACCGCTAACCAGCTGTTAGCGGGCCTGCAAATCCGGAAGCATCAGGCCGGCCACCCCTGGTCCATCGCACAGATCCTGTCTGCTCCCCTCACCCCCAGCTCTCCTCCTCAGCTCAGTCTAGCCATCTTCTCCAGGAAGCCTTCAGGGGACTCCTTCTTTGAAGGCCACACCCCTGTGCAGCCCCCTTTCCCGCTCAGAGTCTGCGTCTCCGCACCCCGCACCG
>NW_022111357.1:7798149-7801898 GCF_000313985.2 Echinops telfairi
GTCTCCTGGTTTCTGTCTCTGTGCCCCCAAGCCCCTTCTATTTCGACACCCCACGGGCCTCTCCCTTAGCTGGAAACTGAGGTGCTGAGGAATCCCTATCAAAAACACCCGCTGCCCTTCCAGTTGGGAATCACAGGGGCCCCGGGAGCTGTTGCCTGGCCAGGGGGGTTGTGATCCCAGGCACCCCCCAACAGGCTCCCTGCTGTCTAGGTCCCTGGCTGGAGTCACTGCCCCATAGCTACCTGGGTGACGGGCACTGGTCAGCCAGAGGGGGCAGGAATAGTGCGTGTGCTTGTGGTGTGTGGGTCTGCACGTGTACCTGTCGGCGTGAACATCTCAGGGTACGGTGCTCGCAGATGAGCCTGTTTGTTGTTAGTGTGCATTTCTGATAGGGGGTGAGGGGGCAGGAGAGGGGTCTGACTGCCCTCAGGGCACCTGGCAGCCCAGGACCCCTTCTCCAAGGCCGCCTTAGTCTCTCTTGCTGAGGCAGGCTGTGGGTGCCGTTCTCTGGTGACAGGCGTTGGTGCCCGCTCTGAGTGCACTTGGTGAGGGAGCCACAGCAGGCGCTGGAGAGGCCTGGGGTCAGGAGTAGGGGGCTCTCCTGGTCGGAGGGACCAGCAATCTGGGGCCCTTCTCTGAGGACTGGGCCCTGCACAGATGGGGTCCCTCAGGAACCGGTTCTCAAGTCAGGATAGGAAATGGGGGACTGGGAGTCGGTCTTGGTCAATGTAACCGCCTCAGGGCAGTTAGGTCTCACTGACAGCACAGACGAATATTCAGATACAGCCCTGCCAAAACAACAATCGAGAGAGTAAAGCACGGACTCACAGTCACCCCAGGTCCACTCACTCCCACCCCCATTTACACACCGACTCCGCATTCACTAGACGCAGGCAGACACATTCCTCAGCTGAAACGCTATCACAGAGCCAAAGCGATGACAGGCAGGCGTGCACACACACACAGTGCCTGGCGGACACATGCAGACACACACACACCCTCACACTCAGACACACTCAGCAGGGCTCTCGCTCCGGTTTCACTCTGGCCACCACGGTGAAAACGAGTGTTTCTGCTCTTCAGCTCGCAGGGAGGGGCAGGACAATGGAGGTGTACCTCTGTCGGTGCGAGGGAGGCACCCATTGGGGCTGTCGGCCCGAGAACCCCCCCATCTCCCTGCCCTGGGCCCCAGCCAGACCAAAGGCTGGCCAAGCCCCAGCTTCCCTGCCCTACTGCCCCCCAGCCTACTGCAGGCCCCGCTGCGGGTGGGGGAGGAGCCCCCCCTTGGAGGAACTGGGGTCTCAGAGGAGCTGTTCCCATCCACGGCCTGCCTGAGGCGCTCTGAAGGTGACGTGGAACCACCCGAGGGGCACGGTGCCTCTCATGTGGGTCACAGCTGTGTTCTTGGGGAGTCATGGGGTACACAGGAGGGAGGAGCTGAGCAAGTCAATCTGCAGGCATTCTTTGGCTTGGAGAGGTGACTGACAGATTCTGAGCAGGCAGTGGTGGAGGGTGGATGGACTAGAGTTCCAGGCAGCGGGACGAGCCGGGCAGAGGTGGGAAGGTGGAACAGTAAGGCGTGGGCTGGAGGAGCCTGTGGAGAGAGAGGCCAGGCTTCTGGGGCCCTTGTCCACTGTGTAAGCGTGCTCCTCCCAGGTGGGGAAAGGGTGTGAGTTGGGGAGGGGTTCCCTCTTCACTCACTTTGGGAAGGATAGAAGGTGTTCTTGGAGGCAGGCGGACCAGTGAGGAGGCTGGAGGGAAATGAGGAGGGCAGAAGTGGAGTGGGTGCCCTGGGATGAGAGGAAGGAATGGGGGATTGCCTGACGGGGTGAGCGGGTAGGCCCAGGAACTGCCTGCTTCAGGGGAAGGAGAAGACAGGGCTTCGACCACAGGCTCTGCTGCTTTCCATAGCTGAGGCTGGCTCTCGAGAGTGGCTGTGAGTTGGGGTTCATGTCTGGGTACTCTGGGATGTGGTGAGCTCTCATGCACAGAAGCCCCAGTGAGTGTGTGAGGCTGTGTCTGGCTCCCAGCAAGGGCATTCCAACCTGCTCCGGCCCATGGGCACTTCGAGGGTGACTACACGTGGACAGTGGACCTCAAGGGGAGGCAGCAGGTACGGTCAGGGAAGAGCTGGCCTCAGGAGTCTTAACAGATTTGGGTCATTTTCTGTGTGACCTTGGGTCAGGGGCTCTCCTTCTTGGTGCTTCAGTTTTCCCATCTATACAGTGGGAATGCTATACGAGCCATAGGGGTGGGTCTTCCTGCACAGAGGCGAGGAGTGGCCCCCCGTCACACACATAAATACTGCCCCCAGACTCAGCACTCCTAAGTCAGTGCTCTGATTGGGTTCTGAGCGGAGGCTGGGGAGGACCTGGCTCTGCTTCCGTTAGGATTCTTGGACAGTTTTGAATCGGGAGTGGCTGGCCCCATGGAAGGAGTGCTGGTGGCACTGTGGGCTAATCATCAAACTTCTAACCTCAAGGTTAGTGGTTCAAACCCACCAGCCTTTTCAAGGGAGAAAGATGAGTCTGTCTGCTCCTGTAAAGATTTATAATCTTAGAAACCCCAAGGGGAAGTTCCACTCTGACTTACAGGGCCAGTATGAGTTGGAATCAACTCGATGGCAGTGGATGGTTTGTTTTTTATCTGCATGCAGCCTGGATAGGCAGAGATCTATGGCTCTTGGAGGGAGGGGGAGAGAGAGAGAGAGAGTTATGGGGTATGGAGTTACTACCTCACCACTGCCTGTGAGGAGAACCAGGCTAGCATGATTGGCCCATCTTTGGACGGGGTGATAGCGGCTCAGAGGAGGACCTGCCTGAAGCCACACAGTGCCAGTGGCAGAAGCTGAGACCAGAGACCAGGCCCCTCAGCCCTCCCTGGCAGGGCCCACCTAGGCCCTGGGGTGGAGGGACCCTCAGATCCAAAGCTGTCTGAATCGCAGTCCCTTTTTCCTTGGGAGTTTATTGGACACCAATTGTGTGTCAAGTCCTATTCACGTCTCAGTCCTACATCAATGCCACAAGGCAGGGACTGGGAGCCTACTGACGGAGGGGCAAAGAGAAGCACCGAGAGTCCAGTCATCTACCCACGTCATCAGTCACTCCGGACTGTGAGACTGCTCAGCTTGTGTCCTCCTCCTGGGCTCTCGGGGCTCCTGGGCTCGGTTTGGTGGGAAGGAGGGAAGGGACTAGGCACTTCCACAGTGTGCTTCTGGGGGTGCCTGGCAGTAGCAGACATGAAAAGATCAGGCCCAGGGAGGGCCAGACTGGCGTTTTCCAGTGTCCAGTGTCCACGAGGCCGCTGTGGCTCCAGGTGGGTCGGGGCAGCCGAGGGGCCCAGTGTCTGCCTTCAGTTCCTGCAGTGTGAGCGTCCACCGCCCTATCCACAGATGGCCAGGTTTCAAGAAGGGGAGACCTGGATGTGGGTGGAGAGGACCCCCAGGGGGCAATTCTTCAGTCTCCATCCTCATCCAACATCCCCAGCCCTCAGGGCCTGGAAGTCCTCCCTTATGTCTAGCCTCCTTCTCTCTGTCGGTGGGGCTGGTGGCTGCCAAGCAGCTCTGCGTGGGCCCTGCAGGCCACGTTCCCTGACAGGGCGACTGCAGCTCAGCTCGTGGCAAACATTCTTGTCATAGTTGGTGGAGCACAGCAAATCCGGCTGCTTAACCAGGAATGCAGCCGCGTCCCCTCCTGCAGAGGCAGCAGGGGCTTCAGGGAGGGGGTCAGGCAGGAGAGGCTGAGGAGGCG
>NW_022111357.1:7803851-7812294 GCF_000313985.2 Echinops telfairi
CACACGCCCGCACGCACGCACACACACTGTGCCTTGGCTCCCGGTAGTAGATAGGAGGCCGTCCTGGTGATCTTTGCACTCATCCGTCTGTCTGCACGCCTGGCTTCCTAGGAGCCCTCGTGTTGCCATCTGTAGAGTGGCCTGTATAACAGGACCCCACAGGGCTGTTGGGGTGGGACGTCATGATGTTCAAAGTCCTTGTAATAATAGCTCACCTTTGTGGAGTGTTTTTACGACCGGAGCAAGGTCCCAAGGTGGGCTGGATGGTTTGCGCTGGCTGGTTAACCGAAGGTTGTTTTATCTGGTGGTGCCATGGATAAAAGGGCTTTGATCTGCTTCTGTGCCCTGGTGGTGCCGTGGTTACCAGCGGGGCTGCTAACTGCAAGGTGAGTAGTTCAAAACCACCAGTCACTCTGTGGGAGAAAGTCGGGGTTTTCTACTCCCCTAACTAGTTACAGTGTCGGAAATTCACAGGGGGCAGTTCTACCCTTTCCTCTAGGACTGCTATGAGTTGGCATCGACTCGTTGGCAGTGAGGCTGGTTTTCGGCTTATGCCAAGCAGTGCTCTAAGTGAGTCAGTTCATGAAACGGACTCATTTCATCCTCATCAGGGCCCTATACATTCAGAATTGTTCCCATTGGATCGATGAAGAAGCTGAAGCAAAGCCAGCGGAGGCCACGTGCTAGTTAGAGGCAGGAGGGGGATATGAACGAATGGAGTGGGGCTACAGAGCAACTCTTAGCTTGGCCTGGTTTTTAAAGCCAGGATCAGCCCAGGGTCTGCTTGTGGCGAGGCGCAGAAAAGGAAGCCGTTTCCCATGTGCCCCGAACTGATGGTTCTTCCTCCTCTTGGCCATCAGCACCTCAATTTGGAAAGCTGACATGGGGAAGCCAGCCTGGGACCCCGGCCAGCCCACTTGGGCACCCTATAGCTTTCAGAAGCCTGGACAGACTGAAGACTGCCCCACCCACATCTGGCCTGGGATTTAGCTGGCTGCAGGCTCTGTGCAAGGGGGGGATGTCGCCATGGGAGGAGCTCAAGGAGGGGATTAGGGAAGGGGGCAGGGGGTGGCAGCTGAGAACAGAGCACCATTCTGGCCCCAAGGAAACAATTCCAACTCCGAGGGAGACCTGTGTGCAGCTGCCCGCACTGCCCCCAGCCCTGCTGGGCCCTGCTGCTGTCTGGGTTGAGGTACTGTGGGGGAGTGAGGGGGTCAGGGGCATAGCACCCATGGCTGCTGTTTCCAGGCAACCCAAGCATATAGGGGTTTGACCATTGGGGGCGGGCAGACCTAGGCTCAACTCCTGCCTTCTTCATTTGCCTGCCCTGTAACCTTGGCTATCCAATGCCTGCTCTCTGGGTCTCAGGGTTCCTCCTCAGTAAAATGGGCCAGCAGTTCCTGCCTTACTGAGTCCTGGGAGGGTTTACTTCAGTCATGCCTGGAGTGATGTCTAGTGCATAAAGGGTACCTGGGATCTAGAGACAGAGGCTCTTAAAGGAGCCCTGGTGGTATAGTGGGTTTCGAGTTGAGCTGCCAACAGTAAGGTCAGCAGTTCTGAACTACCCAGCAGCTTCACAGGAGAAAGACAAGCTCCCATAAAGCCTTACAATCTCAAAAACCCTGTCTGCCCTGTCCTATAGAGTGGCAATGAATAGGGCTTTTTTCAGGGGCAGGGTAGGTGGCTGATTTTAGGCTGAGCCTGAGAGTGGGTCCTTTGGACTCAAGACCAAGTATCCGATTGTCCTGTTCGAGGAATTCCTCAGTCTGACAAGACGGTCCTAGAGTGTAGACGCCGGAGCAGACATTCTCGTGGCTCACGTGCAGGCCCCACTGCTCACGAGCTGTGTGACCCTGGGCTGGTTACTAAACTTCTCTGTGCTTTGGTTTCCCTGGCTGCAAGAGGGGAAGATGACGTGATGATTACAGGATTGGCTTGTTCTGAGGGATAAATGAGGTAAGCCACAACGGGAGCCCAGAACCCAAACGAACAAACACAGACACCCACCCACCACCCGAGCCTACTGCCGTCGAATCCATTCCAACGCCTCCGAAAAAACCACTCGCTATCATCGAATGGATGCTGCCTCCCTCGGAGTGACCCTCCAGGACAGGGTAGCAGTGTCCCTGGGAGTTTCCGAGACTGTAACTGTTGACGGGAGAGGAAAAACCCAAACACCAAACTCACTGTCTTCAAGCCGATGCCGACTCGACTTCTGCTCTCTTTCTCCCTTCTGACTCCTCGAGCCCCTACATAGGGCTTCTCAGACTGTCAGTCTTCATGGGAGCAGGCAGCCTCATCTTTCTCCCTCAGAGTGGCTGGTGGGCTTGAACCACCAACTTGGCGGCCCAATCCCTAACCCACAGCACCATCAGGGGCATCACCTAGGTGCATGATACAGGCCCCTTTCTCCTGGGGAATATACTCTGGGCTGTCACACCTCTGTACCTTTGTGGAAGCTGCCTTCCTGGCACTGGGCGGGGTGGCTGCAGTGGCCTTCTAACCCAGCCCCGGGTCATGGTATTCTGAGCAGCAGGGGTGGACACCGGCTCAGCTGAGCTGGGGAGAAGCCTTGGAGCTGCGGGCTCGGTCTCTGGCTGCTTCTGCAGGGAGAGACAGGGCCAGGATGTCAGAGTTTCCATGGGAGCAGGCAGAGGCCAGTGAGCAGCTGGGGGAGAGAGTGACGTGACCTCAGGCCTCCCTGCCAGGTAGGCTGGCTGGATGTCCCCTCCCCACCCACCTGGGAGTCCCATCTGGGTCTGGGCTAGAGCCCCAGCTCCTGTCTGTACATTTATGTGACCTGAACTCAGCTTTACGAGAGAGCCCGGCACCACGCTTGGTTGAGCAGAAATACCATGGCTCTGATGAGATCACATCCTCACTCAACAATATTCCATGGCTCCCCATTGCCTTCTAGAGAAGTCCTGGCATGGCGCCCTAGGCTCCTCATCATGCTGTTTCAGCCTTCCCAGCGCCTGCTTAGCTTCCTCGGTCCACTTCTGACCTTCCCCTGTATCTGCCAAGCTACTTCCTGTTGCCTGAAATTCCTCTGCTTACCTTGTCTGCCTTGCAGACTCCTACTCACGCAGCCACAATGTCCGTTCCTCCATGCGGCCTTCTGAGGGACTCAGGGCGGAGGCACTGTTCCTACTCCGGGTCCCCACAGCCGTCTCCCTGAGCCACTTGCGTGAAGACTACTGGTGTGCTAGTTCCCTCAGGGCTGTTCCAGTGTCCCAAGTCCCAGCCTGGGGTCCCATACCCAGAAGCAGTTTCTCCAGCAGAGACTCCAGCCCGTAACTGAGTCGGGGGCTTCTCCAGAGTGGAGTGGACCCTCTCTGGCAGGCAGAGGGGTTTGCTGTCAACCATGGGCCAGGTCCCCAGCGAGCACTGCTAAGGACAGGACCGAATGATGGGAGGGGGTCATCGAGGGCCACAGCTCCTGGCTCCTAGAGAGAGAGAGAGAATGACTGGCCTGGCTGAGGTTCCGGCAGGGGCAATGAATGGCAGGAGGCCACCGGGCCCTGGCCTCTTCTTCACTGCGCTCTTCATCCTCAGGTCCCACCACTCTTGGGACCTTCCAAGAGCCCTCTGACCTGAGAGGAGAAGTAGGCTTTGGGGGAGGGGGTGTCTCTGATGTTTCAGAGTGGGTGAGGCCTGTGCCTCCGGCTGTCTAACCTTGCTCCCTCCTGCTGCAGTAGAAGCCCAGGGTGTCCTTGAGAGCAGCCTCCAGTGGCAGGTGACTTCAGCTCCCAGAAGCCTGGGCTTTAAAACCTGGCCTGCCTCAGAAGCAGCCTTTTCTCATTTGTGAACTATTTAGCCCCTGCACCTTGGCACCGCCGGTGTTTGCTTGGCCAGCCGAGTGCCCTGGCCTGGCCACACTCCCACCGGCTCCCTTCCTGCCAGCACCGCCCCTCCTGCTGCCGACACTGCCGCCACCACGCGGGGGAGCCGTGGAGACCCAGGAATCTTGGCTGGCAGGAGGAGGCGGAGGGCGGCGGGTGGTGCTCCGGAAAAGGCTGCAAATTTGAACCAGAAGGCAAGGGATTGGTGGGCCCCGCCTGGCCAGGCCTGAGGCCTGGGGTTGGCTGGGTCCAGGGAGGGAGGTTCTGGGTGCTCAGGTCTCCAGTCTGGGTCAGAAGCTGAAGAACTCTGTTGGGGAGCAGGCTTGGGAGGACACCAGCCAATCCCTGTGCCCCTAACCAAGCCCTGTGACCCTTGGTGAGGAAGGGCCAGCTTCTTGTCCGCCAGTCTGTGGATGTCTCCTGCCCCTCTTCCAGTTCATCACCCCCTTCCCCCACTGCTCTTACCACACCGGATACTTTGTCACCCCGAGATGCCCCTCCCAGAGGGAGTGGTGGGTGAGTGGCCTCAGAGAGGGGTAGAGGCTGGGGGCCCAGCAAGTGGACCAGGGAAGGTTCTGCCCAAGGTTCCAGCAGCTCAGAGTTTGGAAGGGCTTTGGGAGAGTGAGAGGGGTGTGTGTGAGTCTCCCACCTGGGGTTTAGCTGAAGTTGGGGGTAGGGTTGTCGGCGGCATGGCGCTCAGGGTGGGGAGTCCTGAGGGTGGGAGGCGGGAGAGAGGTACTGCCATGTTTTAGGCGCCCAAGAGGAAGGAGGTCAGGAGGGCGGCCCGGCGGAGATGGTGGTGAGGGATGCTCTGTGTGCCTGGATCTCAGGGTGGCACAATGGTTCGTGCACTCAGCTGGCAGGCTACCGGTTTGGGCCCACCAGAGGTGCCATGGAAGAAAGGCCAGGCAATCTACAGAAAAAACAGCCATGGAAAGCCCTATGGAGCGCAGTTCCACCCTGACACACACAGGCCTTAGGCCTTAGGCCAAGCGGCGGCAACCCTTATCAGCGGGCCCATTTCCCCTTGTTTTATTTCTTTTGTTGTTGCAAATGTATCCAACAAAACACCCCAATTCAACACCTTCTCCGCACCATTCAGACACATGCTTCTCGCTGGCAGCCATTCTCCCCGGTGTTTCTCAGCCAGTCCTCCCTCAGCCACCCGAACACCACCGCTCCCTGAGCGTCCTATCTAACCTGCCCGTTGCTGTAGGCAACTTGATCCCTCGTAGATAGCTCCTGAAAGAGAGCCCTTGATGTTGTTTTTACTAGTTAACTCAAACTACTGTTGGGCTTTAAGAAGATTTCAAGGGATATTTTAGTTTTACGTTTAAAGATTCTCTCAGGGTAAGAGTTTTAGGGGGTGGTCCACCTTCCATGGCTCCCCAAAAGTCTAGAGTCTGGGAGGATTTTAAATTCCGTTTTGCGTTTTCTTTCTCCTTGTGATCAGGATTTTTCTATGGAGTCCATGATCAAAATGCTCACTGATGGTGGCTGGGCACCGTCTAGTTCTCCTGGTCTCCTGGCAAAGAGGCAGTTATTCTGGGAGGCAGTTAGCCTCACATTCTACATCCTCCTATTCTTGACTCTCCATCTGTTGCTTGAGTAGTCTTTGTGCCTGGATGGCTGCTTGCAAGCTTTGAGGTCCCAGGCACTATGCAATGAATTAGGAGGGAGAACTGAAACACCGGACCACTTCACTGGGATATCCATTAAACTATGACCCTAAACCTCCAAATTAAGGAACCACATCTCGTTGTCGTTCAGTTATAGACAGAAGTAGCCCCAGCAGCTGCTTTTTTGTTACTGTAAATATATCTACCAGCCAACTTTTGTTGATTCATTATTTTACAACTGTCTAAGTTACTGAAGCAATCACAAAAAGTAAACTCATATTTTTACCTCCACTTAAAAAAAATCATTTTATTGGGGGCTTATACAGCTCTTATCACAATCCATCCATCCATCCATTGTGTCAAGCACATTTGTACATTTGTTACCATCATCATTTTCAAAACATTTTCCTTCTACTTGAGCCCTTGGTATTGGCTTCTCTTTTTTTCCCCCTCATTATTTTATTGGGGGCTTGTACAACACTTATCACAATCCATGCATACATCCATTGTGTCAAGCACATTTGTACATTTGTTGCCCTCATCATTCTCAAAACATTTGCTTTCTACTTAAGCCCTTGATATCAGCCCCTCATTTTCCCCCCTCCCTCTCTCATAAACCCTTAATAATTTATAATTTATTATTATTTTGTCATATACTGTCAGATGTCTCCCTTCACCCACTTTTCTGTTGTTCATCCCCCAGGGAGGAGGTTATCACACCTACGAGTTCACTTCTAGAGAACTTCCCCTTGGAAGGCCCCCTACCCACCACCTCAGCCTTCTTTACCTAGACTTTTGCTTTGCACCTAATTAAGGTGACCAGACGTCCTGCTTTTGGCGGGACAGTCCCGATTTTTAACAATTTTTCCTGAGTCCCGCGGCATTTTTTTAAAAGTCCCGATTTTTGGAAAGAATGCACGACAAGCTAGGATATACTTTCGGCTGCCATGTGGCTATTTCGCCAGGATATGAGTTTTATCAATGGTGCAGACGGCTCAGCTCATGGGCCCAGGGCCCTCCATATTCCCACCTGGACCTTGTGAGTCTGCTTGGGGATTGCCAAGGGCGGTCAGGGGCAGCAGCATGAGCAGACGTGGACTGTCATGAGAGGCTTCTGGAGAGTCCCACCAAATGACCAACAGCTACAGCTGCCTAGAGACGAATACAGACAGAGTTGGGGACATGGAAGAGAACAAAGAAAGACAAGCAGAATCACAGAGATGGGTGGGCAAGTGGGATGGGGACACCAAGCTGGAAGGAGAGGGACACAGACAGGTGAGGACCTGGATGGAGAGAGGCAGTGACATGGAGAGAGGGGCACAGACTCGCAGTGAGCTGGATCCGGGCCTCCTTTACACCAACACCTCTCTGCTCTGTGAATTGTGGCTTTCATCAGGCCCTCTACCCAGTCTCCTCCATCCTAACCAGTCATCACCCTCCCCAATCTAAATTAGGCTACCTCCTACAGGAAGCCATGTGAAATTGCAGTATGAGAAATTTGAAATTGATTCCAGCAGTATGAGGGAGCCATGAGAAACGGTAGGGCCATCGGCTAAACTGGGCTTTATCTAAATCAATCATAAGGAGTCATGATGCCCGAAGTGTGGTCTTGAGAGTTAGCATCAGCGTCACCTGGATGCTTCTTAGAGATGCAATGATGGGGCCCTGCCCACCCCCGCTCCCACTACTAAATCTGGATGACTGGGGTGGGGCCTCTAGGTGGGTCTGATACACAGAGAGATTTGAGAAAGCCCTGTTGGTGTCGATGGAGCCCTTGGGTGATGCATCGGTTAAGCACTTAGCTACTACCCAGAAGGTGGATGGTTTGAGGCCACCCAGACACACCTTGGAGGAAAGGTCTGGTGATCTACAAATCAAAATCCACCACCGTCAACCCTCTGCAGTTCAACCCTACTCGGCATACTGGGCGTGGGGGTGGGGGGAGCGCAGACGTTGAAATGGGCTCTATGACCAATGGTTTCTTTAACTCGAAGCATGCAGGGTATTGAAAGAAACCGAGAGAAACTGGAGGCTGAACGATCGAGACCGTTATGATAATCCCAGGGAGGTTTTGGCAGTTTAATGTAAGAAATGAAGGTCACGTCTGTGGGGCTGGGATGTGCCCGGCACCGGGCTACTGCGTGTTGAGGGAGAACAAGGGTTGCATCAGGGAAGGGAAAGGGGGGAACAGAAGTGAGAGAGGTAGAAGAGCTGAATTCCATAGGACAGGATTGAGGGTCAGAGTGGAAGGGAAGCGGGCTGCTATGTATGGTTGTATAGGTTGGTTATTGCACCAGAGTGCCCCGGGAAGATAGTGAGGAGGGGCTGACTCTATCAGAAGGTGGTGTGTGCTGTTGAGTCGATGCCAACTCCTAGCGCCCCCTAGGGTTTACGGGGGTGAAATTGTTGTGCAAGCAAATCACCAGGTTTTTAGGTTTTTCTCCTGCAGAGCTGCTGGGTTTGACGCCCACCATTTGGTTAGCAGCAAAGTGTCAAACTTGTCCCACCAGGTCTCCTTCTGCTGGAAGGCACTGTCTGGGCTAGAGAGTTCAACCTTACCCGGGTAAAGTGAGGTTCAGAGTTCCAGCCTGGACATCTGGGGTAGGGAGGAGCAGCTAATGGGGAGATGGCTGTGAGAGCAGTTGGGATGGAGGTGTCTAGGACCAGCCAGGCAGAAATGCTCAGTCGATAACTGAACATAGGATCCTGGGGCTCAAGGGAGAAGATGAGTGAATCCTTGGTGGGGGATGAGAGGCTCAGGAGAACCCTGTAAGAGAAGAGGCCTGGGCTAGCTGCTTGAGGCCAGCCTAGGCCTGCAGAGTGGGCAGGGCCAGAGAAGGACCTGAGGAGGAGCTTTTAGAAGAGGCAGGGGCACTAGGTCACAGATGGGGTTCAGGCCTGGGGTAGAGAAGCTCCCCTGAGGAGGGCAGAGTTGGGGGTGAAGGCTAGTTCCTTCAAGAGGCTTGGCCGAGAAGGCAAGTG
>NW_022111357.1:7812455-7813740 GCF_000313985.2 Echinops telfairi
CCGTGGACATGGGGAAGCTGGGGCAGGGTCTGTGGACATGGGGATGAGGAGGCTGGGGCAGGGATCGTGGACATGGGGATGGAAGGCTGGGGCAGGGTCCGTGGACATGGGGATGGGGAGGCTGGGGCAGGGTCCGTGGACATGGGGATGGGGAGGTTGGGGGGGAGGTGTGTGTGTGTTGGGGCATGTATGTTAAGATATGGATCTTGAATGGGAAACAGAACCCCCTTCCCCGGAGACTCAATTTCTGTGAGCTGGGAAAGAGCTGGGTAGCTGGTGCTCAGGGACCCCGGAGAGGTCTGGAGCTGTCCTCTGGGCAGTGGGGTTGGGGGTGGGCAGCTCCTCTGTTCCAGCAGCAAGCCTGGAAAGGGAGGTGGCACTTTGCAGTTGGAGGAATTTCAATTAGACTTCTGGGAGGCCTGCCTGACCAGCAGGGATGCAGGATGGAGCAGCACGGTTGGTTGGAGGAGTTTAGTGATTAATATTACCTGTTAATCCTTTTACAGATGAGGACAGGTAGGTCCAGAGAGCTTAGGTCAGTGGCCACAAGTCACACAGCAGGCTGTGTGTGGGCTGTTGCTGGGAGCCCAGGGGCTGCTGGACCCCCAGTGAGGAGAGCAGGAGCAAGACAGGCTGCTCACCTGTGGAGGTGACAGAGTCTGGCCAGGGACGGGGAGTGAACCCCGAGTGAGCAGGAATCAGGAGGCACTGGCGAGCCAGCGGGATAGCCAGATCCCGCAGAAATGTCTCCACCACAGGAAGCGTCTCATAACATACCTGTGGTTTGGCCGTGGCCCTGGGGCTGCCAGCGTGCTCCACCGCTCCCTGGGCTGCAGCCGCCACTGCGTCTGGGGTGGGGGAGGCCTGGGGGGCGGGCGCCTGCGCAGAAGCTGGGTCCAGCGCCCCGGGTGGGGTGTCTTCGCCGACCTCCTTTTCCGCAGGGCCTTAGATAACGCATCTATGAAATGGGATGGGGCATGGATCCACGGGGCCGCCCTGCCCCTCTGCTCCCCCCTCCGTCTGTGGGGGACAGGGGCTCCTTCCTGCGGGGTCTGTGGCCCTGGTCTGAAGGGCCCTGGGCCAGCTTCCTCGGCCTTCCCGGGAGGAGGCCCAGGCCGCCACAGAAACGCTGACTTGGACGAAATGCTGTTTTACGGGGATTTGTTGAGAAAAAGGGGGGAAAGGCTTCGTTAAGGACTTGCAGCTGTCCAAACACCCAGTCTACCCCGCCGCCGCCACGGCTCAATCCCTGGAGTCAGCGTCTCCGGTGCGGGGCCACCTCGGG
>NW_022111357.1:7814008-7818430 GCF_000313985.2 Echinops telfairi
TGATGCGGGAGCAAAAGGATTCACTCCCGTTTCTCCCCGGGCCTCTCCTTTCTGGAGCTGGTGCTTGGGAGCTGCAGTTCTTTGGTGATTCAGGCCCGGGGACGGTCCCACCTCTTCCCCATCCAACCAGGGCCTGAGCAAAGCCCCGGGAGAAGACCCTGGGAGTTACAAGTTTGATGGGGGAAGTGGGTTCCCTAGGCATTTGCGGAGCCTCGCTGGACGCCTGCAGGCCCTGAGCTGGGGCGTGAGCGAGCAGGAGAGCCACAGGGGAAATCAGAGCTGGGACGGGACCCGTGGGCACCGGGACCCCAAGAGGGGCTTCCCAGAGTAAGACTGAGGTGGAGATACAGGGGTGGGCGAGAACAGCCTGTGGTGCCCTGGTGGAGTCGGCTTGGGGCTCCCATGCACCTTAGCTCTGGTTATGGCCGGGGGTAGAGGTAGCCCGTCCTCCCTGGGCTGCCACACTGTGTAACCCCAAGGGTGGCATTTCTTTTTGCAGCCCTTCAACTGGCACAGCCTTCCCAGCCCCCATCCCCCACCCCCATCTGCCTGGACTGGCACATGCCTGCTCCCCTCCAGGTAAGGACAGCAGCCCTCTCCTATGAAACTACTCAAAGGCCTGCTTGGAGAGAAGGAAGACTCCCAGGATCCCCTCTCTCCCGCAGGTCAGGTGACTAGTACTGGAGGGGGGTGCCCTCCGGAGAGCAGAGAGAGAGAGAGGGTGGTGGGTCAGATGAACTGGGCACAGTTTTGACCAAAACAAACCAACCAACTAAACTCACTGCCACGGAGTCGATGCTAACTTATAGTGACTCCATAGGGCAGGGCAGAAAAGCGCCCCTGAGTTCCCGAGACTGTACCACTAGTTATGGGAGTAGAAGGACCCAACTCTCTCCCTTGGAGGGGCTGGTGGTTCCAAACTGTTGACCTTGCAGATGGCAGCCCAAGGTGTAACCACTGGGCCACCAGAGCGCCTTTCTGGCAGTGTGGTGTATTAGTGAGGGACTCTTCACCCCAGAGATGATGGAATGTCCAGAGGAAATGGGAAGCACTTGGAAGGAGCAAAATGTGCCCTCAGGGTTGCCTTGTGGCTCAGGCTGGACTGGGCAGCCCTGTTAATCCGAAGGAGACCACTGAGGCTGTCTGCGTGCCCGTAAAGATTTACACTTTGGGGGGAGGGGGAAAAAAAGGAAAATGAGCTGATTCCGGGAACCCAAGAGGCAAGTGAATTTTGGGAATAATGAGGGCAACAAATGTATAGATGTGTTTTATACAATTGATCTATGTATTGTGATGAATTGTATGAGCCCCAATAAATTGATTAAAAAAAAAAAAAGATTTACACTTTTGGGAACCCTTTGAAAGGTCCCTGTGGGTCAGCATCAACTCAATGGCAGAGGGTGGTTTTGGGGGGTTTTTGTGGTGACAGTCACAGATAAAGGCAGCTCTGTATCCATGTGACCTGGGCAAGCATCTGAGTGTGGGCTTGTGTGTCTACGTCTGGGCGTCTTTGAAGTGGCTGGGCCAGCCTTTGAGCTGCCTGGGTTCTCCAGGAGACAGAGGGAGTGAGACAAACAAGGCCCAGGAAGCCTGGGAGCAGCCAGCCTCCTGGGCTTTGCTCTTCTGCTGAGGTCCCGTGGGGGGTTGAGGGGTCTGCTCTAGGTCGCAGAGCAGGCTGGTGGAGGAGCTGGGATTTGAACCAGGAAGCTAGGTCCACCCACCTTCCCCAGGGCCCTGGGGGAGCCTCCCCGCAATGACATTGAGCCACAGGAGCATGCAACTGCAGCCAGCACCACGGGGGCTTTGCTCCTCACATGCAGCCCTCCCCCAGCCACTGCCAGGCCCTTCCCTGAGTACCTCCTCAGGGGTGGGGCCGGGTGCGGGGTGGAGACTCTCCTTAGGTGTGAAAAATGCCACATAGTCCCTCATTTAAATGGTGAAGGGTAGCAGTTCGAAACCACCCAAGTTTCTTACACCATCACAGCAGCCCTGAGAATCGGGGACTGTTGGTACACACACACACACACACATTGCCCCCTCCCGAGCTTGGGGTGGGGGGTGGCATTAGCTGAGTTTACAAAGCAAGTTAGTGTCCCATGGTCGCCTGTTTCAGAACGTCATTTCTTTTCCTTGCCGACTAACTGCCATCGTGTGCTGTGCACATTTGTCCTTCACCACCCGAGGGACATTCACTCGGTTGCTCCCATTTGGCGATAGGGGTTACGAATAATGCTGCCGCAAACACCTGTGTGCGATGCCTGTGTGGACATGGTATGCTGTTTCACGCATAAGGAAATCGAGGCTCACAGGGTGAGAGCCCCTGGCCCGAGCTCGCCCCGCCAGGGAGTGGGGACGCAGGGCAGCCGTCTGAACCCACAGCCCACGCTTTCTCTCCACTCAAAGCTCAGCCACATGCTATGACAGGGAAAGACCTGGGGACAAAAGCGTGAGGAGTCAGCGGTAGTGGGTCTAATTTCTCAGAGCCTTGAAGGCTGTCCTGGATTGAATTGTGGGCCCCCCAAATGTGTCAACTTGATGGGGTCATAATTCCAATATTGTGTGTTTCTCCTCCACTGATTGATCGGATGTAATTAGGCTCCGTTTTGTGATGTGGCCTAAATCCTGACTTCTGTGTATTGAAGGAGCCCTGGTGGCGCAGTGCTTATGCACTAGGCTGCGATCCTTAAGAGCAGCAGTTTGAAACCACCAGCTGCTCTGAGGGAGCCAGATGGGGCTTTCTACTCCCCTGAAGAGTTACAGCATCAGAAATCCCCAGGGGCAGCTCTTCTCTGTTCTAAAGGGTCTCTATGAGCAGGCATCCACTCGATGGCGGTGCATTTGGTTTGGCTTTTTGCGTTGAGGCAGGATTAAGTTACGTTCCTGAGGATGAGGCTATGTGTGTTAGGTTAACAAAACAGGATTTGGGTGGTAAGGAACACAGATAATAGTGCTGCTCTCTGGGGGCAAAGAGAGTTTCCCTGGGGTGTGGCCTGCACCACCTTTGGGAGAGAGAAGTGAGCAGATAGGAAGGGATTTCAGCACCATCAAGAAAGAAGGGCTCAGAGTGGAGAGTGTTCTTTAGACCTGGGGTCCCTGTGCTGAGAACCTCCTAGGCCCAGAGGAAAACTGATGCTATGGGGCATGCCACTCTCCAAGGGACGCTGGGTTCACAGATGTTCTGGGCAACAAGGACCTTTCCCCAGAGCCAGCAGGAGAGAGAACACCTTCCCGTAAAGCAGCGACCCTTTCATACACTTCCTCATGGGGTGGTGACCCCCAACCAGAAAATTATGTTCGTTGCTACTTCATAAGTGTCATTTTGCTACTGTTATGAATTGGGCGACCCCTGTGAAAGGGTCGTTTGACCCCCAAAGGGGTCATGACCCACAGGTTGAGAACCGCTGCCCTAGAATATGGCCTTCTAGCCTCCTAAGCTGTGACAATAGCAATGGGCGAAAGCCCTTCTGGTGTGGCATTTGTTACAGCAGCCTAGGTACCGAAGACGAGGGGTGAGTAGGACTTTGCTGGGTGGAGAAGAGAAGAGCTTGCCATGAAACGGCAGGTGCGAGGCCCAGCAGTGTGAGGCTGCCTGGTGTCTGGGAGCTGAGAGGGTTCTTGTTATTGGAGCAAAGGAGCAAGGGGGAGCGGGAGGGATGGGGAACGGGGTGTTGAGCGCAAAGGTCGACTGGGCGCTTGGGCACAGTGAGATGAAAAAGGCCTTGGTTATCATGTTCAGCACCTCGGGATTGAACCTGAAGGCAGTCAGGAAGGCTGGGAGGGCATCTGCGTAGAATGAGGAGCTACGGCTAAGCTGAAGCCCAGGTCTGCTACTTTCTGACCTTGGTTTTAGGTTTTACATCTGGAAAATGGGGTGGTGATGAGAACACTTCAGGTGTTAGGAGCATGAAGTAGGATTGTATCTCTAAAGATAGAGCCCAGCGCCTGGCAGAGTGCCCAGCCCATGGGCAGGGGTGTCAGCCGCCAGGGGTGTCAGCAGGGTGGGTTGAGAAGAGGGTGGCTAGCGTGGGGAGGGCTGGAGGAGGCGGCGGCAGCCCAGGTGGGGCTGGCTCAGGGAGGGCAGTGGGGAACTCCTGCAGGTGCTGTGACTTTGGGAATTGCTTGTGAATACTGTCTAAATACTTCATCTTGTGAACTCCTGGGCCTCTTTCTGACTTTGCAGTGGTGGCCTGACAACTCCTCTGTCCCTCCTTGCAGCACTCCGGAGACAAGACGCCATGTGGGGGGCCCTGACGTTCCTGCCTCTGCTGCTACTGGGAAGCGGACCTCGGGGGGCCACTGGTGGCGGGGCTGGTGGGGCAGCTGGATACGCCCCTGTGAAGTACGTGCAGGTGCAGCCCATGCACAAAGGACCTGTAGGACCCCCCTTCCGAGAGGGCAAGGGCCAGTACCTGGGTGAGTGTC
>NW_022111357.1:7818530-7840048 GCF_000313985.2 Echinops telfairi
CCTCCACCAGACACGCCCACCTCCCCCAGGTTCCCTGGCCCTAAGCTCCACCCCTCCACCTCCACCAAAGACTTTCCCATGTTGGTCAGGGGTCTCCCATCGCTGGAGTGTCTGGAAGCGGTGTGCAGCCAGCTGGCAGAGGTGGTCTTCAGATGGGGGATGTGGGAGGGGTCCAACTCCCATAGGCACTAGGGAGGCCTGCTGGTGCCATCTGGTGGCCATTCCACGATGGTGTCGCGGGTCGGTTGGGCGCTTGGCGCCTGGCTTGAGTCCTCTTCCATCATTTGCGAAGGCAGGGAGGACACTGGGAATGATCTTCATGAGCAGATTCAGAGCACTGCCCCCTTTCCAGCATATCGCAGGCTGTTCTGGGAGGGTGGGCAGATGGGGACCCTGGGCCTCTGACTGTCCCCCTTTCTGTCTTTCTCAGAAATGCCTCTACAGCTGCTGCCGATGGACCTGAAAGGCGAGCCCGGCCCTCCTGGGAAGCCTGGACCTCGGGGACCCCCAGGTCCTCCCGGCTTCCCTGGAAAACCAGGCACGGGGAAGCCAGGGCTCCACGGGCAGCCTGGCCCTGCAGGCCCCCCAGGCTTCTCGAGGATGGGCAAAGCTGGTCCCCCCGGGCTCCCAGGGAAGGTTGGGCCACCAGGACAGCCAGGGCTCCGGGGGGAGACAGGAATACGAGGGGACCAGGGCCTCCGGGGGCCTCCAGGACCCCCTGGCCTCCCTGGCCCCTCAGGCATTGCTGTCCCTGGCAAACCAGGTCCCCAGGGGGTGCCAGGACCCCCAGGGTTCCGAGGGGAACCAGGGCCTCAGGGGGAGCTTGGGCCCCCCGGCAGTCGAGGCCTCAAGGGGGATAATGGAGTGGGCCAGCCCGGGCTGCCTGGGCCACCGGGGCAGGGGGGTGCCCCTGGGCCTCCCGGCCTCCCAGGTCCAGCTGGCTTGGGCAAACCTGGTCTGGATGGGCCTCCTGGGGTCCCTGGAGACAAGGGTGAGTTTGGGCCTCCTGGGGTGCCAGGCCCCAGGGGGGAGCCGGGGTCTGTGGGCCCCAAAGGGCTCCCTGGGGTGGATGGTATAGGGGTCCCGGGGGCAGCAGGCGTGCCGGGGCTCCAGGGCCCTTCAGGGGCCAAAGGGGAGCCGGGGAGCCAGGGTCCTCCTGGTCTGATAGGCCCAACTGGCTATGGGATGCCTGGACTGCCAGGCCCCAAGGGGGACAGGGGCCCAGCTGGGGCCCCAGGACTCCTGGGGGACAGGGGCGAGCCAGGTGAGGATGGAGAGCAAGGGGAACAGGGCCCACAGGGCCTCGGGGGCCCCCCTGGGCTTCCTGGGTCTGCTGGACTCCCTGGTAGACGTGGGCCCCTTGGACCTAAGGGGGAGGCAGGGCCTGCAGGACCCCCCGGAACACCTGGCATTCGGGGTGATCAAGGACCCAATGGCCTGGCTGGAAAGCCTGGCATTCCAGGAGAGAGGGGCCTTCCTGGGGCTCATGGACCTCCTGGACCAACAGGGCCCAAGGGTGAGCCTGGTTTTGCTGGCCGCCCAGGGGGACCAGGGGTAGCGGGAGCCCTAGGGCAGAAGGGTGACTTGGGATTCCCTGGGCAGCCTGGCTTGAGGGGTCCCTCAGGAATCCCAGGTCTCCAGGGCCCAACAGGCCCGATCGGGCCCCAGGGCCTGCCAGGCCTTAAGGGTGAGCCAGGCCTGCCAGGGGCCCCTGGAGAAGGGAAGGTGGGGGAACCTGGCTTGGCTGGGCCCACTGGGCCCCCTGGGGTGCCAGGCTCCCCTGGACTTACAGGTCCTCCGGGACCTCCAGGGCCTCCGGGCCCTCCTGGCGCCCCTGGGGCCTTTGATGAGACTGGCATCGCAGGCTTGCACCTGCCCAATGGAGGTGTGGAGGGTGCTGTGCTGGGCAAGGGGGGCAAGCCGCAGTTTGGGCTGGGCGAGTTGTCAGGCCAGGCCACGCCTGCTTTCACCGCAGTGCTGACCTCGCCTTTTCCGGCCTCGGGCATGCCTGTGAGGTTTGACCGGACCCTCTACAACGGCCACAGCGGTTATAACCCAGCGACCGGGATCTTCACCTGCCCCGTGGGCGGTGTCTACTACTTTGCTTACCACGTGCACGTCAAGGGCACCAGCGTGTGGGTGGCCCTGTACAAGAACAATGTGCCCGCTACCTACACCTACGACGAGTACAAGAAGGGCTACCTGGACCAGGCGTCGGGCGGGGCCGTGCTCCAGCTGAGGCCCAATGACCAGGTGTGGGTGCAGATGCCCTCGGACCAGGCCAATGGCCTCTACTCCACGCAGTACATCCACTCCTCTTTCTCCGGGTTCCTGCTCTGCCCCACATAACCCGAGGGGGTCAGGGGGCCTGCACCCCGGCTACCACCGCCACCTTAGTGCTAGAGACATTTGCAGTTACAAAGAACCTCCATTTAAAGAAAAAAATCCCCAGGTGGGTCCGAGGTGGCCATGGCCATGGCCACAGGAGACTGATGGTGCAGGCTGAGCTGCTGCTCGAATTCCCCTCCCTGCCTCTCTCCCGATTCCTGCTGGCTACTCCAGAGGCTGGGTCCTGGGACACTCAGCTCGGCTATAGGAGACCCCAACCTGGGTGTGGAGCTGCTCCCGAGCCACCGGGGGAGGGACTGTGCTCTATCCACTGGAGACGCATGCTGCCCAAGCCTGCCCTTCTGGCTGGCTAGGGCTCCTCCAGCCCTCGGCAGCAACCTTCCTAAGGAAGCAAAGGCAAGGGGGAGAAAGGGACCCAAGATGGCCAGTGTGCACCCTGCTGAGGGCAACCCCAGTGATTGCGCTGTCCTTCTGGCCCGTCTGTGGTGGGTACAGCCCCTGGGAAGGGGCAGCCCCTTTCCCAACTCCAGTTGCAGTCTCGGGCTATCTGTGAGGGTCAGACCCGGGGCAGGAAGCAGCTTTCACTTAACTGTGTCTCCTGTGCTGTCCCCACCAGCATCGGGCAGCCATGCGGCAAAGCTCCAACAGGGGCATGTTCAGCACAGGAGTGCCCTGGCAGGAGTGCCCCTCCCTTCTCCCTTGCACTTGCTGTGTGGAGACTGGCATTGGTGACAATGCTCTCACATCCTGAGGGATCCTCACTGACCCAAGACAGAGCGCACCTGGTTTGGCCGTGGGGGTGCACGCAAGCGTGGAGATGAAGGCATGTGACTCCTGCTTGCTTGCCTTACTAGGAAACACGTGGTGGGTCTGTGTGGGCTGGAGCGGCTAACCCACGGGGCTGCCTCTAGTTCCAATGTCTTGTTCTAAGCAGGATTAGGGCCCAGGAGGCTATGGCTTTGAGAGAAAAGGTGCCAATAGGTCCCTTTGGAGCGAGTTGGCTCTGGATGCTTCTGCCATCTCCCCAAACATGCCTCCCCCTGTGGGAGGCACCACCCTCTCCCACTGGATCTGTGCTGGGGGTGGGGGATGAGGGGCATTTTTGCCCATACAAGGCTGGTGGGGTTCTTAGTGGTTCAAGGCCCTACACCCAGCCCGACCAGCCAATTCACTTTCCCCATACGTGTGAACCTGGGTTATTGAGTGCATGATGTTGAACTGCTGCGATGCTGGCCAACTCCAAGTTGTCCCCATTGAAAAGAGGGTGACCACTGACTTACCACACTGTGGTGTCTCCCTCAGGCCCTTGCCCTCCTACCACCTCCAAACCCAGTGGGTTAGTGGACTGCTCACCCCCACTTTCAAAAGGAAACACCCAGGCCTGCCCACCTGACACTTCAGGAAAGGTCTTGGCTGGGATGTTGAGCAGGCTTTATGCCCGAACACCCAGGCAAATGGGCTAGAAAAGCCTCACATGGTGGTACTGGGGAGGGTCTTGGGCTCACCCTCCTGCTTCCTGCCTTTAAAACTGACCAGAATCTAACTGGTTGGAGTTTCTGATTGGCTGGCACTAGCCAGTTGCCTGGGAGATGCCGGGGGTGGGGTGTGTGGAGGTGTCAAGGAGGACACAGGCTGTCACAGAGCTCAGCTGCTTCCTGGGGACTTTGTAGAGGGGTGCGTGTGTCTCCCAAAACATTGAGGGAATTTTGGTTGTGGGTGCCATCTGGCTGACGGGCTTTGGTAACCAGGCCAGGCTGTAACTATGAAGACGGAATCATCTTGTGCGTTCTCACTCCCAGTCCTGTAGGATCCAGGTTGAAATGTTTAACACGAGTAATTCCACTTTGAGCCTGGTTTAGGGAGTCGTGACACTGCAGCTTTGGGGAAAATGCACTTGGGAATCCAAGAAAATGAAACTTCTTTTAAAAAGCAAAATAACACCAACTGTACTGGCTGTTCGGGCACAACCGCAATAAAGTCTGTTGTATGAAGCAGCACTGTGTGGCGGGGGAGCTTGAGCCTCTGGGAACGGGTGCCCTGGGAGTTCTCGAGGCTGCCAGTGCCCTCAGGAGCTGGCATCCCCCCCCAGCCCCAGCTTCTGCCCATCAGACCTGCTCGGGGCACCCTAGCTGCAGAGGCTCTGCACCAAGTAAATGCTGACCGGTGTTTTAGGAAGCCAAGGGCAGGCGGAGATGGGAGCTGTGGGAGACTGAGCTTCCTTGAACATTCCTGCAAGTTCTCTGGGTACTGGAGCATGACAGTCGACTCAGGACCCCAAAGGCCAAATCTCAATGTCTGATACAAATTATGAAAGAAACCACGAATCTTTGCTCCTGAGGGCTGGGGGCGCTGCCCCGGACATAACTCGCCTCAGCTTGCAGCTCTGGCTCTGGCGATCTGGGACTGCAGGCTGTGGTGTGCCCAGCCTGGCTTCAGGGGAGGGCCCCTTCTTTCAGTCTTATTCCCCAACATGGATGCCAGGCCTAGTTTCCTCTGGGGCCTGGCCTGTAATCGGCAATGCCTGAGCTCTGGAAGGAAGCACACAGCATTCATTCCGTCTACCTGAGCCACTCAGAGGACAGGCCCTCTCCACCCAAAAGATGGGGGCAGTAGAGGCCCCCGGGGTCCTGTGTGGGGAGCAGGATCTGAGAGGAGGAAAACCTGGCCCGTTCGGGTCATCTGCCAGGGCCACTGAGGGCTCTCCAACGAAAACCCCACCGCATTCCGCCTGCTGGACCCTTCCTAGCTGAACGCCGCCGCCACCAGCTGAAAGAATTCCTGGAGGAATTGGCCTCGACCAGCTTAGATTCCTAGCTCCTGGGTAGCAGCTGGCCAAAGCCCTGCTGTTTGGGGAGGAAGGTGGGCAGTGGTGGGCTTCACCAAGACGGTTTATTGCTGGCCCCTCCCCCTGGAAGCTCCTGGTAAACCCACAGTCACAGGCAGGACGTCTCCGGGCGGCGATTGGCTCCAGTCCTGGAGTCACGCCCTGTGCTGCCTCAAAGGCCTGTCTCCTCGGAGGGCTTCCCGGCAACCTGGCTCTACCTCACTGGAGAGCCACGATGCTGCGGCAGTGAGCACTTCACCCCCCACCCCCCCCATCCCAGATCCTAACGTAAAACGCCAGGAACCCCCACCCCCACCCCAAGTAAAACCGGCCTGGCTCCCCACGGCCTCTGGCTGAGGCACTGGGGAGAGCTGGGGGCTCCGCAACAAACCAGGAGGCAGCCCCAGCGAGGCACGGTCCCTCCCTTCCTGCTCCCGGGAGCTCACCCAGAGACCCCAGCCCCCAGGGGGCCCCAGCGGAGGAACCCCAGGGTTTCCGAAGTGGAAGTGAGTTGTAGCTGGTTCCGCCGGCCAAGGCAGGGCCGACCAGCTGTGGCTCTTCAGGGCGTCTTCTGGAAGATGCGATGCAGACTCTGGGCCAAGACGTCTGTCTCCTCATAGCCCTCACAGCTCTGCTGCCAGCTCTCGGACACTTGCTCCATCCCGTAATAGGCGCCGGCAATGGCACCGGCCATGGTGGCAATGGTGTCTGTGTCCCCACCCAGGGAGATGGAATAGATGAGTGTCCTTTGGAGGCTGTTGAAGGCGGAGGGGATCTCAGGGTCGGGCTCCATGCAGCGCAGGAAGCAGTAGATGGCGGTGGGCACCGACTCGAAGGCAGCAATGCCATTCCCTGTGGGAAGCCAGATTGTGGGGGCTGTGACCCACACCCAGGGCCCCTGACCCTGACCAGCCAAGACGCTCCGCTTCAGGCTGGGCTGTGGTGGCAGCCATAGGCTCTTAAGACGCGTTGGGTTCAGATCCTAGCTCTACCTCCCAGGCTGTGTCAGGGACAGTTACGTAACCACAGAGACACCTCGGGGTATGAGAACTCTTCCTGGGCTGCTGTGCAGGTTAAACGAACTCAGATACAGGGGGCTTCAAAATGTTTGCGGAAAAAACCCATGATCGCTTACTTCTATTTTCCTACGAGCGTTTTGAAGCCCCTTTGTATGTGGAACATGTTGCACAGTGCCCAGCCCAGTGCTGACGTCACCAAGAGGCCACACTGGCTGTAGGAACTGGTGGCTGGCGGCCATTCCTACAGACAGTTCTCTGTGAGGGTGAAGGCAATGGCCCTGCGGTCATGTCAGCCCGGGGAGTGACTTCACACGTGGCTGCCCTCCCTCAGCCCCATCGGAGCTTGGGGATGGCGGGTGGGGAATGTGACACGATCAGGGTCCACCCACCGAGCTCAGCCACCACCTCCTCCCTGGTCACCGTGGGCTGTTCCAGAAGCTCGCCAATCTTCTTCAGCCGGCTGGAGTATGGGCGCTCCTCCATGCCTAGCCTGCAAGTGCAGGGACCAGGTGGGCAGCAGGAAGGGGCTGCGGGTGAGGGCGAGGTGGGGATGGATGGGCTGTCCTGGTGAGGGAAGGTATGGGAGGGGCTGGGTGGGCTTCTCTGGGGCCCTTGAAACACACAACTAAGGCAAAGGAGCATCCTCCCTCCCAAGAATTGGCCCCTGGGGCATCTCCCGCCCAGGCAGGCATGGGCCGGCCGCACCCAGCGTCCTCACTCCCTGGCATCTGAGAGGGCCTGCACATCACTCTCCAGCTCTTCCATGCGGCCCAGGAGCTGCTCCAGAAAGTGCTCGCCAGACAATTCGCCCTGTAGTGCCAGGTGCACGGCCAGGGCCTGCAGGATGGCCCCATTGTAGCCCAGGGAGGAGGCATGGGTCAGCTGGGCCGAGAGGCGGGCAAACTAGGGAAAACAGGGCAGAGACCCACTGTCACAGACCAAACTCAAAGCTCACTGCTATCAAGTCGATGCCAACTCATAGCTACCTTATAGGACAGAACTGCCCCTGCGAGTTTCCGAGACTCTAACTGTCCTTCCTTTGTCCGACGGGGCAGCTAGTGGTTTCGAACTGCCGCGGATTGCAGCTTAGCACGTAACCACTATGCACAGACCAAAGGCACAGAAAAGGTGGGGAGATGAGAAAGGTGGGCGCAGCCCTGATTACCTTCTGCACATCTTGGGCATTGCTGTAGGCCAAGGCGATGCCGGCTACCCGCATGGCACCTCCGTTGCCATAGGAGCCCTTCCCGTTAAACTGGGCCCGGGCAGGCTCATAGACATCTCGGCACTGAGGGCTCAGGAGCTTCTTGAAGACGGTGACCACGCCAGCCCCGTAACCCCTATCGGGTTCCTTCTTGTACTCCTGCGCAAACCTGGGGGAAGCAGGGGCCACAGGACTGGGGTGACTGGCTGCCTCCCAGGCCTGGAAGTGAGATATGGGAACAGAGGGTCCCTGGGGTGCTGGCCCATCTGGTTTAGGAAGCCCCCGCCCTCGAAATAGGATGGGAACACATCACCGATGTTCCAGTCAAGCGGAGGAGGGACCCTGCCCACCTGACCCCGGGGATCACCTCACCTCTGTGCCATGTCCACCTCGTCGAAGGCCTCTTTGGCTAGCAGGGACTGCACCAGGGCCCTGGCCATGGCAGTGTCATCTGTGTAGTACAGCGTTTCTGTGGGATGTGAGACGGGGTAAGAGAGTGAGTTGCAGGCGGGGTGGGGGGTGGGGGAGTGGGGTGTCATCGTAAGGGCTTGGGAGCCCGTTCCCTAGTTCATGAACAGACATGTGACCTCAGTGAGACCAACGAGGTGCAACATGGGGATTTTATTAGGACCAAAAAACCCCAAACTCACTGCCATCTGACTCACGGCGAACCCCTGTGGGTTTCTGAGACTGTAACTGTTTATGGGAGTAGAAAGCCCAGTCTTTCTCCCGGGAAGCTGCTGGTCATTTCAAAGTGCTGACTGAGGATCGCCACCCAATTCATAACCACTGCACCTCCCACCACCGGGCTCCCCCTGGCAGTTAGCAGTAAGGTGGAGGGAAAGTCTTCCTCTCAGCAGAGGAAGGCGTTGCTGGCTGGGAGCTGCCCGGAACCAGCCCATGGGAGGGTCCTATGGAGAGTGACTGAAGCCGATCCAGAAGGAGCCGGGCAGCGGGGAGGAGCCAAGTCTTGAGGATGCTCTGAACACACCCAGATTCAGCGCCGGCTGAATGGTACAAACAGGACCTCTTCTCAGAGGCACCGTGGAAAAAGGCCTGGAGATCTGGTGGAAAATCAGCCACTGAAAGCCCCGTGGAGCACAGTCTGTTCTGAGACACGTGAAGTCATCGTGAGTCAGAGGTCCTTGCCAGTGACCCCTGCCCAGACATTCTCCCTCCTGCTTGGGTCATTTCAGCTGGGGTCTCTGTCACTTGTATCCAATGATTCCCCAGACACATTTCAACCTGAAAACATGCTGCTTTCTGGGCTGAGCATCAAATCTAAAATCAAATTATAAACTGTCCTTCTAGCCACTATGGCTCATCTCCTTCCCTTCAGACCAATATACATATGTTAGATTTCCTCATTTTCCCCTCAACCCACCAGAATCGGAAAATGACTTTTTTCAGTCTAGACGTCCCTCCTCCTCATTTCTCTGCCGAATGCCACCGGTGGCTAGTGTCATATTGAGATTCTTCTCTCAGGTTTTGTTGACACCCACGGCTGATCCTTCTCCTCTCTCAAATGCTTTCACCGAGTCCACCTCCCTCAAACGTCAGGGTCTCCAGGGCTCTGACTGGCCCCTTTTATCCTTCCACCTGACCTGTTCTCCCACCAGAATCACCTGGCAGGATGCCTGCTCTCAGTGCGCTGAGGAGATGACTACACAGGGAGAAGGGGTGGGCGGAGGGGCAGAACAAGCAAAGGGAGGGGGGCTGCGGCTGGGGAGGGGGAGAAGTCGGCTGTGACAAGGACCGAGCAGCAGAGAGCCAGCCCAAAGGAGGGTCGGATGAAACTGCAGACAGGTAAGGGCCCAGTAAGGCCCCTTAAGAAAGCTGGCTCCCGTCAATGGGAAATCCTTGGGATTGTATGCCAACTCAAGCAAACGGTCAGCCTTCTGTTTTGTAACGAGCATTCTCTGCCGGGTGCAGAATGGACCAGTCGGGTGTGAGCGTGTGGAGGCCGGAGGTGAAAACCGGATAACGTGGACGCTGGACCAAGCCCAGGTTTCTGGTTTGCGCAATGGGGAAGGTGGGGTTGCCCTTTCGGGCGCGGGGGCAGGTTTCTGGGCGAGGCGGGTCATGGTCCGCTTGGATGTGGCCTGGTGGCGTGCACAGGGCCGGCGGGTCACCCGGATCCGCCCACGTTGCCCTGGTCAGCGCATCTCGCTCGCAACCCGGCCTCCCGGTCCCAGGCTCTCGCGACCCGAGTCCGCCTCCTTCTCGGAGCTCCTCGGCCTCCCTCCAGCGCCCGGCCCGCCCCGTCGGGCCCCCGCGCCGAGCCCCGCCCACCTGTCCGCGCGCTGCCCGGCTTGCCGGGGTCCGGCTCCAGGCTCTGCACGTGACGCAGGACTGACGTCAGGCTGACGGTGTCGTGCGCCTCGTAGAAGGCGCCCACGCAGTCCCCGAGCAGCGCCCCAGCCAGGCAGCCTCGGAAGCGGGAGAGAGAGCGGGCCGCCCCTGCCCCGGCGCAGCCCGCCGCCGTCATCGCTACCACCGTGGCCGCCATCCACGCGCGGGCCAGCCCCCCACTTCCGGTGCCGTCGGCGCCCTCCCCCGCTCTCATCTGCGCCCTGCAGCGCCTCCCCGTGGCCTGGAGCCTCGGTGCGCTACCGGGCCACAGCGCCGCCCAGCGGCCCGGAGGCGCGGGTGTTGACGGGGGTTGGGTTCGCAGTCAGCCTCAACAGCCCTGGAAGTTTCTTTTGGGCCCAGGTTTCTGCTTTTGGCCTCCATCCTGGCCGCCGGTAACCCTCTCCCGAAGGGGTGGGCACATATGACCACCTGGCTTTCCGAAGCCTCACCATGTGGCCTGAGCATCCCGACTCCCTGCCTGACGCTGTCCTGTCCCAGGGCACCCCAACTCCCTTGACCCCTACGCAGGACTTACTCCACAGCCAAGCTCTCCCTTTGGGACCCTAACCCCTACTGTGGGCATTAAGGGGCCCGCAAGGGGCTGGCTGGGGCAGAGCTGGGAAGGGACTTGAGGAGAGGGGAGAGCTGGATTTGGAATATGGGGTTTGGGAGAACGATGTTCCCCCTCTTTGCCCCAGCAGGCTCCCTCTCACTCCCAGCTGGCCCCATGCTTTGGTAGCAGTCTGACAGTACATCGGCATTTATTAGTTTAAATTGATTAGTTCAATCCCCTTTGTCCGTCATTGCCTGCCCACCCACCCCTCTCCCACCAGCCCCTCAAAGCTAGGCCAGCTCCAGCTGGCGACATTTGATCGGACTCAGGGTACGGTTGGTGGTACGCGTGAAAGTGTCCACCTCGGGCACAAACTTCTCAGCGGGCACCATCAGCTTCCGGCGGGTGTCCAAGCACTTGGTGTCCAACAGCATGGAGTTGGTCTTGCAGGCGATGTCGGCCTGCAGCCGGGCCAGGTGCTTGTAGAGGGCGTCTAGAGCATCCCTGTGGAGGAAACCAGTATAGCACACTCTGTAGGGGGCTGGTAAGTCTGGTCGGGGCCTGCCTGCTCCAGACAGGAGTCTACAGCGCCAAGGAAACTAGCAGGCCGTGGTTGGGAGTCGTCTCCTGCCCCCTGCCCATGCCTCAAACTTACTGTGCTTGCGCCAGCTTCTGCTTCAGGGCAGTGATGGTTGCCTCCAGCTGGTGGACCTCATCGGTGAGGCCATACTGTGCCTGGAGGCAGAGGGGCAGGTTGGCAGCTTAAGATTGACTCTTAAGGGTTTGTGGTGCAGGGTGGTTCTGAGGGAGCTCCAGCAAAGGGGTGGGGGTCCTGTGGGGCACTGAACACCCTCCCACCTGATCCCGGCAGAGTTCCACGTTGGGCCGGTAGGTTCTGGACTCGAGGCGGGTATGTGTTAGCTTCAAGTTCAGGAATTTTCTCCGAATATCCTCCTCTAGGTGCCTGATGTCCTCCTGCAGCTGGGCAATCTCTTCTAGGGTCTGCAGGGGACAGGGTGCCTGGTCTCCAGCTCCCCGGGCCACCAAGGCCCACCCTCCCATGGTGGGAAGTCCAGCCGCAGGAGACGCAATGGAGGCTCACATTCTTCTCTTGCCACTTGAGCTCGCTGTACACTTTCTCACTCTCCCGCAGCCGCTTCCTGAAGGCAAACTCGGACGCGACCCTCTGGGCTTCCAGTTCGTTGTTGGTCTGTAGGAAGCAGGCAGGGCAAAAAGACCCTATGAACTCCCTGTCACCTGGGCTACTGTTTAAGAGAAGGGTGGCCACCTGGCCGAGAGGGAATGAGGTATCGAGAGGGACTTGAGGGCACACGTTGGCCGCACTGTCACCTGTCTCCCGGTCACTTCCTGAGTCACCTGAGAGGCTGGGGCGGGCAGTCACCTCGGCGATAGTCAAGGCGATGGCCTCCCTCAGCATCATGGCCGCTCTCATCTCAGCCTCCGCCCGATTCTTGTTGAACTGACTGAAGGTGTCCCACTCCTGGAGTGTGGAGGAGCTGCCGGTGGGAGCGAAGGCCGCGGTCACAGGGCACAGCCCGGGAGGGGGTGGTGGGAGCAGCAGGAGGAAGAGAGGCTGACCGAGGCCCTGGTCTTACTCTTTGGGGATGCGTGTGGGGTTGACCTTCAGAGAGATGTTAGGGGAGTTGAGGTTGAGAGAGAGGCAGCCTCTGTCGATGTCCAGTGTCTCCATTTTGCCCCGATGGTCAGAGTTCAGCTGCTGTCGGACTTCTTGCAAGAGGCTGGGGACAGGATGGGGCAGCCGGAATGAGAAACCAGTCCTCACCACTGGGGCTTGGACCCTGTGGTATCGAAGGGGCACTGGGCGATGAACCCTCCCCTGCAGAAGACAAGGGAACTGCTGCCTCCTTGGGACAAAGTGCAGCATGCCCTGATGAGCTCCCCAGGACAAACGCATGGCGCACGTCGGAGGGGGCTTCAAAGCCTTTGCAGAAAAATGGAAGGGAAAGATCATGGCATTTCTCCACCAGCCTGTGGAAGCCCCCTAGCAGTGCGCCCACAAAGGGGCACACCAGGTGGTGCTCACTTCACCTCTGGGGCGCCTTCCAACCCTAGAGCAGGGCAGTGAGGGAAGGGCATGCGGAGACCTCATGCGGGCAGCAGTGGACACAGCGCTGTGACCAGTGGGGTGGGTCGAACGTGGGTGCGGGCAGAACAAAAGCGAGCAGGGCTCCCTAGTCAGAGGCACGTGGGAATTTAGAGGCCAGCCCCGCCCCTTACCAGAGCTGCTCGAAGGCCTGGCTGATCTTCCGCTGCAAAGCCTTCTTGGTGGCCTCAATGACCTCCACCTCTTTGTGCAGCTCATCCTCCACAGGGTCGGTCACCACATCGATGTCTCGCCGGCTGTCCCGCAGGGTCAGACACTCGATGGCCACGTCCAGGGGCAGGTTCTTCGCCTGCAGGTTTTGCTCGGCAGACTCTTTCATCTGGACAGTAGAAGGCACAGGGAGGCTGGGGGAGCCAAGCGTGGTGGGAGCTGGCCGAGACCTCCCTTGGACGCAGATGGGCACACCACTGATCACCCAAGGACCCCATCCATTAAGTTAGGGGAAGCACTCCAACAATGCCCCCCTGGCACCCAGCCCCACCCAGCTCCCTGCCTGCATCAGGGCATCGATCTCAGCGTCTAGGTCGGTTAGGGACTTGTCCAAGGTCTCCTTCCACCGGTTGACACTATCAATCCTCTCGGCCAGTCGAGTCCGATTGTCATGTTCGTCCCAAACGGTCTGCAAGAAACAGAGTCAGAGGAGGAAGGAGCCAGTTGGCGGGAACCACCCCTTGGCCCACCCAAGGAGGCTCCAGCCCGAACCTGGTTGTTGGTCTCATTGGAGAGGGTGCGGGCCTCCTGGCGGATCTGATGGGACGCCTCCCGCTGCCGCTCGGCATTGGTGGACAGCAGGTAGCTGTTGGTGTGCCAGTCGGGCAGCCGGAAGCGTTGACTCGGCTTGACACTAACTGTGGTCATGGTGCAGGCGGTAGGAGGTCAGAACCCCCTCGGCCGGTTCAAGACACCCGCTTTCTGCTGCGGAGGGAGAGAGCGTTGCGTTAGCATGCCAGACATCCCTTCTGAAGGAAGCGCTCTTGCTGTAAAACCACCTTCCCGCAGGAAGCTTCACGGGAGCAGCTCCTGCTTGGCTCAACTCCTGTCAGGTTTCCCTCTTTCTACCCACCACCCACAGACACAACCAGGGACCCTGCAGGTTTCAGGGTAGGTGAGAGGGGAACCCATATGGAGTCTCTCCTGGTAGGGGACTTCCCTTCAGGCTGGAGTGACAGGGAAAATGGCCCTTAGCCTAGTTTCTACCCATTCTTCCACAGGCCCGCTGGGCCAACCACAAGGTCAGCCATTCCCAACCACCAGCTGCTGCCAGGAGAGAGACCAGGCTCTCTCCTCCCGCCAAGATCCGCAGCCTCCCGAGCTCGCAGGCACCGTCTGGGCTCACAGGCAGTGAGTTGACCCCCCTTCCAGCAACCAAGTCTTGTTGGGCTGCCCACCCCGGGCCCAGCCCAGGGCAGGCCCTGTGGGGTCGGAAAAGAGAAGAGGCCTGTCCAGGGAGGCGTCAGACAGGTTAGGGGTTTTTTTGGACAGGAAGGTTGGGGGGGGTGCCACTGTCCCCCCGCCTCACCTGACCCCCCCACTGCCCATTCTCGGGGGGAGGAGGAGTTGGGGGTGGGAGGATTCCCCCCACCCCCAGTGGGAGGGTCCCAGCCGCCCCCTCCCCTTCCCCCATCGTCCTGGTCAGTTTTAAGCTTACCCAACACAGGCGCCGCCGAAGGTGAAGGGAGGGAGAGGGGGTCCTCAGCGGGGCCCCCGCCGCCCCCGCTCCTCGCCCGCTCACCTGTGTTCCCGGCGCCACTTGGCGTCGCTCCTCCGTTGCTAAGCACCTCCGTTGCTAGGCGACAGGCCCTCCGCAGTGGGGGCTGCGAGCTCCGGAGAGCTGGCTGCACCCCCCCCTCCCGCTGCACGCGCCCCCCCCCCAGTGGGGCCGGGACTGCCGCAGGGGAAGCCGCAGAGCTGCCGGCTGAGCTTATTTGAACATGAAACAGTTTTATTTTGGGACAAAGGAGGCCTCGACCTGCGTCTAGACGCGCGCACACCACGCCGCACAACGGAACAAAGGCTCTCCCGCTCGGGTCATGGCTTCCGCCTATGTGTTTCCTGTTACTGACATGTCTTCGATTATGTATCCCTGGAGTAGGAGAAGCTACGATCAAAATCAACCCATTTCTTTTTTTAAATCATTTTATTGGGGGCTCGTACAACTCGTCACAATCCATCCATTGTGTCAGGCACATTTGTACATTCGTTGCCCTTGTCATTCTCAAAGCATTTGTTTTCTACTTGAGCCCTTAATATCAGCTCCTCATTTCCCCTCCCCCCTACCCCCCTTCCTCGTGAACCCTTGATAATTTATAAATTATTATTATTTTGCCATATCTTACATTGTCCGACGTCTCCCTTCACCCACTTTTCCGTTGTCCGCCCTCCAGGGAGGAGGTCACAGGTATAGATCCTTGTCACCGCTTTCCCCCAAATCAACCCATTCCTTCAGGAAATAAAAACCGAACCGTGTCTGCCACCCCATGCTACTGTGGTCGGGACTGGAGAGACGTTAACTTGTTATAAGGACTCGGGGAGGCGGGCCCTGTCCTGGGGCCTGTCCAGGGGGGAACTGAGGCTGGGGGCCAGGGGGACTCGCCCCGGGGTCACATGACGACAGGTGGCAGTGCGTGGCTGTGGAGCCCTCGTTTTGTGGACGGCTGCGGTCCTCAGCAGGAGCCCTCCCTCCATTTCGATCCCAGTCTTGACTCAAGTTCAGCCGCCATTAGGTTTCTGGGGTGGTTTAACCTCGGTTCTTACTTCTCCACGCTGAAGGGATTCCCGCAAGCACTTTTGAAAATCCGAGTAACTTTTATGAGGGAAAGGGACGTTTCGGGTAGCACAGTCTCGGGTAGGACACCCGTCTCTGGACAGCGTGCAAGGCCGCATGGTGGGGGTCATGGGAATAGCTGCTGAGAGGAGTCCACAGAACCAGCAAAGAGGAGAGAGTGCCCGCTCTGAGAGGGCGCCCATGGGAGAGAGCCCACGCTCTGTCCAGAGTGACCTGAGAGACAGCCCTGCCCCCAGCCTGTGCTATTGATCCCCTCCGAGCCCCTCTTGCGGGTGTGATGGGGGTGCTTGAGAGTACTGGCCCCTCGTAGTGGCTAAGTTTAAGAGCACCTGTGATGTGATGCCCTGGTGCCTGGGGTGTGTGTGCCCAGAATGACTTTCACTTGTGTCTAGCCTTGGTCTGAGCACGTACAGCTTTGAAGGGTCCCCATAGGTGTCTAATGTGTACCTGATTACTTTCTTTCTTTTTTTTTTCTGATTTCTTCCAAACCTCTTTATTATGGCCTCAGGGTCAGCATAAGCCTTCCGGTTTATTGTAGCCCTTCGGTGAAGACAACCCCTTTTATCCCTAATCTTCCTGCCTATCCGCTCCATTATAGTTCTTTCTGACCATTAACCAGGAAAAGGTGGTTTTTCCCTCAGGCTGGCCAGGAGGTATTGGGGAATTTGCTTGGGCATGTTCTTAATGATTTACCAAAATTAAGCCCAAACTCACTGCCACGGAATTAATTCCTACTCAGAGCCACCAAATAGGTTTGCGGGATTATCAATAAATCTTTGAGAGAGCAAACAGCCTCATCTTCTCCAGAGGAGCAGTTGGTGGGTTTGAACCACTGACCTTGCTGTTAGTAGCCCAATGTTTAATTTTTATATAAAAAAAATAGCTGCATGATAATCGAGTTTAAAATGTAGGTCCTTGAGACTGTGAGTTAAAGCCACATGGCCATGAGGCAAACCCTGACCACCAGGGGGCCAGGTGCTGGAGCTTCAGAGGGAATTTCATTCGCTTTAAGAGATCTGCAATTGTGTACATATGTCAATCACAGCCCTTTCCTTTCTTCTGTTCTCATAGCCCTGCTGTGACAGTGAGGATAAATTGTAGTGCCTCCAGACGTGGGTTTGTGATGAATTCTGTTCTCTCCCCTCATACTTCATTAGCCACATGGCTGGGAATCAGCAGACTCATTTCTGCTCCTCGTCTGTGGACGTCTTGGTTTCCCTCATTCTGGAATGATGGTTTTTGTTTGTCTCTGTCCTGTGTAAGTCTCTATAAAATATGTTCGAGTTTTGGGGCTTTTCTACCTGAGAACAATCCAGACCCAGGCGGTCTGGCCCCAGAGACTAAACTCAGGTTTGATGGGTGAGAGGAACAGAGTGCCTCGTTTTAAAACCCCAGGGTTTGGTGAGATGGCGTTATCGCTAACAGAGGCGGGAAAGGAATGCTTGATGGGAGAGGATGAAATTGGCTTTTGTGATGTTTGAAGTACTTGTGGTAGATCCCTCCGCTGTCCAGACAACAGAGATGCTAGCCTGGAGCTCAGCCGAAAGACAGAAGCTAGAACAGTACGTCCTTGATCTTAGAACACGTTCTTCCCATGGAATCTTTTTTTATAAAATCTAAATAGGGTTTAGTCCCTAGGTGGTGCAAACAGTTAAGTGCTTGGCAACTGACCAAACGGTTGGTTGGCCGTTGAACTCTCTCCAGAGACCCCTCAGGAGAAGGTGCAGAGAGAGACTTGTGAGAAGCCAGCCAGTGGACACCCGGGGAGCACAGCTCCATTCTGACACCACGGGGGTCACCATGAGTCAGAATCAACTCCAAGGCAACCGGTGTGGTTGGCTGTTGTGAAAGCCTCTGGCTCACACAGCAGACAGACTTAACCAAGAACGCGGTGTGCAGCTGCTCAGAGCAGGCTTACCAGGGCTCAAGAAGACAGATAAAGAGTCTTGGCTTGATTAACTGCTGTAAGAAATGATCGCCTTTTGGCTTATATGCTGTCTTGAGAAACTGTAACAGAAGGCCGTGGGCAAGTATGGCAGCACCGTGTTGGCTTGGGCGCATCCCACTGGCAGTGTGGGCGGCCCTGCTGCTGCTGCTGGTGGCTCCCGGGTCGCCGTCAAACCCTGCCCTTAGGAAGAAGGTGTTAGCCGGGAAGGTCAGCCAGCTGATGGACTGGACGCAGGCAAGCGGGGGCGTGATCCCGATGAACGACACCGCGTTCTATCATTTTGTCCTCCAGCCGCCCAGGAACTATTCCGTGATCGTGCTGTTCACGGCGCTGCGCGAGGCTCGGCGGTGCGACGCCTGCCAACGCGCCGCCAACGAATTTCAGATCCTGGCCTCCTCCCCGTGCTACTCCGAGGCCTTCAGCAAGAAGGTCTTCTTCGCTATGGTAGATTACGACGCGAACCCGGGGGCCTTTCAAATGGTCCGCTTGGTGTCGGTCCCCAATTTCCTCCACTTTGCCGCTAAAAGGGCATTTGCCACAGAGGATAGTTACAATTCAGAAGTCAGGGATTTCACCGCCAGGCAAATAGCCGCGTGGATCGCCCAGAGAACCCAGGTGCGCCCCAGGCTCAGGTGCGCCCCAGAGTCCGTCTCGGAGCTGCATCTCTGCGGCCTGGGGGCCGTGGGCGCCGTGGGCGCCGGGCTGCTGTGCTTGGTGCGGAGAACCAGGGCGCTCGTTTCTAACAAAACCTTGTGGGCCGTCTTGGCGCTGTCTTTTGCGACGGTGATGACGTCTGGTCAAATGTGGGTTCAGATCAGAGGAGCGCCCTTTTCTCAAAGGAATCCTTGCACGGGGCAGGTGCACTACATCGACCCGCAGAACCACGTCCAGTTCGCGGCTGAGACGTACCTGGTGGCCCTGTGTCAAGTGTGCATTTCCCTGGGCGTGGTGTTCTTGGACGCAGCGGCCACCTCCAGGAGGCCCATCGTCAAGAGAAAGATGATGTATCTGATCGGCGTGGGCCTCGTGGCGACGGTGGTCAGTTGGCTCCTCTCCCTCTTCAGACGGAAAGTCCCTGGGTATCCGTACAGACTCCTGACGGATTAGAGCCTGCGGCCAGAGCCACGGCCCAAGGCAGGACGCCTGGAAGGAGAAAATCCCACAAGCAAAGTCTATTGAAACAGACAAATGAGAGCTCTTAACTTTTTTAAGTGAACGAGATTTAATCAGCATGATGGGCCCTGATCGGAGGCATCTTCTCAAAATGGGCGCCGTATCCTTTCCTCGTCTCCCATGTTTCTTCCCAGTAAATGTTGTCGATTAACCTCACCGGTGAATTCTAGCGATTACATCCTTGGCGGTTCGTTTTTATTGCGCACTCTCGAGCCTGGTTCCAATGGCGGGGGCAAGTCTCGGGCACTCAGTGCAGCGCCTAGCGAGTGTCTCCACTGCAGCCCACCACCCTGCCGCTCCACTGACTTGCAGCAAGCAGCCAGACAGCACAGGATGACAATTTGTCCATGATTAGTCACTACCTACCTTTTCTCGGGAAAGATGGCACATAGGTTCCCTTGCGTGGTATTCTTGCAATTCAGGTGACCAATGTCTACAAAAACCACGGTTTCCTATTTCTATGTTGACTTGAGGTTGTTTGCCCTTTGGGGCACTGTGAAGGTTGGCGGTTCAAACTCACCGGCGGGCTGCAGCCTCAGAAACCCCACCATGGGTCACTGAGTCGGGAACGCCTCGATGGCATTAGGGTCAGAGCAAAAACATGATTTACTTATTCAAATGTCTGCACCATCCACTAGTATTAAAGATGACAAGAAAGTAAGTTTAAAAATAATATGTACGCATATATATTTTTGAGATTTTGGTAAATTAGGTTTCTGTTTGACAGTTTTCACGTAACTTGTTAGATTAGATTAGTTACATTTATTGCAATCTGCCAACATTCTCTCCTTTGTATTATTTTACTATGGGCTGAGTGAAGGTTTTACAGAGCAGAGCAGTTTTCCACTCAACAGTTCAGACACCTTTGTTTCATCTCGTTGATTAGTCCATGCGATAGTTAAGGTTGATTGTGCCAACCTGGCCGATGAACACATGTGGGATTAATTGAAGGGCGGAGATAAATGGCTCACTGAACCTCGTCTTTCTGGTCTCTTGCTCTCTGATGGTCAGCCCAGGGTGCAGCTGCCTTAGCCAGTTCCCTGCTTCAGCTGGCAAGGCTCACTTCCTGCAAGATATCCCTGAGGAGAAGCCACATGGGCCTACCCCGATGCAGCCCTGGGTGCTGGAGAAGTCTCGTGGAGACCCCTGCCAACGCTGAGATGCTTACATGCTCACTGATTCGGCTTTCCTCCTGCATTCGGTGTCATTGCGTGCGTTTTGTGAGTTTGAGGAGGACTTTGTAGATTGGTGTTGGACATATGCGCTAATATTGGACTTACGGGCTTGGACTGGACTGGGTTGGGATGCTTTCTTAATGTACAATTACCCTTTATATAAAACGCTCTCATAAAATATGAGTGTCTATGAATTTTGTTTCTCTAGTCCACCTAGATTAACAGCCCACAAGGTCATCCAATCCCTGCCACATAATATCACTTATCCCATGTTCTCCCTATGTTCCCGAGTTTCCAATTCTCCTTCTTTCCTAACTTTCTGAGCTTTGTCCATGTGTGAATGCTGCCCTTTTAATAGTCTAAGAAGCCCTGGTGGCACCATTGGGTAAGTATTAGACTGCTAACCACCAGGTCAGAGGTTCAAATTCACCAGCTGCTCCTCGGGAGAAAGAAGAGGCTGTCTGTTCCTGTAGAAGGTTACAGTCTTGGAAACCCTACAGAGGGTCACTATGAGTCGGCATTGACTCGACGGCAGTGGGTCTGGTTGTGTTTAAGGAGTGTGTACCACTCTAAAATGATTGTTCCCATTATAGTCTTATCTATTGTTGTTTGGCTATACATTGAGCCGGTGTGTGTGGGGTGTGTGTGTTCAGCTCCAGATTTGAAGGGTAACTAAGAGTCATAGCCTTAGAGGTTTCACCAGTCTCTATCTGACCTGTAGGTCTGTTTCATTTTTAATTTTCTTAGCTATATAGAAACAGTTTATTTTCAATATATAATTTATACCTCTAATGGCCAATGAATCCTAGAGTTTAAGAATGGAAGGAATTCAAAGGTAGCACTCCACGCCTCAGAGATGCATTGGGAGGAGGCTGGGGCCAAGAGAATGACCCGTCCAGGTTCAAAGAGCCACCGAGAGTCAAGCAAGGACGAGAAGTCCAGACTTCCTGAGTCCCCAGTGTACGCCGAGAGTTCAAGAAGGTGAGATCCAGCTTTGACTTTGAGGGAGGCAGTGTCAGGGGAGAGGCTTTGGTCATCTTGGGAAGCCAGAGTACTGGAGGACCATGACACTGTTGAAGAGAAGGCCAAGGCACATGACCCAAGCACGGTCTTCTCCATGTATTTGAGTTTTGTTCCACATTTTCCTCCCACTCTCTCCAGGACTCTCTAAGGTGATCCTTTTCATAGCAGTTGTTTGTGGTAGCCGGACATCATTTTGTTCTGGTCTTAGGGTTGTGGAGCCTGATGCTTACATCGTCTATTTTTTCTCTAATACTTTTATTGGGGGCTCTTACATCTCTTATCACAATCCATACATTCCTCCAATGTGTCAAGCACATTTGCACATATGCCGCCATCATAATTTTCAAAGCATTCTCGTTCCCAATTGAGCCCCTGATATCAACTCCCCATTTCTTCCCCCTCCCTCACGAACCCTTAATAAGTTATAGATTATTATTTTCATATCTTATATCATCCTCGTCACCCCTTACCCACTTTTCTGTTATTCGTCCCCCTGGGAGGGGGTTATATGTTGATCCTTGTGATCAATTCCCCTTTTCTCCCCCCACCTTCCCCTTAACCTCCTGGTATCTCTGCTCTCATTTTTGGCCCTGAGGGGTTTATCTATCCTGGATTCCCTATATTGCTGGCTCTTATCTGTAGCAGTGTACATGCTCTGGACTAATCTGATTTGTAAGGTAGAATTGAGGTCATGATAGTGGGGTGCAGGAAGCACCAAAGAGCTAGAGGAAAGTTGTGTGTTTCATCGGTGCTATACTGCACCCTGACTGGCTCATCTCTGCCCTGTGACCCCTCTGTGAGGGGATGTCCAATTGTCTCCAGATGGGCATTGGGTCTCCACTTCATACCCACTCCACCCCTCCATTCACATTGGGTATGATTTTGTTCTGGGTCTTAGATGCCTGATACCTGATCCCGTCAACACCTCATGATCACACAGGCTGGTGTGCTTCTTCCATATGGGCTT
>NW_022111357.1:7841052-7842684 GCF_000313985.2 Echinops telfairi
GCAGTGCTATGGTTTAGTGAGGGGCATCATGTCTCTTGGTGGGGCTGGCTCTGTGATCCTCTCTGTGTGTTGTCTGCTCTGAGCAGGAATATTGTCCTTGGGGCTTGGTGGGCCAGGATGTGTTCCCCTCCCTCTCCATCCCTCTTTGTTTCCCCTGTGTGCTCTAATCTGACTCGCCCCTCTCCCCAAGCTGTAGCTCCAGTGCTGTCCTCTGAAGCGCGTTCTTCTGAGGAGGGGGTGTGTCCACATAGTTGGGATTGGGGCCAGTGCCCAGACCTCTCTATTGGTTCCTTGGTATATAAGACCACTTAAAAGTGTTGAAGACCAGAGAGGTCATGTTGAGGGCTAAATTGTGCCTGACCCAAGCCATGGGTATATTCAGCTGGTCAATGAATAAGGTAGATTGGGAGACGAAACCGATATTGTTAGGATTTCATCTTGCTTGGATCCACAATCAATACTTGAAAGCAGCATTCAAGAGATCAACTGTCGCACTGCATTGGGGGAATCTGCTGCAAACAGCAAGGATGCTTGTTACTTTGAGGACTAAGGTGCGCCTGGCCCAAGTCCTGGTATTTTCAATTGCCTCCAATGCATGTGAAAGTTGAACATTGAATAAGGAAGACTGAAGCAGAATAGATTCATTTGAATTGCGCTGCTGGCGAAGAATGTTGAAAGTACTATGGACTGCCAAAAGGACAAACTGATCTGTCTTGGAAGAAGTGCAGCCAGAGTGCTCCTTAGAGGCAAGGATGGAAAGACTTCTCACATACTGTGACCATGTTATTAGGAGAGACCAGTCCCTGGAGAAGGACATCATGGTTGGTAAAGTGGAGGGGGCAGCAAGAAAGAGGAAGGCTCTTGAAAAGATGGATTGACACAGGGGCTGCAGCAATGGGCTCAAACATAAGAACAATTGTGAGGATGGTGCAGGACCCAGTGGTTTTTCCATCTCTTGTACACAGGGTTGTGTAGTAGTTACATAATTCCATGTCAACTTGATAAGTGTAGGGGTGGAGTCTAGCCTGCTAATTAGGTCACAGCCTAAGGATGCCTCCTTGTGGGCATGATCTCATGAGCATTCTGGGAACTGCTTCTCTTTCTCCCTGGAGGTGGGCCGCACTCTCTCTCTGCTTCACTTTCCTGCAGAGAGCTGGAGTAGCCATGAGATGCTTCCACCGCCACTGGATCCACAAGATTTTCACCCACCAGCCTGAGATCTTCCTGCATTCAGCATCATTGTGAATGACTATGTGAATCTAACAAGAATTTTATGGACAAGTATCAGACATATGGGTTAATATTGGACTGGGCTGGGATCTTTAATTGCCCTTTGGTATAAAGCTCTCTCACATATATATGAGTGTCTCTGGATTGGTTTCTCTAGTCAACCCAGCCTAACACAGGTTGCTATGAGTTGGAAACTACTTGAGGGCACCTAACAATGACCACAACATCAGAAGGGACAGAAGCCCTGGTGTAGTGGGCAGCTAACCATAGGTCAGCATTTTCAAACCACTGGCCACTCCAAGGGAGAAAGAGGAGGATTTCCATTTCTTGTAAAGGATGACAGTCTCAGAGACCCATAGGCCTGTTCTACCCTGTCCTATCGGGTCACGATGAGCCAGAATT
>NW_022111357.1:7843072-7844412 GCF_000313985.2 Echinops telfairi
TGTACATATGATTGCTATGGGTTGGGATGGAGTTGGTGTTACCTAACAACATATAACCATGATGCTTTTCTGGTTTTCAAACACGTACCTACACTTCAGCCTCTCTGATTTTTCAGAGCCGGCCCTTGGTGTCACTGTTATACACGTTTCCTCAGGCTAACTGCCTGAGTTTGGGTAAAAAGATCAATGCTTTAGTTTTTTGATATTGTTATTTAGTAAAGACTGGTGTAGTTAGAGTGATCCTCTTTAAACTCAAACTCACTGCCATTGACCTTATAGACATCCCAACTCAGTGACCTTACAGACAGAGGAGGACTGCCCCTGGGGGCGTTTGAGACTGCAACTGCCTCCCCTTTCTCACTTGAAGGGGCTGGTGGTTTCGAACTGTTGACTTTGAGGCTAGCAGCCCAATAAGCCACTATGCACCAGGGCTCCTCTTTGGGTGTCTCAAATATATCAGTCAACACTTGTAGTTTCAAAAATGACCTATCAATTGTATTAGAGCTTAAGTTCTGAGCTCTGATTTACAGTTTGATGCTCCCCGTGTGTTCTGTCTCCACGAAGTCCTTTCTGATCAGCCGCTGGCCGTGGGAAAAGCTTTGCCTTGAAGCATCCAGTGCTTGAAGACGGACAGCCACCATTCCTCTAGCCAGCCCAGGTGGGCAGCCTTGCCTTCTGGGACTTGCTGGTTGGGCCCGTGATGGCAATTGGGGTTCTTGGTCAGAGGGCCCAGAACCAGAATTGTAAGCATTTCTAGCCTACAATCGTGTACACATATCCACTACAGTCCCTTCCAGATTCCATAGTCCCGCCTGCAACGGTGATGCCTGCATCTGTGGCCAAGCATGTTCCTTGTTCCCTTTGCTTGCTGTGTCCTATTTCTGCGGCCGCATCTCTGTGCCTCCTTGGACCCCAGTTTGGTCTCACACTGATGGTCTCCCTCACAGAGAAGAGGCGTCTTTGTCTTTGTCCTGTTGAAGACAGAATGAATCTAACATCGATTTGAATTTGTGGTCTCTTTTCTCCTCTAAATGAGCTGTCAGGTATGCACCAGACTGCTAACCTCAAGGTGGGCAGTTCAAACTCACTAGCACTTCCATGGAAAAAGATGAGGCTGTGTTTTACAACCATCAAGATTTATAGACTTAGAAACCCTATGTAGAAAGAGGGACCAGACTTCAACCCAGTGCCCCAAGGTGTGAATGGAACATTCCGACGTGGAGTAGGGAACCAGTGGAGAGGTCTAGAGGGCTGACCCCAGTCCTAAATACTACGTGGATGCCTGCCCCTTCCCCCAGAATAATTCATTTCAAAGGACGGCACTGAATCTGCAGCTCCAG
>NW_022111357.1:7846700-7868369 GCF_000313985.2 Echinops telfairi
TGCTCAGGTGTCTTGCAGGCAAGGTGTGACCCCAGGACTTTGGGTTCTAAAGACCTAAATTCCTTCCACAGCCACACTGGCTCCCTTTCCTGAGTCTGAATGCTAGTGACGACGACCACACCACAAGGTTTGGAGCGAAGCTTTTTCTTTTTATTACAGTTATTAGTGAACGTTACACTTCAAATGGAAACGAAGCAACACGAGAAACCATGTATTTTTAAAAATAAAGATTTAGAAACCATACAACAAAGAACACTTCCAGTATGCAGGAGCGCGGCGAAAGAGGCAGCATTTCGTCACAGGCCATTTTAGGGACAGTCTTGGTTCAGAATCCCAACAAATTCTCCAATGTAAGTCATTGGACAGCTTGAAAACCAGCTTCTTTAACTTCTCAGTCTCAACCTGTTTTCTTTGTGGTTATGGATACATATATTTAAGGAGGTTCGGGAGAGATCATTTAAATGCAAGTAGAAAATTTACCGCCATATTCTAAATGCTGAAAATAAGTACTTTTGTTTAAAAACATTTGCCTTTGTTCATATTACACACAATCTTCAGGGAGTTAAAATGACAACGGAGCCCAGAGGACGCCCGCAAGTACACAGTGACAGGACTCGGCGTTCACTGCCCCTCACTCGGGTCACAAGGGTCACCTACCTACCTGAGACCGCCCAGGCCCTGCCACCTTATGGAAAGTGCCGACTTCCTCTGAAGAAAGACTGGTGGTCCAGTTTTGTCTCTTGGGGATCTCTTAGGTTCTGGAGCGTTCCATTTGAGTGGGCTTCCATTTGAGTGGGTCTCACGCCATGGGTTCAACTGACGCTGTCATGTAACCAACTAGCACACAAAAGAAGGCTGACACAAACACCTTAAATTTTCCCATCTTTTAAGTTGCTACAGGAAGTCTGTTTTACTTATGACAGGCCAACAAAACGCACAAGGCCGGGACAGGCGTGAGCGAGAGGGCAAGGAAGATGGGGCAGAGGCGTGAGGGTCCCAGCACGTCATGTTACCACACTGGAACTTGGGGTGCGTGGAAATATGTGGCAAGAATAGTTTGTGTGCAAAGAAGGATGGATAAAGAGGCTACTCTGATCTTATAAGAAGGTGACCAGACGTCCAGATTTTTAACAATTTTTCCACGTCCCACGGTGTTTTAAAAAAAGTCCCGATTTTTGGAAAGAATGCACGACAAGCTAGGGTAGACGGCTTTCGGCTGCCATGTGGCTATTTTGCCAGGATATGAGTTTTATCAACAGTGTCCCGCTTTACCAATGTTAAAATCTGGTTACCATTCTGTTACCAAGCCCCCAAAGAGTAGTTCCCATCCGCAATACAAATAGGCACAGACGGTCGGGGTGGTTGAAAAGAAAACTTAAAGGTCACTTGTCCCTCTGTAGGTTTTCAGAAAAACCCTTAAAAAAGAGCCCTCCACCACACGGAATACACACACACACACACACACACACACACACACACAAGCGAGCCACTTTCCACAGCCTATGAGTCATGGAGTGCTCTTTGCAGGGATACATACACTAGTCCACAATAATGATCTTTGTTCACAAAATACAGTAATGCTTTAATGGCCCCACATTAAGCTGCACATTACAGCAAAAGCCACTGAAGGCCACTGTTGGCCAGCAAAGACAGTGCTCATCAAGGTCTCATGGGAGCAAGGTGACTCTTCTGTTCATTTGTTTTTTCAAGCATGAATTTCCCCAAGGTTTCATCTCAAGTACTTGCAATTCTCGCCATCCTATAAAACATACCACCTATGTTGGCAATGGTGGGTAGAAGCCCTACTGCTTGCAACCCGGGGAGCTCCGCATTGATAAAGGATAGTTGACACATCCATCGCCAGTGCACCCCAAATCCGTCCTGAAAAAACCCAACCCCCTGTCTGTTGCAACAAGGAATTGCTTCCAGAGCGTGTGGTGGGTGGTGTGTTCTTTGTGACTCCCCACAGCGAGGGGAGAAGTGGTAGGAAGGCTGTGCGATGGGGGGCCCTGGCCACGCCCCACAAAGACAGCAGGATCAGACACCAGCAGCTTCCTGCGCCCACCTGCGGGAGCTCGGAACTGCGTTAAAAGGAAGAATCAGTGGTCATCATGAATACACACACGTGACACTTGGAGTTTTTAAAAGGAAAACGACAATGTAAAGTGACAATGAGAGAAATCAGTACTTTTCTTAAAACTCAAGACTCAAGTAAAAAAAGAAAGAAGTACCAGAAACCTGCTAAGAAGCAGGGGGAGGTGTGTGGTTGCGCGAGTCTGGATGCTAAGATGTAGCAGACAAGCCTACAGGCAAAGAGCAATTAAGTGAGTTCAATGGTTTCACCACGTTAACCTAACTCAAAGTATAACCTGCCGCTGCCGACAGCACCACTAAAAGGAGTCCAGGTTTTGGAAAGCTAGGCTTTTCCAAGAACCACTCTGCAGTAAGTCCCAGTCTGAGTGCTGGATCTCTAGCAAGGGAGGAGCAGAGCAGCAAGTGAAAGCCATGCCATACTAAGGCCTACATTGCTCTTTTGTATCTTAGAAACGATCTATGTAACTAAGACACTTGCCCAGAGGCAAACTAGAGAGGGACCCTTCACACCATATACTGTTATCTTGCATTTCAGAATAGCTTTACTTCTGGCGCTTAAGCACGCCCATAAACTTCAGCTTGGTCTTGCAACAACCTTGTGAGGTAGGTGAGAGCCAAACATGACCACCCTAATCTTTACCAGGACAAACTCGGCACACAAGGACTAAGGAAACGGCCTAAACACACGGAGCGAATCAATGGTAGCGTTATGGCCATAAACGTCCAGTCCTGGCTCGCGTTCTAGAGTCCCCGCCACTCTCAAAGGAAACAAAAATGTACTGTATACACTCGTGTGTAAGCTGAGTTTTTCAGCACATTTTAATTGTAGTTTTTGTGGTAAAATTAGGTGCCTTGGCTGATTTGGCTTATACTCGAGTATATACGGTAAGTCTTTAAAAAAATTATTTTAATTACTGTTTTATTTAACAGTGAGTCTTTTTTTTCCCACTTGTGATCCTTCACAAGTTCCTAACACCTTATGCTTTCTTCCCTTTCAGCCCAGGTTTGCTGAGGCACCGGGCTGAGTTTAAAAAACAAGTTTATGTTGAAACTTGCAGATACAAAGAGGGCGATATGGAGAAGTGCATCTATGTAACTAAAGTCTGAATAACCCAATATGTGAGTTATGGGGGAAGGACATTGAAACATGAATTCATTCAGTGTAGTGTTCAAGAAGCCATGCATCAGAATAAAAGTTACACATTTAAAAATCAGTCTGATTTGCTAAAAACAGCTGTATTAATAATGTCTCTTAAGAATATGGGGAATGAAAGAAAAAAAAAGAATATAGGGATTGTGTGTGCATAAAGTTGAAACAGTTTTATGACTTTCTCTTACCTCATTGCTATAAAGCACTACTTCCCGGATACACATTCTACACACATTATCTCTGTAGTAGCCAAGAAGTGCTATGCGCAAAGGCAGTACCAAAGGCAGTACCTACAGCACTGGTTTGCCTTCTGAATTCTCACTTAACTATATTAGGGTTTCTTTGTAAGTACACGAATTGAAGTTACATTTCAAGAGTTCTCACCTCTTTGACTTACCCTCTTTTAGCAGCGTTGTGTGTGTGTGTGTGTGTGCCCGCGCACACAGGGGCAGGAGAGGGAACTGCACAAGCCGTGAATGGCAGGAGCCACTGACTACCTGGTCGGAATAGTGGTGCTCAAGTGACACAAACATGCTGTAGCAAAGGAAGCAAAACTTTAGGAGATAAATACAAAGAATGCGCCAGAGCTTAACAGTCTCTCAAGCAAGCTATAATTTGTGGCATGGGATCCTTCTTCCCCAAGGATCTCCAAGACTCTTACTCATAGAATTCTGCCTATACCGCCTCTAATTCTTCTTTTTTTAAGAGGAGAAAGGGGTAGTATTCCGGGCTAAGAAATGAGAAACCGTGTGAGGGAAATGTCTGGAGAATCCTGAAGGCCAATCTGCAGGAAGGCTTTGGTGACTTTTGCCATCCCTGGAGACAAGCACATCTGCAGGGTCACCATCAAGAATGACAGTGTCTCCTTTCTGTACAGCAGGGAGCCTGCACGTCCTCACCACTGGAAGGCCAGGGAGTTTCCTGAAGACACAAGTCTGTTGATACCCAAACCAGCCCTTTCTCGTTACTGCCTGGGACCAAATTTGATCTGTTAGCCAAGCTGGGAATATCTGTGACAGGTAAAATCCTCCTTTAATTACAGCCTCCCAGTGTTTCCCCCCAATTCTTTACTCAAAACACTTCCTTCTAGGGAAGACTACCTTGACCAGGAGTCCCTGCTTGGTGTTTTCTGTGTATTGGGAAACGTTGAGACATTGTGTTGTAAGGGTACATTTATTATCTGCCAGCAGTACTTCCATTTTTCAAATGTAATGAGATTCGATGCAGCTCTGTGCAGCTGCATCAGGAGATAGACCCGTGCCAGAGGCTCTCTTCGAAGCTCATATGGCAAGCCTCTCTTTTGCTGTGTGGTTGTGAGAACACAATCACAGTACAGATGAAACAGCTGTAAAGGTTTCTGCCCAAGGATGCCAGAGAGGAAACCTTAGCCTTGTTCCCTCCTACTATTCACGGTCACAATCCCACTGGTCTGTGTCTTTGCCGAGACGCCTGTTCCTCCAGGTGCTATGAAGGAGAGCCTCACACCTGCACGGTTTTGGCAGAATGAATCTTTCCTTGGTCCTAAACACACTATTAAGGGGTCATGTGAATAGATAAACTTATAGAGAAAGCAACTCAATTAATCATTAGATTTATGAAGGGGAGGTTGGCGGGAAATGGGGAGCTAATAAGGAATATAAGAATGAAGCAAAGGTTCTAAACTTGATTGTGATGATGAATGTACAACTCTCTTTAATCTATTTAAAGCACTGTGTTGTATGATGGGTGCATTATATGTGAATAAAAATGTTTTAAAGGGTCATATTACGGAATTTTGTTGTTCTTCCAACTAAAAGCCATGAAGCACAGGTGGGAAGTCGTAGGCACTCAGGGCCAGAGTAACCCATCTCCCTTTCTCATCTCCGACACAGCCTCTTTAACGGCAATTATAAAAAGTGCATGCACGTTTTGGAAATAATAAAACAACAACAAAGCCAAAATGTGCAACATCTCTGTGTTTTCTACTCCGAATACTGTCCTTGATTTGCTGGTTTTGGGCGGGGTGGGGGTGAACGATTACTGCACAAGTGTTTCTTTCTTCAGAGGTGGACCAGGAATACGAACCACCAGGCACATCACCATGGCAACACACCGCGGATGCCTGGATTTGTGGAGCCACGCAGCCCAACAGCAAAACAAGCTCTCTGTACCAGGTTCCTAAGAACTTTCAGGAAGAAAGAGGAAACCACAGAGCCATTTCTACTTGAGGCAGCCTTCAAAGTGTTGGCCTGCAAGAATTCTGTGACTGTCATACTAGCATGACATTGAAATATAATGAATAAACTATTCAAGTTGTAAGCACACTAAGTAACTTTTAAAAGAAACAATTTTCTAAGGGGGCATACTGGCAACAAAATACCTATATGACTGAAACATTCTTATTTAGTAGTAACAAATGCCTATAATCAGAGTATCTTCAGACCTTCCCATTTGTAATTATTGAGACCACCCCACTTTCTCCCTCTGGGTGGAAGACAGCATGCGATTCAGTAAAATGTCAGACAATGAATTTAAAGCTCAGGAGAATGGGATAAAGTCCATCTTTTAGTTTTGTACAGGAAAAAAAAATTGCTTTCCAAGTAAATTCATTGTATAAAAATATAATGAAAATATTTTACCTATGTAGCATATGCTTTTTTCACATATCTTTATAAAAAATATACTGATACAAATAATCTTGTCTATTTACTAAGCTGGGGTGATCATATATTGCTAAAATTAATATTCTATAATCATATGTTTACTGCCTTTCAGTGAGCTCACATTCATAGGTCATGGCTACTTTGTTGAAACCTTGGTTAGCTGAAATGTGTATTAATGAATCTTTCTCCCTGCCTCTCCCTAGCCCAGCCATTTAGGCTGTTTCTTCACTGATGAACAAAGGGTGAAAACTTCCAGGGGATGCTGGGGAAGGGATCTGGGTAGCGAATCTTCCAGACCTTCCCATTTGTAATTATTGAGACCACCCCACTTTCTCCCTCTGGGTGGAAGACAGCATGCGATTCAGTAAAATGCCGGACAATGAATTTAAAGCTCAGGAGAATGGGATAAAGTCCATCTTTTATGGACAGCGTGGGACCTGTGAGAGCCGGAACCTGACAACACAGCCTAGTTTTTCCACCTTTGGCAGGGTCAGTCTTCACCACTTTCCTCTCACTACCCCTGGGACACACACGAGCTCTCCTGCTCTGACGCTGGTTTCCACTGGGCATTAGGGGACCAAAATGCCATTTCTAAGTCAATGATCAGTGACAGCTATTTGTCCTCCAGGCTAATAAAAGTGACTCGTGTTGAGTGATGTGATCATTTAAACAATTCCAAAGGAGCTACAGCAGAATCGTAACCATCATTTATTTGAAGAGTGTTCCTGCAGATCAGGAAGGAAATCCCGGCTGTTGGGGTCAGTTAGAAACACAGCCCCACCTTCCCTCAACATTTAGGAATCGGTCTCAGACTGTTTTTAATGCCCACTCTATAAACCACATGAAATATTCTAAGTTAGAAAGTTAAGAGTTTATTGGTAAAAAAATTCAAACTCTAGACTTTATGGAATTAATCATTTGGTCGGTATATTAACATTCCATCGTAATGTTTGCTGTTATTACAAACAAAAGAAGAGAAAGCTAGAAATGTCTATAAAAATAAAATGCCCTAAAACCAACATCTAAGCAAAATAAGAATTGCACATAAATTGCCAATAAATAGAAACATGACAACAGAAAAATGAATCTTAAAAAGTAAATTCATAATTGCCACAAAGACATTATAAAAAAATGAAAGAGTTTAATGTGCATACATGTTTGCAGACGAATACACTCCGAACAGCGGATATGCTTTTCTACTGTATTACCTGCCGCATACGAGGTATGAGGTGTGCTGTTTCGTGTCCTCAGCCTGCTCTGCCTGCTCCAGGTTCATCAGCAAGACCTGGCTGGGGGATTAGCACTGCCCCCAGGCCAGCGGAAAGTTGCTACTAAACTAATGGTTCTGCTTTAACCATTTTACTTATTTTCAAAGTCCATTTTTACATGTTTGTTTCAAAATAACTATTCTCTCTCTTACATGCATCGCCACTGTCTCTTTGTCTTAGAAAAAGGGAAGAAACTATTTAAAATGCTTCTTGGTACCTAAAAGAGAACATTTGCCCCAAAGATGGACGACAGTCATTTTGCTTTTTCTCTTAAATTGACCTCGGTGATGACTTGCCTTTCCCTTAAGCAACAGCCTTTCTTCCTAAAGATGAATCAAGGAAAGGTTGCAGACATCAAACGGGTCAATCTGTGCTGCTAACAAAGGAACAGTAGCCGATGACATAGGACTCCTGGCAAGTCACACATTTCCCTTCGAATACTTCCTATTCCAACCGAGCTGAGAACAGAAAGGTTACCTCTGTTACAAAGTTCATTTCAAGCTCACAAGATGAAAGTGGTGAGCATTTCCAGAGGTGCTTCTGCAGAACACCTGCCCCCTCCCCCCACTCCCCATTCCCTTGGATTCGTCTGGTTCAGGACAACGGCTGACACTATTTCTATGAAACTGTCACACTTTTGGAATTCACAAATAATTGAACATTTTTAGCTTCATGCTATCTGAAAACTGAAACCCTACAGCACCATCTTCTCAAAAGGCACTTTCTAAGAACCACCTGCTTAAGAAAGAAAAAAGAATCAAACATTTAATTCAGAAGCTACCTTGGAGAATACCTTTGCTTCACTAAGTAAGACCTTACTTAACATAGTGACATCAGACTCTGGTTACCGACTGGACTATAAAGAAGGGGTCCAATGGCCAGAGAGGTGATCTGACCGGATCCTTGTTATTAAATGACATTTCAGTGGGGTTTTTCTCATTGGCAAATCACAGCCCTCCATATTGAATTTCTTAGCTATCTTTAATTCATGTTAAAATCTATAACTTTCATCTTCTGAAAGTAGAAGATTCTTGAATATAATCAGCAGGTGAAAATCTAGAGTATGGTCTTCGATGGGTAAAGTAAAAGAAACTTCAACTATCAGCAGTATAAGCCTGTTTGCTGTATCCTAATTAAAAAAAATATGTTAACCAATAGACAAAATTACAAACTGTACCTTTTTTAAAGTAAGAAAAAAGTCAAGATATTTTTTCTTTTGTTATATATATAGAATGTTTCCCCTCCTAGGAATCAACTTAGCCCTCACTGATCATATATGATTTCTAACATTGCACTGATCAAAAAGGTCCTTAGGGGAACAAAGGAAAAATTAAAAAACCACCTTTTATTAAGAAAAGAAGATTGCTACTTTCACATTTCCATACTGATTTTTAAACATCTGTTATTTTTGGCCGGTTTCCTGACCCCTACAGCATCACGAGCGTGCTTTGTTTGCTCAGATGGAAGAAAACAGGCGAATGAAGGCAGGTCCTACCACCCCAGGAAGGCTGACCTAGGTGTGAAGCCTTCCGCCACTATTATTGCAGCGTCAAGACAGCTTTGAATTCTCAATATTAAAAAGAAACAATAAAACAAGATAAAGAGGTTAGGGATGTCTTTTTGCAGTCTGATGATAAAACTCATAAATGATCATTTTAGGTAGCAAGATAGGAACAACTCATTTCAAAAAGGATTCAATCTAAGAAGATGAGGTGAGTAAACATTTAACTCCGGCTTAATAATATGAAATAAAAAATTACACAGAGTTGTTAGTTAAATTTCTTGGCAAAACACTTACGTTTAACATGGCAAGACTCTAGCTAGTCTAGCTGGCTCTGTGTGACTGGTTTTCTTAAATGTCACAAAAATCCCTACCCATGGAAAACTCATGCTAGCTTCTGAAAAGACCCACCAGGTTTCCTTGAATCATCACAGGCACTGAGCTCTAAGCCTTTCCTTTAACACCGGACCCTCTGCCGGCGACATCGCCGAGTGCCGATTGAGCGTTTCCCTAGGTACAGCTTGACTTTGTCACGGTTCTACGTCTGTCACACTAACTTCGCCGAGAGAGCGCACAGTCAGCACTGCACAATGCTGGGTCATCAGAGAGACTGCTTGGGAAGCCAGTGTAAGGCTGGGATCCTTATGCTGGAAGGCAGAGATCAATTTTTATCAAGCACTTTCCAAAACACCTGGTGCATTTCTACCAGAATCCGTTCTGGACTCTTCTGGGAAGAGAAATAAATTAGTAGCTTACAAACAGGGTGATCTCCATAGAAGAGTATTCTTTTTTTTCTGAGAAACTTTCCAAAAGGGTAACCATTAAAAGAAAAATAAAGGCTGTCTCTACTTCTGTAAAAGTATGCCAAAGAGGAGGATGAGGTACCTTTTTCCAAAACCACAAAATTCAAAACTCACATTTAGAAAACAAAGAATATCCTAATATTAAATGGAGAACAAAATGGCAGCACCCTTTGTGTCCTTGGTTTCTCATGTCATCCGTCTTATTTATTTTACAAAACAAGACAAAAGCCCAAGTGAGTCTAAGGCTAGCCTTGATTCCTGCTAACCAGCTTATTGTTTAGTGCAGTAACAGTCTGCTAAAGACTCTACTAAATAAATATAGCAGCTACGATATTATAAACGTATGGTCCTCAATGCCAGTAACAGTCCTGTCAAACAGACGGACCGATCAGCACTTTACAAAGACATATTTGCCATCAAGAATAGACATTAAACCCCCAAACCTTTTCACAAGAAAGCCAATTAAACTAGTTGCTGTGACTAATGGTTTAAAGACACTTATATAAGTAGAAATATAGATAAAAATTTAGCGTTCATTACGCAGATAGGGGAAAGAGCAGAAAGGTCCTTGTGAGTTTAAAGAACTTTACATTTAAAAAAGTGTTCTTTTTAAATAAATTTGAAAAAAAGACCACATATCTATACCAGAAGTGCAAAAATAACTGAAGTAAATTTCAAAAAGTATTGGCCACTTAGCCTTTATTTTACAATTCTAAGCACAGGTTTCTTGTCATTACATCTGATATACTAATTTCTCAATAAGCAGAACAGAAACACACTAGAGTCTTCCAAGGTAGCTGGCTTAAACCCGCAGAGCTGACTAGTGTAGACAGCACTCTGCCCCGCACGCTAAAGGCAAAGCTGCCTGTTTAAAATGTGCGTATTTCCGCTTCTAAAAGTCCTTCCAAGTAGGCGGAAGGTAAGGGCTTCGCTTCACGCATCCCAGGGAAGGAGTCGTAGGGAGAGCACTAAATAAGGAGAGGGCACTTATAGCGCTTCTCTGGGCCTGGAAGCTCCCACTGAATCTGGGCAGCTCTGGCTGACGAGGCAAGACACGCTCCCCGCGCTGGCCAACGAGGGAGTTCTTCTCTTCTGGAAACACACACCTCACTGCCCTCCCTTCGATCCTGACCTGCAGGGACCCTGAGGTTCAGAAGGGAGCTGCAGCATGGCGCTTCCAAGGTGGAAATCTTTATGGAAGCAAACTTCCGTGACCTTTTTCCTGCAAAACTGCTGGTGGGTTCGAACTGCCAACCTTTCGGTTAGTGCTTGACTATGTGGCACCAAGGCTCTTGTTTGCTGACTTGGGGATTCCATGTCCTCTTGCTTATCATCCTGATTACAATTAGTGAAATCCCAACATCGAAAACACAACAAAGCATGTTTTATAGGAATCGGTTTGCTGTGGAAGGGAAAAGGAGGGTGAAAACATGCATATACCATACAAATATTATCTATGTAAAGTGCTTTGACATCGTGTTGTAAACTGCATTTCAGACACGTCACTATAATAAACATACAAAGTACAGTACTTTCTCAGCTTTCTGGCAGAGCAACAAAAGATTTCATGCCTACTAGAGGACATGGCTCAGATTTTAGGCTCAAAATACAGTAAATTGGCATTAATCGTGGATTACAGGTAAGAGAAATTAAAGGGTTAAGTCCATTACTTTTCACGCACAGATGGAATTAGGAATGGCTAATCACAATGCCCGCTAGAAACAACGTGTAGTATCTATGCTGTGAATGAGTGCAAAAACAAAAACAGAAAGTCAAAATGTAATTATGAGTTACAAGTGCAAAGCTCCCCTGAATCCAATGTCGCAGATCCATTCGGCTTTGGCAGTTCATGGTGCCTTCCATAGCTCAGAGTGGAGTCACCCAAAGTTTCATAAAACGTTCTTCCACACTCCAGTGATTTAACTCATTTAAAAGCATGGAAGTGCTCATTTCCTTTTTGTCACCAACACTTGAATTTAAAAAGGAAAGTTACACTGGTGGTAAATCAGCAAATATCACCTCACATTTCCTTGATTCATTTTGGTAAATAAGAATGGGCACTCAGCCAGTGAGATTAGTCAATAAACATCTATTGTTCAAAGATTTAAGTGTCTTCTAAACCCTACAGTGCTCACTGTCATTTCTTAAGTCAAAGGCCAACTTTATTTCTAAGTCAAGGTCTGCTTCATTTAGGCAAGTTCATTTTCATCAGGATCTTTAAGAGACATGTTTTAAACTTGAAGATTCCAAAAGATTTCCTTCTGAAATTAAGGCTATATTACTTTTGCCCTTTTAAATTGTGGAGGTGCCTGTTCCTCCCACTTCTACGATAAAGGAGTCTAACAGACCCAGCTTTCCTCTAAACCCGCTTCTTACACTACAAGATAGCAAAAACAGTCATATTTTAAGATATTTCTACAAAAGATGTTGCCACTTTGTTCTATAATTATTAAAGCACTATTCTACTAAATATAAAAGAAAAGGAAGCTATATTTCAAAACACATACATACATGTTTATATACACGCAGGTATATAAAAGTATATATATGAAAATCACATTAAGGTATGAGAGGCAGCAAGTAAACCAGCAAACAACCCAGCACAATCCAACCGCCTCTTCCCTCCTCTCCACCCAACTTCAGAGGCCTCAGCACTACAGTTTTTATCTTTTACAATACTGACTCTTTGTAAAAGCTTTTAAGATATTTCTACGAATAACCCATAGAAATAGGAGGCTTTAGAATACATATAGCGTATCAGAAAGAGTTACAACTTCTGACAAGGTTTTACAGCAGCTTTAGCAAACTCGCTAAAGTAAAAGAAAAGTTTATGCTGCTACTGTATATATATAAATTGCACAAATGGCAAATGTAAGTTCTCAACAGACTGACAGACACATGCTCACAAAAATGTATATAGAACATGATTTTGTTCCTAATGAAAGCAATATCTAGTAGAGGCCTCAGACGGTAGATGAGACAAGAGACAGTAGTCAGCAAAAACAAAGAAGTAGGGTGTGCAAAATAAAAACAAAATCTAGCTTGTCATGCTTCACATCCAAGTCAACCAGATGTAAGAACATCTGAATGCCCCTGGTAAGGCAGCATCTGAGAAGAAACTGGAGGCGATGAAGGCAAGGGAGGTAGAGGGAGAAATTAAAGTGGCGGTTGGGAGCGTAAAAGGAAAGAAAGTTCCCCGATGGAATGAATTACAAAAATATATACACAGACACATATATCTATTAGCATCCAGATCGAGATATATATGCATATGAAGTATGCATGTATATATTTAATAGATACAGACACTTTACAGGAATACACAAACGCACATTAATTTTTCTGCACACATAATTGCGAACAATCACTTTGATTATTCATGTAGGTGTGTCTGTGTATTTCAAACCCTCATTTACTTTGACTTAACTTTTTTTTTTTTTGCAAAGATAGTTGTGCTGCCAAGCAACTTGAGGTAAAGACATTTAAAGGATTTGACTACAGGAAGTGAACAACAAACCCATCGCGATACTTCCTACAGGAGACCGCACACGGAAAGCAGTTGGCTGGTTTCATATTGCATAATGGAGCTGTGTTCCTTGAAGTAAACACTTCCTTGTATCAACATAAGGATCAGACCCTGGTTGCTCCCTCCACCCCTCCCCTCCCCTCCCCAGTGTTGGTCTTTGCATGGCCGGAGGCATCCCCACTCAGCTGACCCCACTGGGAAGATGCATCCTGTATGTCCACTTCTCTTTCTGCTCTTCCTCTCAGAGAAGATAGCTGGACTTTCAAGCAAAGTACATTGTGCGTAAGGTATCTTGGTGAATCTGCACAGCCTTGGCAAGAGCCTGGGGGTCTCGCCCATTGCTCTGTCCTGAAACATGACTTCCTTCAGCACTGCAAGAGAAGTGACAATGAACACAAAACAAACTCAACGTGATGGAATAACGCTGTTGTACGAAATCTCAAAAGCATCAGAAAACAGAGATCAGTATAAAGATCTCCATGTGTCCATCACCCCGTTTGAATAATTATCCGTTCGAGGCCAGTTGTGCTTTTCTTCTTTCATCCCCCAGGATTATGTCGATGTAAATCTGAGACATCGCATTATTTTATCTGTGTGTACAAATATCACATTTATTTCCCAGAATTAAGTTGGTAATGCCAATAAACCTCTCCATAACAGCGCACACACACTTCAATGGACCCCTCGCTCCCGGCCAGCACCTCTGACTGCCATCACTGTCCATCCAAATCAGCAGCTTTCTAATGCTTGCGGAACTTCACTTCTGAATGGCAGGACTTCATAGCAAACAGGCACACACTTGTCTGAAAGTGCTTAGAAAATTCCTCAAGAAAATGTTATCTATTTCCACCCAGACCATTTTATCAGGATCTAACCCAGACATCATACTACCCCATAGTTCACCATATCAAGCAGTGTTGTACAATTGCTACCAAAATCAGTTTCAGAACACTTCTTCCTTCTCAAAGGCCTTGCTATCAGCTTCCCACCCCCAACCCCTCCCCTGCCGGACCTCCCAGGAACCCTTATCCTAGTCGTTGTCTCTACACAGTCACCAGCCTGGGTTTCATCTGCCACAAACAGAAGAACACAGAGCAGAAAGTCAAGAAGGCTGCTAACAATGACAAAATACTACGGAGATAAACCCCAATATGAAACAAACAAACACACCACACAGAAAATATAAAAAACCAGATCAAGTCCAAAGTGTATCAGAAGGGAGATCAAGTGAGATGGTTTCATAGAGACTACATTTGGACTGGTGAGATCTCTCGTGGTTAGGGCTTTTATATTACCTGTCATGTTCTTTGTCCACGAGATGGTATCTGGCTCTAAATGCCACCAGGTGAGCATAATACGCGGGCGCAGGTATAGAGACAGACCGTGTGCAGCGCACATAAGTGTGGCAGAGCTGGTAAGTTAACAGCTGAAGTTCATCCGCAGTGAAGCAGTTATCATCCCACAAAACATGGTAGTGTGAAGGACGGCTGGTACCCTGCAGAGAAGGGAAAGGCACATCCTACTGATCCCTAACGTCTTAAAGAAATAGTCAGTGCAGACTGAGTTGTATTAAAAAGGGTCAGCTTTGTACAGTAGCAACATATATTCTAATTTAAAAATCAATGTGAAAACATTTAGTTGAGCTCCTATGTTAGCAGCTGTTGTGCTAGGCATTATGAATTCAGAGTAAAACAAAGTCTAGAGTTTCCTGTCTTCTGATAACCACAACCTGGCAGAGGAAGGGAGGAGGGAGAAGTATCTCCAAGGATAAATCAATGAACAAATGGCTAAGCAAGATCAGCACCCACGACAATAAGCACGTGACGGCGAGCCGGTGGCTCCTTTATCAAGGTGGGGACAATGGAGTTTAAGTTTGAAAGATGAGCGAGAGTTTTTTTTTTGATGTCAGAATGAGAAGCTATCTGTTCCTACTTTTCAGTTTTCTTGATTGTATTTACACTGCTTTGTAAATCTATATTTGTGAGGTAACTTACTGACATGTACTCTTAAACAGAAAGAGGAAGCCACTGTGTTTCTCTGTTTATTCCACACGTCCAGTATGAATGACGACCTCTTGCGCCTGACTTACTTCACTTAGCATGATCTCCTCCAGCTCTTCCCATGCAGAGTGGGTTGGAAAGAGGGAACCGATTACAAGGAACTATATGTGACCTCCTCCCTGGGGGACGGACAACAGAAAATTGGGTGAAGGGAGACGTCGGACAGGGCAAGATATGACAAAATAATCATTTATAAATTATCAAGGGCTCATGAGGGATTAGGGAGCGGGGAGGGAGGGAAAAATGAGGACCTAATGCCGGGGCTTAAGTGGAGAGCAAATGTTTTGAGAATGATGAGGGCAATGAATGTACAAATGCACTTTACACAATTGATGTATGCATGGATTGTGATAAGAGTTGTATGAGCCCCTAATGAAACGATTAAATAAAAAAAAATTCTATATAAGTACTATTAAAAAAAAAAAGAAAACGATGGTGGCAACAACTGTACGACGATGCTTGATCTAATGAATTATGGATTGTTATAATACCCCCTAAGAGCTCCTAACAAAGTAAAATTTTTACAAAGGAAAAAACAAAGCTTCTATGAGAAAAATATATAAAAATGAAGGAATTATCAAAAGAAGATGGAATGAACACACAAAGTCACTGTACCAAAAAGACAGTCATCCTGGGAAACTGAGGACCGGGAGGAGAGTGTATGTGGGCAAATTAAGCAGCCGGGGAGGCCAGGGTTCTGGGGGGAGGGAGGCCCACACATTTGTGAGTTGGGGATGAGTCCCAGTCACATTCTCCTAATTAGAAATTATCCCCACAATATCCTCCCATTATAGTGCTACCTTAATGTTATCCCTTACAAGCACACAGCTGATTGCTACCTGGACAGCAGTTTCTCTACAGGAGCAGCCACTGAGGGGACAGTCACTCCCCTTACCTGTCCCCACCACTGGTGTTAGGTTACTCCCCAAGGAGTTCAGGGACCTGTTGTGTTAGGACACTGGCCACCTTGTTATGTATATATGTAGTTATCTAGGTATGGAGCTATCTGTGGTTGGGGTGGCTTGCATGTTCCAAGACTATGTAAGTTGGTGAAAGAATATACTCTTTCTCTTTCCCATTCGGACCTGGTTCCTGATACCATGGAGGAGGGAAGCACCACAAAACTTTTGACTGCCTCTTAATTTCCTTTCAATTACACAACTGTCCCTTAAGACCCATGGATGTGGACTGGATCTCACACACATCCAACCATTTCAAGAAGCAACATTTGATGAACAACTATGGTACTGAAGGAGTTCAAGCTGTACTAAAAGCATTAGCCAAAAACAAAGCTCCAGGATTTGATGGAGTACCAATTGGAGTGCATCAACAATGCGATGAAGCATTGGAAGCACGCACTTGGCTAAGCCAGGGAATTTGGGAGACCAGTACTTGGCCAACCGACTGCACTTGATCTTAGCCAAAAGTCCCAGAAGCGCTACTTGGCCAACTGACTGGAAGAGATGCATGTCTGTAGCCATTCCAAAGAAAGTAGCCCAACAATATGCAATTATTGATAGCCCACAAAAGTAAAATTTTGATGAAGATCAACCAACAATCGGCAAGGATCTGCCAGAGGCTCAGGCCAGAATGCGAAGAGGACACAGAACCAGGGATACCACTGCTGATGTCAGATGGACTTGGCTGAAAGCAGAGACTACCAGAAAGATGTTTCCTTGTGTTTCACTGACTATGCCAAGGCATTTGACTGCGTGGATCACAGCAAATTATGACTAGCCTTGAAAAGGCTGGGAATTCCAGAACACTTAATTGTTCTCCCGTGGAACCTATATATGAATCAAGAGGCAGTTGTACAAACAGAACAAGGGAACTGCATGGCTTAACATCAGGGAAGGTGTGCATTCTTCATTCCTTGGTACAAATGGGAGAAATGTTTGCTTAAAATATGTACTCCAGTGGTTTAGGCTCAATCTTTTTTTATTTTTTAACATTTTATTAGGGGCTCATACAACTGTTATCGCAATCCATACACACATCAATTGTGTAAAGCGCATTTGTACATCATTCTCAAAACATTTTCTCTCCACTTAAACCCCCGACATTAGGTCCTCATTTTTCCCTTCCCTCCCCGCTCCCCATTCCTGCATGAGCCCTTGATGGTTTATAAATTGGTATTTTGTCATATCTTGCCCTATCCGACGTCTCCCTTCACCCACTTTTCGGTTGTCTGTCCCCCAGGGAGGAGGTCACATATAGTTCCTTATAATCGGTTCCCTCTTTCCTACCCATTCTCCCTTTACCCTCCCTGTTTTGCCACTCACACCACTGGTCCTGTAGGGCTCATCCGCCCTGGATTCCCTGTATTTTCAGTTCCTATCTGTACCAGTGTACCTCCTCTGGTCTAGCCAGACTTGCAAGGTCGAATTCGAGTCATGGTAGTGGGAGCGGGGAGGAAACATTTAGGAACTAGAGGAAAGTTGTATTTCTCATCGTTGTTACATCACACCCTGACTGGCTCATCTCCTCCCCGACACCCCTCTGCAAGGGGATCGCCAGTGGCCTACTAATGGGCTTTGGATCTCCACTCCGCACTCCCCACATCATTCACTATGGTAAGATTTTTTGTTCTGATGATGCCTTATACCTGATCCCTTCGACACCTCGTGGTTGCATAGGCTGGTGTGCTTCTTCCATGTGGGCTTTGTTGCTTCTGAGCTTGATGGCCGCTTGATTACCTTCAAGCCTTTAAGACCCCAGATGCTATACTTTTTGATAGCCGGGCACCATCAGCTTTCTTTGCCACATTTGCTTATGCATAGGCTCAATCTTTAAAAGGCGCTATTAACTTCATTTTTCTGACTGTTACCACGTACCTTGAAAATGGTAACATTATACGGGGCAATAGGTATCATAAAATGATAAATGAGTGAGAAAATAACTTAAATGATGAGTCTCAAACCAAAGTAGTGTATATGGTACATAAGGTACAGCTATAGACTAAGATACATTTTGCAGTAATTTTGATTTTGATCATTTACAAACAGCCTAAATTAATATGAACTGCATTCCCTCAGACATTCTGGGAATGTGGTATACGAGGGGGTACCCACTCCAAAAACAAAACAAAACAAAACACAACAACCCGGAATTGTTTCCCCTCAAAGCTATGTATTTAAATTTGTTTTACAAAACTACCTTATCACCTTCAAAGAACTCTCCATTACACTTAATACGTTTGTCAATTCTGCAATTCCTTATTGGAAATATTTTCCAAACTCATCTGTTTGTATGGCTGGCAGCACCTCCCTCGTTTTTTTCTTCACCTCTTGTAAGTCTTTTAAGTCCTTTCATGTCCCTCTTCATTTGCAGAAACAAAAAGAAGTCACATGGAGTGAGGTCAGGTGAATACGGTATGTGCGGCAAGAGAAGCATGCTGTTTTTGTCAAAAACTGATGCACCAAGATGGCTGCATGAGCAGGTACATTGTCCTGGTGGCAAAATCAGTCCCCTGTTATGCAATATTTTGAGAACCTCTGAATAGAAAGCTTGATTACCAGTCTGACCTGGTGGAATGAATACATTACAAGTTGACATTTTAGTCCATGGGGGAAGGTGACGGATGTCCAGAATAAGGTTTGTCATCAATCGACATTTCACTTTTTTGAAATAAGAAAACCACTTGTACACTTGAGTTTTTCCCATAGTGCTGTCCTTGTAAGCTGTGTTCAACATCACAACAATTTTTGCGGCATTTTTCCCTAGTAGGAAACAAAATTTCACAGCCACACACTGTTCTCTTAAATCAGTGGTTCTCAACTTTCCTAATGCTGTGACTCTTTAATACAGTTCCTCATGTTGTGGTGACCTCCCAAGCATAAAATTATTTACGTTGCTACTTCTTGACTGTAATTTTGCTACTGTTATGAATTCTCATGTAAATATCTGATATGCAGGATGTATTTTCATTGTTACAAGTTGAACATAATTACAGCATAGTGATTAATCACAAAAACAATATGTAATTATATATTGTGAAATATATATTTCTAATGACAAATACATGAAATTTTGTCTTGAAACATGGTGCACCATGGGTAACAGTCTTCATGCCAGGTACTCATACGTGGACATAGCTGCATGTGGGTTGACCCGCCTGGAGACGGATGGAGGAGCCGTGTCTTGGTTCCTAAGACCATCAGAAAGATGTGTTTTCCGATGGTCTTAGGCAACCCTTGTGAAAGGGGTTCAACCCACAGGTTGAAAACCGCTGTCTTAAATCAATCATCACAAAAAATGAGGTTTGAGTGAAACTGCTTTTACAAAAAAATTCCCTGTGATCAGAGAGAAGCTTCCCAGACAATGCCACTGGGTGCACTAACTCAGCGTGAGTTGCTCCAGGCTTGCCTATCAGGGAAAATGCTACTCTGAAAGCTCCTCTGTGCCCAGTGCAATTCCGGTTTCTCTGGGGTATCCCCTCATACTTTCTGCTGTTGGAAAATTTGAGATATATTTAATGAAAGCACTTGTTCTATAAAGACAAGAAAGAAAGAAAAAGATTTTCTGGAGCACTTAAGAAAAGAATAAGAAAAGATCAAGTTGCAATTCTAAAATTAAATTATCTCATATGCTTAATATTTGTCAGTCAATGTCAAAGTTTTCTATGAACTACTATTGTATGAACTACTATACTATTCCTATAGGTCAAAGGAAGTATTAGGTGCTGTAGAAAACTTACGTTTTAGGGTTAAATTAAGGATTCATATTAGGGAAATTCTTTGTATTATGCACTAACTTATATTTTAGTATTTTCATAGAAATAAGCACCTCTCAAGTAACAGAGAGAGAATTTTAACTTATTTAAAAGTTTCACCTAACTTCACGTGGAAATGAATTAGAAGGCAAAAAAGGGAGAACATTTCTGTCTCCTTCTTTAGAGATTTTAAAAGTAGACACAATGAGGAAAGTTTCTGAGTTAAAATATTTCACCTACTGTCCAGACTTACCTGTATTCCAGCATGGCTGCAGAGGTAGAAATCAAACTCATACGGGTGTGTAATGTCTGTGTCCACCGTCGTCCCAGCTGGAATGTTGCCACTCCTACCGACCTGGGATTGTTGGGTCAAACAAGCCAACAATAAAGAATGCACCCAAAAATATTTTTTAAAATATACAAATAAAAACGGTCCTCACATTTCCACTACTTTCAGGCAAGTATTAAGATCAGAACACATTCAAGTCTTGGTACCTATTCTTTTCAGTTTTAAAAATGCTTCTTTTACTTTTAGTTGCATGTCATTTCTGCTGAACTTATTCCTGAAAGTTTTCACTGCCTTCTGAGGTTTCCTTCCTTGCCAGCTTCTCCTGTGGTGGGAGCGGTGAATCCCTCTTCTTCAGCAGCCCCTGCATGGCAGGGCTCCTTCGGCCAAGAGCTCTTTGCAAGCAAGGAGGCACAGTTTGGGGCCTTTGGGCACCTGGCTATGCTTAGTGTGACCAGAGAATCCACATCTAAACATAATTAACATATTAAAAAAACTATATGTTATTTGGAGGCAGAGAAACACCTAGGTTCATATTCTAATTCTACCACATAATAATTGTGTAATTTTTAGAGCAAGGTATCAAACCTCTTTCTGTCACTGTTTTCTCATCTATACTTATATCCTTCCTATAATTAGTAGCAGGAGCCCTGGTGATGCTGTGGGTTAGGCATTGGGCTGCTAACTGCAAGGTTGGCAGTTCAAAACCACTAGCTGCTCCATGGGAGTAAAATGAGGCTGCCTGCTCCCATAAAGATATCCAAAGGAGCAATACTATTCTGTCTTACAGGATCCTTATGAATCATAATTGACTTGATGGCAGTGGGCATTATTAATAGTATTATCTAGAACATGGGTGAAAAAAATCAAATAAAAGAAGGATTGGCATGACTAAATGTCAAATACAAATAAAGATTAAATGTAATTTAGATTTTTCTAATCCTGCTTTTGAAGAAAGCTTGGTACAGAAATGTACTTAGAAATCTGAGGTCAAAGGCCGTTCACAAACTGGAGACCATAATAAAACTCTTAACTATTGCTTTTAGAAGGGTGGGGTGTTGTAATGGTTAAAAGCACTTTTGTGCCAGACTGCCAGAATTTGAATCGTAGCACTACCAACGACCAGCTTAGTAGCCTTGGCTAGGTAGTTTAACTTCCAAAGGTCATAATTTCCTCAGGTGTAAATTGGGCATGATAATAACTACTTAAATGTCATTAAAGATTAATTAAGTTTATGAAAAATACTCGGTGTCTATTATTTCCTCTTCATCACCACAACCAGCTAACCTTTACTGAGTACGGACTGTGTACCGCGGACCACATGTGGCTCGCCGAGGACATTTATCCGGCCCGCTGGGTGTTCTTGTCCCGTTTGTTTCTTTTACTTCAAAATAAGATATGTGCAGTGTGCATAGGAATCTGTTCATAGTTTTTTTAAACTATAGTCTGGCCCTCCATCGGGTCTGAGGGTCAGTGAACTGGCCCCCTGTTTAACAAGTTTGAGGACCCCTGCCTTAGAGTTTCCCGTTTCTATGTCTGCAGGCCAGCTCAGGGACTGCTACCTCTCCCATGCTGCACACAGACAGCAAGATCTATTTCCCCAGAGATTTTATATCTCCTTTCCCTCC
>NW_022111357.1:7869317-7875932 GCF_000313985.2 Echinops telfairi
GTCTTCAGCGATCGTATCAGGGAGGTGAGCACACAATGATATGATTTTTTGTTCTTTGATGCCTGATAACTGATCCCTTCAGCACCTCATGATCACACAGGCTGGTGTGCTTCTTCCATGTGAGCTTTGTTGCTTCTGAGCTAGATGGCCGCTTGTTTATCTTTTTTCTTCTTGTTAGCAATTTTATTCAGTTTAATTGACATATAATAAACTGCATATATTTAAGGTGTATACCTTGCTGTTTTGACACATTTTCTACCCATGAAACAAACCATCACACTTGAGATAGTGAAATAACTATCAACCTCAAAGTTTCTTCACAAAAACGTGTTAAGGGTAATGTAATAATCACCTTATAGAAAATATATTAGTTTAAAATTAAATAAGCAAGAAGCCAGGCATTGTCAATATGTAACAAGTAAGAAATAATCATTCTCCCAACTACCCTGGTTAGCTTCTGAGAAAGCTCTTTAACCTTAATGAAAGAGCCACACCGTCTCCCAGGGAAATGGAGTTCATCTCGGGCCTCAGCTATTTCTTGTGTTTAGCTGAGGAGAGGAAGACGGGAACAAGATCTTGCACATAGTAGGGGTTGACAATCTGAACGTCTCTTTCCCTATAGACCTTCCTAGAGCCTGTCCCCAGGGCCTCACCCTTCTTCTGCAGGGAACACAGTGCACTGGATGTCCCCAGGAGAGGCTGAGGGTTCCCACGGGAGATCTGCTTGGAATGTTAAGAACATGGCCTCGTCCCACAAGATTCTCTCTTGTCTTTTGAGTAGAGACCGTCTTTCCCAGGTTGATCTTTAACTTGGTCCTCAATTTGTCTGTGACCTATCATTTCACCCAAGGGCGGAAACCCCAACCCTCCAGATGCACTACCGTTGGGTCCGTTCCGACTCCAGCGACCCGATAGGGCAGAGAAGAACGGGCCCTGTGGTCCTTGGGACTGTAACTCTTTAAAAAATCATTTTACTGGGGGGGGGCTCATACAGATTTTATAAAATCCACAACTCAACTGTACTAAGCACACTTGTACATAGGTTGCCATCATCATTTCAAAAACATTTTCTTTCTACTTGAGCCCTTGGTGTCAGCTCCTCTTTTTTCCCCTCTCACCCCCACCTCCCGCCCTCACAAATCCTCGATCAACTATATATTATTATTGTTATCTCACATCTTACACTGTGTGTTATCTCTCTTCACCCACATTTCTATGGTTCGTTCCCCTTGGGGGTGGGAATGGGGAGTTCCTAGCTTTTTACAAACACAAAATTTTATAAGATCATTAAAAAAAAAAAATGTTCCTTTTTTCCCTCTGAACATTTAAGGAAAATATGATTAGAAAAGACTATTTTCCCGATACAAAGAAGAAGAAATACCCTGGAATTGATAGTGGTGATGGCTGTGTAACTCTTACGGGTGCAACTGAACTAGTGAAATATATGTGCACTGTCTACCAGTGACACTGTTAACAATTAATAAACTAATCAATTAAAAAAAAGAAAAGTCTTTAAAATATATGTTCCTTTACAACAACAAAAATGCTGACTGGGATTCTGAATATTTACAGTGCTACTAGAATAGAAAGCTAACAAGTAGCAACGCATCCTGAAGCTTCTCTGTCATCAGCTCCCATACACTGGGAGCCCCGCTGTTGGCCGGAGGCCCCTGCTCAAGTGTCCTATGAGCTACTGCAGATAAACCCGGCACACACAGTATCATACTAGATGCAAGATTACCCTTTCCGTCCGATCAGCACAAAACAGCCGAGTGTGATGTCTCTTCTGAACGACAATGTAAGTTATTCCTGGTTGATAGTCTTTCTCCAAACTGATGCAGGCTTCTCGGATTGCTAGTAGTTCGTAATATAACACCTAGAAAAGTCGAAACAGAAAGACTTCAACTCCGTCCCTTTTCACAGGCCTCAACGCAAGGTAACGCGTTAGTCCCAAGCTTTCTCGATCCTCATTTCATAGATAACTACACGGGCCTTCTTACTGTGTCTTAGCAATTATCTGAGGACGGTCTTCATTACAATCAACGTTTCTGCCTCCATCTACAGTGAACGGCACACAAAGGAAACTTTAATAGAGATTCTGACTTTAAGAATTCTCAACTAAGGTTTTTAGCTGGATATTATATTAAGAACAACACAGGGTTGGAGTTAACTGCGGCATGAGATCACAGACCACCAACCTGTCTAAACTGTCCCTCTGAGACGCCATCCCGATAAAAGATTATCCGAGTAGGCTTGAACCGGGTTGACTTGTAAAACTGAATGAGAAGTTCCCGGACCATCGAGGCCAAGTCCTGAATGATCTCCTGCCGGGGTCTCTGAACTCTTACTGTGGCACAGTATCTGCTGGGGTGTGCATCCATGCTACCTACAACCTAGGTTGGAAAAACAATAGAAACTCAGGTAAAAGAAAACTAAATCGATTTCATTGACATTTATATTTTGCTACAATCTTAATGTTTATCACCATTCACTTTGAGAATAATAAAAAATAGATTACTCTTAGTAAAGACAAGTATACAATATGACTCCCCAACACGGAGTCAAAATGACTTTCCTGTAAGTAGGCTGCACATGACATTTAGCGGTTGGAATCTAATCTATACATGCTGCTGATCTAAGCCCATAAGCAAAGAAAAGAAATGACATCACAAACCAAAGAAGAGGAAGAAAATAAGTAAAAAATAAAAATAAATAAATCAATAAGGACGGGCTGTTGAAAGCCTTGGTCTCTCTATATACAGCATTGTCAGGTTGTTCCCGTTCCTCCTTTGGCCGTATTCGCCAAGGCTCAGTCTGCACCCTGAAAGGCCTCTATTCTATGCTCTCTTCTTGTGCAGTACGAATGGGCACACAATGAACCAACAAATGCCAGCTAAACCCCCAGATTTACCTAGCAGTCGCTAGACACTTGTGCTTTCCGACCTGGCTTAAATTAGGCACTTTAGCTGTGGACTGCTGAGAACCAGCAGGTTCTGACTTGCTTACAGAAAACCCTGATTTTCTCCAATCATCTCCTTTATGCATTTCTTAGAATCTACCATTCTATCTCAAGTTTCCTATCATATACAAATTCCATTAGGAAAATGTCCACCAATTGTTAAATCCTTCCCGTACCACAAAAGCAAGCATCTCTTATGGGACACTAAGCTCTGTTATCAGTACAGTTTATCTAGCCCAGTGGTTCTCAACCTTCCTAATGTCAGGACCCTTTCACATATGTTGTGGTGACCCCACAACCATAAAATGATTCTCGTGGCTACTTCATCACTGTCGTTTTGCTATTGTGATGAATCGGGGTGACCCCCTCCATAAGGTACAGGATACCTTATAATGAAATGTACACAGATCGAGAGTTAGACAACCAAAAAGGAAGAACAAGCCTGGAATCTGTCAAGTTCAAACAGCTGAAGAAAGTGAGTAGTTACAAAACCGAAGCATTTTATGGCAACAATGTGAGTGAAAATATGAACAGAATACAGCCATTTAACCACTTCAAGAGGTAGAGTATGGTCAAGAACTGACAGTGCTGACGGGAGAAGCTCAAGCTTCGCTGAAGATGACGCGGAAAAGGCTCTAGGAATGGACAGAACCCCAACTGAGCCGCTTCAAGAAACGGACGCACCACTACCAGTTCTCACTCATGTTTGCCAAGCAAGCTCTGCCTGACGGACCCACTGGAAGAGGTACATGTTTGTGCCGATTCCAGAGCAGAGAGCCACCTGAGTGGAGAACTGAATGACGCAGTCTCAAAAATGGCTGCAGCTGCACAGCAACTGGGAATTGCCACAAATTAAGTAAAATTCAGAAAAAGACATGGAGTAAGGGCTATCACTGTTGATGTCAATGACTATTGGCAGAGAGAGGAGAACACCAAAAGAGGTTTAACTGTGTTTCAGTGACTACACAGAAGCATTCTACTGTAATCATAGCAAAATATGGATAATTATGGGTAGCGTTGTGAAAAATGGTAATCCCAGAACACTTGATGTGTCCATAATGAGACAGTTGTCAAAACGGAACACAAAGATATGACATGGTTTGAAATCAGGAAAAGTCCTTTCACCAAATTTATTTAATCTGTATGCTGGGCAATTAATCCGAGGACCTGGATTATATGACGACGATATATAGTGACATCATGCTTCGAGGAAGGCTCACTAACAACTTGTGGTATGGCAGACACACAACCTTACGTGCTGACTGTGAATACGATTTGAAACACTTATTGATGAAGATCAGAGATTACAGCCTACTAGACACTACAGGTGTTATATATCAACATAGAAGAGGGAAAAAAACCCCAAAAAGTCTCAAAACTGGACCAATAACAATGCTGTGCATGATAAATGGAGACAATACGGAAGTTGTTAAAGATCCCATTCTTCCTGGATTCACAATCAATGCCCATGGAAGCAATCGTCAAGAAACCAGACGACAGGGGGCATTAGCCAAATCTGGGACAAACATTAAAAGGAAAAGATGTTACTTTGATAACTAAGGTGCAACTGACCCTTATGGTATTTCCCATTTCCTCATGTGCACGCAAAAGCTAGACAATGAAGAGGAAGAGTGAAGAACCGACAACGTGCACCGCAGTGCTGGCAACGAATACAGCGGCTCTGCAGACCGCCGGAAGAGCAGGCACATCTCTGCTACAGTGCTCCTACAGCTACAGTGCTCCTTCGATGCGAGAATGGGGAGGTCTTTGTCGTCCTGGAGACATGTGATGAGAAGGGACTGACCCCTGGAGACAACAGGCTGGATAAAGGGTCAGGGGAAAGGAAGACCCTCACCGAGATGGAGTGGACCCAGTGGGTACAACAAAGGGTCCAAACAGCAAGGCCAGTGAAGGCGGCACAGGACGGGCAATGTCCCATGCACACAGGGTGTCTTTGAGACGACATTTCCTCCTTTTTTGACTGAATTGTCTTGACGGCACCTAGCAACAACAGCAACATGGACTTTGCAGCTCTCAAACTAGTGAATAAATATTCTTTAAAGAAAACCCCACAGAACATTTATACATGGTGAGTATATACGGCACAGAGAAAATATCATTTAATTTTACAAGTTGAACTAGAGTGCTGACGTGCATCTAAGCTCCCGTCGGGGAAACCTGTCTGCTGACACTCACAGCGGCAATAGAAGGCTTCTTCCCGTCACCAGCCGGTGGGTGAGTGACGTCTGCGCCCAGGAATATCACCGGTTGCTGGAACACAGAAGGTCTTAAACACATTTTTCAAAGAGTTAGATAATTCTTTACGAACATTTTTTTCATGTTCACTTATGTTTTACACTGTAACAACACAACTGCAAGTTGCCGACAGAGCACAGTGTCTCTTACAGGTCTGAAGTACTGACGACTTTACCTCTTACTTCATAAGCCCCCCTCAATGGAATAAAAATGTCACCATGGGTCTATCAACGTGATGAGGCAGCTTCTTTCTTGAGCACTGGTTGTGGTGGATGCAAAGGCAGCCTCATAATGGCTCAAAACTTTCCTACCTCACTCTACTGGCGCTTTAAACACGTTTTATTGGCATATAACCCACGCATCATACAATTCAATAGTTTAATCAAACTCTACCAGTTTTTAATCAATCTTTCTTGACTGGGTTTTAAGATTATGTAGTTTCTCAAAGACAAAAAGAATCATTGAACTTTAAAGTGAAGAGAGCCTTTCACACCCCTCCTTTGACCAAAAGGATAGATCTCTATTTATTAGAAATAAGGTAATTAGCTTTTACTTTTAATTTAAAGGTGTGTCCATTAAAACTCAAAGGTATGTCTTTCAGTTCTTAGATTTCTTGATTAAAAAAAAAAAAAGCAGTCTCCAGCAGTCTGACATGTCTGGGTGATGACAAACTGCACTTGTGAGCACTGTCTTTTGTTTGTGTGCACCTTATCATTAGTAACGTTCCAGCCCATGACTTTCTGATATCCTACCTGTAAATTGATATGTAATATTTCCAATCCCAAAGACAAATAAAAGATCGGACTTATAAAGATACCGATAATAAAAGGCAATAAAAATGAAAGCTAAGAGAAAAAAAGAGTTGACTTATGTCATTACTGACTAGGATGAGGTCACGAATGGAGATACTCACTATATTCAACTCCTTTATGAATCTCATCTTTTAATTAATAGGATGTGAAGCAGAAGCAACATAGATAAAAAGGCTCGTATCCCAGACACACAGGGCTCCATCTTGAGTCTAATGGAGTGGTTCTCGACCTTCCTAATGCCATGACCCTTTAATATACAGTTCCTTATGTTGGGGTGACTCAAATCATAAAATTATTTTTGTTGCTATTTCATAACTGTTTTTTGCTACTGTTATGAATTGGACGACCCCCGTGAAAGGGTTGTTTGACCCCCAAAAGGATTGTGACCCACAGGTTGAGAACCGCTAGTCTAATGCCATTTTGATAGACTGATCAAGGTTCTTAACTTTTTGAGTCCCAGTGGTTTCAACTACTAAGAGAGAATAGTAATTATCTGCCTGGCTATCAAAAGATATAGCGTCTGGGGTCTTAAAGGCTTGAAGGTAAACAAGCGGCCATCTAGCTCAGAAGCAACAAAGCCCACATGGA
>NW_022111357.1:7876645-7890028 GCF_000313985.2 Echinops telfairi
CCCTAATAAAATGATTAAAAAAAAAAAGAATAGTAATTATCTTTCAACAAATCAACGCGAGTATTCTATTCTTCCTTTTTGTCTCCCCATCACAGTAGTGTTACAGACTTATGCCAAGTAATCCAGAACCATGATTTTGCCTTCTTATTTATGTCAGAAGGTCCATCCTCTTAAAACCATGATCATGAACTTGCTGCTCAATTCTCCCAATGATGTTCTCCTCACCAGTGCCCTATACAATTAACTACTTCCTGCATCTGGGCGATAATGCCTCATACTTCTCCGAGGTGATCTAAGAATACCATCTGCTGTTCCTGCTAACTAGGCACATGGCCCTCAGCCTCCTTCCCCTTCTCCCCCTGCTTTCTGATGCGTGAGTGGCCTCATGAAACTACCATCCAGCCTGAAGCTGACTTCTCAATATGGAGAAGCCAGTGAGAGAGAACCGAAGCTCTCAAATTCCTGAAGCTTATATTTCCTAGCTGGGCCAGATGCAGAAAAAAAGAAAAATCATGGGGAGGAAAGGGGTTTCTACCCGGAAATCTCTTAACCTTGCCAGTGAAAACCTTTTAGTATTTTTTGCTGAAATGTCTACTTATCTCACATGGCAGGAGTTAGCAAAACTCTCTCTTACACAAAGACAGAATATACTGAAACATTGTAATAAGAAAAATGGTGAATATTTAACTTATCTTACCTTTGATGAGGCACAAGAATATTATTGATTCCTCCGAGTTTAACATTTATTTTTAGGCACAGGTTTGAGAGCGTTTGAGGAGATGTTTTAATTACATTCTTGACTTGAACACACTGCGTCGCCATACCCAAAAGTGTGTCTCCTACACGTTTCACCTCCGCTACCAGATAAATAAAAACACCTCTAGTTAGGAAAAAAAGCCAAAGTTTACCAACTGAAGCTACTGTGTTTCCCTACCTTAGGTCCATTACTGTATTACAGGGCACCAGCAGTGACGCCAACACTAACTAGGCCGTGAACAGGGAAAGCACACTGTCCTGAAGGTTGGCTTACGTCTCAAGAGCTACTTTCTTCTTTCTATAGAGGGGTGTTGTCACCTTCATAAAAACAGTACAACCACAACACTAAATACCACAAGGAGTAAACAACCTAAATGTCACCCACAGATGAACTAGTAAACAAAATATGATATGTACATATGATGCATAGTTACAGTGATAAAGTCTTGATAGAGCCACAACATGGGTGAACCTTGACAACATTATTCTGAGCGAAATAAGTTAATCACAAAAGGGCAAATATTTTATGATCTCATTTGTATAAAATATCTAGGGTAAATCAAAGTATACAGACCAAAGTGTGATTGGCGGTGACTAGGGGTGGAGAAGAAGGGAGTAGAGGGAATTACGGTTTAGCAAGTAGTGGGTTTCTGTTTAGAGACAGGAAGTTTACTATTAATTGTTGGTAATGGTTGAGGAATATGATGAGTATCATTAATATTGCTAAATCATAGACATGAAAATGTTGAATTGGAAAATGTTGTTTATATATACTTTACAACAATACAAAAACCATACAAGGAAAATGTCATCTCTTATTTACATTTCATTGAATTCTTCCAATAATTTACTATGAATCTATTATCAACTGTCAATTGTCCAGCCTTTAATTAACAATACTTCAATGTAACCTCTCTGCCATTATACATTTTGTTCAACATATAAAACTTCTTAAACGGGAAACATTTAAATATCAGTTTAAGATCATGTTTTACGTGGCACAGCTGATAAGGAAAAAATCTGGTGGTTCCTCAAAGAGTTAAACACAAAACTACCGTATGACCCAGTCAGTCTCAGGCTAGTACACAGTCAAAAAACTAAAGGCGGAGTGGCACCAGCAGCGGCGCGGGCAAGAAGCGCTTTGAAGTGAGAAAGTAGAATGCAGGGCCCTCTGGGCTTGGGACGTTGTGGTTGATAACTGTGCCTCTGCAGGAACCACAGTATGGATCTCTGCACAGAATGTCAAGCTGCCCAGGCACCTGCCACGTTGGAGGAGTGTACCGTTGCCTGGGGAATCTGTAACCACGCTTTTCATTTCCACTGCATCGCTCGCTGGCTCAAAACACGGCGGGTGTGCCCATTGGACAACAGAGAGTGGGAATTCCAAAAGTACGGGCATCAGGAAAAATAAATTCTTCTGTCAAGCTTAAATGCTTGGTTATTCACTTACTGCCTTGCCCTCCTGTTACTTAATGACAATTAGATGGAACCACGTCTTCGCTGCCTTGTCTTTTCAGCTTGTCGTGCTCATGCAACCATATCGTGTTCTGTGTCAAATAAAATTCCGGTTGGATTCAGAAATGACAAAAAAAAAAATTAAAGGCAGGGGGACTCAAGTAGATATCTGTGCATATTCTAGCAGTGTGGATAGAAGACAAAAGGTGGAAAACTATAGTGTCCATCAGATGAATGGATGAACACAATATGGCACATACAATGTAAATTAACTCAGCCATAAAAAGAAATATACTTTTTTATTAGTGTATTTTTTAATCGTGGCAAAAATAGACACAACAAAATATTCTCCAATTCAACAACTTTTACATGTATAATTCAGTGCCATTGGTTGTGTTGTGCAATCATTATTGATATCCTTTTCCAGGTTATTCCACTACCATTAACATAAACTAATGCTCCCTAAGCAAAAACCCTTCCTACTGCACCCAAATATACTTTTAATACTTCCTGCAGTATGGGTGATTCTTTAAAACATCATGCTAAGTTAGCAAGGCAGACACAAAAGGACATGTATGATTCCACTTCCATAAGGTATCTACGATAGGCAATGCATGGAGACAGAAAGGAGATTACCAGGGGCTGGAGAGGGAGAGGAGGGACGGGAGGGACTGATTAATGAGCACAGGGTCTCTCTTTAGGGGTTATAGCTCTACAACATGGTGAATGCAATTAATGTCGCTGAAGTTTACACTTAAAATTGTTTAAAATATGTATATTATAATCATTTCACCACAGTAAAACAACAACAAAACGAAAACGGATATGAGCTACCAAGCTAGTAAAAGACACGAAAGGACTTTAAATGCTTATTGCTCCATGAGTGAAGCCAGCCGAAAAGGCCGCCTGCAAATGATCCAAGTGCAGGCTCACCTGAGAGACTGGCAGGTTCAGCCCTACACAGTGCAATAAAGGGGATATCGCAACGAAGACTCAGAGAGCTTTAAAATTTCCCGGTGCATGACAAGGTCTGTTTACACTACAAGGTCTGTTTACACTACACTTTTCATAAATAGCATTATGAAAAGTTGCTACGTGAGGATTATCACAATGTGAAACAGAGAAATGGAATGAGTCTATACTGTTGAAATATGGCACTGACAGACTTGGTCAACAGAGGATTGTCAGAGTCCTTTAATTTGTACAAAGCTCAGTCATTGTGAGCACACTACAGCAAGATGTGTCTGTGTATGGTTCTGGAAAAGGCAAACTTAAGAGACGGTGTGTGTCTGTGTATGGTTCTGGAAAAGGCAAACTTAAGAGACGGTGAACAAATCTGAACACTTCCTCTTACTATCTTGTAATTAAACACTTTGTATATGTTGTAACTAGTAAGAACATCTGCTATTTGACTAATTTGTGAATTAATGACATACATCAAGCCAAGGTGTGAGGCCAGAGTAACTCTGGCTGTGAAGGTTAAGATTATGTGCCAATCTGGCTGGCCTATGATTATTACTGATTGGACAATTACATGCTGATGGAATAGCAGTATGTAATAATGTGATTTGGTAGCTATGTAATAATAGAAACCACCCTCCATTCTGTGATCTGATGTAGTCATCATCTATTCTCACAAAACCTCAACTTTCAAATCATGACCAGGTCTTTGGAACCTAAGCATGTCTGAGGAGTAGGTGAGGTGTCATGGGAGAGGGGTGAGGGGCACCGATGAACAGATGAAGTAAAGGAGTCTGAGAATGGAAAAATGGTTTGGGGAAGCGGGAGAAATCTGTTATGTAAAGAATCGTAGCACTGGTAACAGGGTGTGTCCTTCTCTCTGCTGCAGGGCCGCTGTGCGTCAGAAACAACGCAGTGGCAAGGAGGTTCGGAAGGATTCCGTACTGTACGAGCGGATACGTGACATTATCCATCTGTCAAAACTCACCAAGCGTGAACCTAAGTGCAAACCATGAACTTTGGTTAATAAACAATTGATATTGGTTTATTATATGTACTACATGAATGAGGAACCCAGGGCCCTGGTGGCGCAATGGTTACTCATTGGCTGCAATCCATAAGGTCCGCAGTTTGAAACCACCAGCCTCTCCACGGGGGCAAGACGGAACCTTCCACTCCCATACAGAGTTACAGTTTCTCAAACTCACAGGGGCAGTTCTACGTTGTGCTGTAGAATCATTAGGAGTCGGCATCGGCAGGGAGTTTTTTTTAAAAATCATTTTATTAGGGGCTCATACAACTCTTATCACAATCCACACACACATCAATTGTGTAAAGCACAGTTGTACATTCATTGCCCTCATCATTCTCAATACATTTTCTCTCCACTTAAACCCCCGACACTAGATCCTCATCTTTCCCCTCCCTCCCCCATCACCCCTCCCTCATTAGCCCTTGATAGTTTATAAATTGTTATTTTGTCATATCTTGCCCTGTCCGACATCTCCCTTCACCCACTTTTCTGTTGTCCGTCCCCCAGGGAGGAGGTCACATATAGTTCCTTGTAATCGGTTCCCTCTTTCCTACCCACTCTCCCTCTACCCTCCCTGTTTCGCCACTCACACCACTGGTGGCAGGGAGTTTTTGATTACATTAATGCAAACTAAATTTAAGCTGATTCCAAGTTATGGTAACCCACGTGTTACCACGTGTTACAGAGTAGAACTGCTTTACAGGGTCATAGTATTTACAGATGTGCATCACCAGGTCTTCATTCTGTGGTGTCAGGTTAGTAATCTAGTACAAACCACTTGTGCTACTCAGGACCTTTCATGTAAGATGTTAATAAAGAGGAAAACTGTGTGAGGGGAAGAGGGGATAGGAGACATTTCTGTCATATCTGTTCAACTTTTATTTTCAGTTGGAATTGTCCTAACACATGAAGTCTACGGTGAAGAAAGGAAGAAATGACCTCTGCAAGCAAATGCAGAGTGGACTGGAAGGGAAGCAGAGAGAAGCAGCGTGGAGACAGCAGACTAACAACGCCCCTCGCCAGGAGTTTAAGGGCATGCACTTGTTCACGTCTGCGCCCGCCTTCCTCCCTGGAGTATTTTACAAACTGTTGTCCTTCCCTTACTGGCTTATAAATTCTTTGAGCTTAAAAGTTAAGAGCCTTTTTCGGTATTTCATCATAACTTCTAACATTTCTTATCTTTTTACTTTCAAAACTAGCATTTTTAATCACTGAATAATATTTAATCACAGACTATACTTTACCCATTATTGATGATGAATAGAAATTTTTTTGAATCATAGATTCTTTCCTTTGAATAGATTCTTGGAAGTGGATGTACTGAGTCAAACAGTAAAGACACAACTCTATCATGCTGGACGTAACAGGAACCCTGGTGGTGCAGAGGCTGAAGTGTGCAGCTGCTCACTGACAGGCTAGCCGTTTGAACCCACTAGCCACTCCGTGGGATGAGGCAGTGTAGTTCCGTATAGATTCAGAGTTCAGGAAACTCTATGGAGTAGCACTTCTAATTTGCCCTAAACGGTCACTATGAATCGGACTTAACTGGAGGACAGTGGGTTGGTTTTGGTTGTAAAGGATATGATCAATTTACATTTCTATCAGCAATGTAGTAAAGCACCAGAGTCACTATCTGTTATACTCACAAGTAAACTACAAGCAGTGGATATGATACTATTTAAATTATATTTGCTAATTTAGTAACATAAAATCTAAGATTTATTAATGTGTATTTTAATTATTGGTGAAAACCACTATTTTGTCACATATTTACTTGTTCCATTTCTTCTTGAGAAATTCTGAGTTACCATCTTTGTTCATTAATTGAAAAGGACAATTTTTTTATTGAACCCAATAATCCACGTGCATGAATGTTTTAATTTCCTTTCGTAATAGAGTAGTCTTTATTGTTTCTATTTTCTGTAATTAATTTTCAAATTATATTATTTCCCTTTTAAATTTAGGTATATTTTTGTCACCGAAATCTTAATTTTCATGCAGACAAGTCTAATAACGTTTCCTTCGTGATTTCCTCTAACTTCTCTAATCTAAATGATTATACTCTAGATGGTCATTTGAAAATGATACTCTCTTTGTGTTTTGGCATCGTGTTGTCATGGCCTCGGGGCCGACTCTGACTCAGAAACTGGTCTTACACTACTTTCACAATCATTGCTGTACTTGTGCCCATTGTTGCTGTCACTAGGTCAATCCATCACCTGGCAGGTCACCTCTTTTGACAGACCTTCTACTGCCACAAGCATATTGCCTTTCTGCAGTCACTGATCTCTCCGGGTGCTGTGTCCAAAGTACGTCAGCCGGGTCTACGGAGCATTCCGGCTGTCCTTCCTCCAGGAGATCGGCTCTTTCTTCTGGCAGCCCATCATGGTTCAGTACTCATCGCCAACACCACCGTTTGAATGCATCCTTTCTCCTCAGTCTCCTTTTTGCCATTGCCCAGCTTTTGCATGCATTTGAGACAAGCGAAAACATCATGGTTTGGCTCAGGTGAACTTTAGTCATCACAGCGAAATCGTTGCCTTCAATACTTTAAAGGGGTCTCTTGCTGCAGGTCTGCCCCTGTGTAATGTGCCATTTGATTTCCTGACTGCTGTTCCACTTCATTTCTCGACTGCTGTTGCAACAAGTAGAATGACATTCTTGACAACGTCCTGTCCTCCATCATTCATCATGACGCTGTGCTGGTTTTCAGATGAAACTCACCCTGAAGGCTGCAGCTTCACCCTCATCAGTTAGTGCTTCAAGCAGTCTTCGCGTCTGGCAAACAAGCTTGTGCCATCGGGTTGTCAGTGAGTCTGTCTTCAATCTGATGTTGCGCTCTTCCTTGGATTATTTGTTTAGCATACAGATTGAATACGGTGAAAGAATACAACCCTGTCACACACCTTTTCCATTTTAAAACAAAGTTGCTCATGTTTAGCTGAATGTGTGCCTCTTGATTCAAGCACAGGTTCTGCAAGAGTGTGCACTTTAGTGACTCGTGTCGAACACTTTAATTCCATAAAACTTAATTTTGTTTAAAAAGCAAAAGCTGGCATTAATTCAATGTTTACTATATTATACAAGCTATTTTAGGGTTTTTTAAATACACGTTAACTCATTTAATTCTCAATGCAACCTTATGGTGAGGTATTATTAGTACCCCGATTTCATAGACGAGGAAACTTAGGGTTAACGTGGCTGAGTAATCCAGTCACAGGCACACAGGGAGCACAAGCGGCTGCACCTAAATATTAAACAACACTGTCTGACTCCAGAGTTTCTGCTCTGAGCCAGGACACTTCAAAGACATGAAACGTATCCTCATTGCACTTTTACTGAATATTCTCTACTCTTAAGCGTTGCTTTGTGATGCCTCTTATAACTACTAAAATTCTTTTCAGAGTATCTCTTCCTGGACAATTTAGTTTGCTTTACTGCTTTAACTTATCATAACAATACATACATTTGCAACATTATAGCTCAAAGATATGTTTTAATATTTAGTTTTAGAATCTGTTATAATATATCTATCGAGGAATAACAAGTACTTGAGAAAACTAGTCTTAAGATGATCCTTACCATACACTGGCGTCTTCCCTGGCAGGATGACGATAATGAGCTGCAGCCCTGAGTAGGTGTTCTTGAGATGCCGGAACATGGGCTCCACACTGTCTGCCCCCTGCGCATACTTGCAGAAGCAAGGCTGGCCCTGGATGGGCATCCCTGCGTCCTTGGAAATCTTCCGCAGCTGGTCCGTGAACCCCCTAAGAGGAGAAACCACTAAACTAGAACATTTGTCTCATCATCAATACCCATCAAATACTTAATAGGAAGTTTGGAAAAGGAATGGAAAAAATTCCATATGGAAGAGGTTAAAGGCAAAGGTGGGTCAGTAATCTCTTTGGGAACTAAACACATCATCACACAATTGCATGGTATTTGTAGCTTATAAGAGTACTAGAACTGGAGTACACTGATTTAGAGCTTAGCTCCGCATGTTAGGCACCAATCACAGGCCTGCTACTTACTAGCTATATCATCTTAGGCAAATTATTTAAGTTTTCTTCATCTAAAATGAGTGCTTCCATTACAGAATTGGTGTGAAGATTAAATGAGGTTAGGAATATAAAGCCTTGGGTGAGTGGGGAGGGAGGGGAAAAATGAGGAGCTGATGCCAGGGGTTTAAGTGGAGAGCAAATGTTTTGAGAATGATGAGGGCAATGAATGTATAAATGTGCTTTACACAATTGAGGTATGTATGGATTGTGATAAGATCTGTATGAGCCCCTAATAAAAAAAAATTAACAAAAAGATTAAAAATTAAAAAAAAAATAAAAATGGCTCCAAGTTAAAAAAAAGCGCTACATACAATTGATGCATGGATTATTGTAAGAGCTGTAAGAGCCTCCAATAAAATTATTTATATATAAAAAATAAAGCCTTAAAGACAGGGCCAGAGACATGGCTCACATCGTAGCTATCAGTTCTAATTCGATCCTGTCAAGATTTGCAAGAAAGAGGTAGGTAACACACATATTTCACAGATCAGGAAAAAGCCTCAAGGCATGACACAGCCAGCCAAACTCAAATGAGGGCACAAATGGCAGAGCTGGAAGTATGACCCTGCCCAGAAGTTCTTTCTGAAATATTACACATCTTAAAACAGAAAAGCGGGAAAGATTATGACCTTAGGAGAGCTTAAAAGTAAAGCAAAGCAAACAAAACACAAACACGAACATGACCAACCAAACAAGCAAAAAGCCAAACCTAAGAGGCCAGGCAGCACTTCCATGTACTTTCATCTACACTGAAAACACAAATAACTTTACACTTAAACAAGTGCCGCATTTAACCTAGCATAAATGAGCATAAATGTTTTTAGAACAAATAAGTTCTAAGTAAAGAATCTGAATGATCTTTGCTCAAAAACACTGTCCCTCTGAAAACAGAAATGAACTTTATAGGAATTTCCTTTTTCTTTTCAATATTACTATTTAATCCCAGAAGGGTGAAGTTAAACATTTTTATTTTTAGTCAGCCCAAACAAGAGCCAGCTGCTCAACGATTCTGAGACGTTGTGGTGCACTGAATCACTTGATATGGCCTTTCTAGCCACAGTCTTTGTAAATTCTACCACAATGGTTGGGACCATTGATATAGGGTGTATATAACTTGAATGTAGGGAAATCTCCGTGCATTTGGGGAGGCAACAGGTTTGTGGAGTGGGTTTGTTGAGCTACCTATGGAGCTAAGGTTTAGCACCTTTGGACGGAGGCGTACTGAAGGTGGAGTGGAGTGCTGGTTAGGCACTTAGCGACTGCTAAAGGTGTAGTGCCACATTGTGCTGCGTGGCTGAGGACCAGAGATATGTGCTTGCAAGCACAGCTGAGAAGAAGCCCTCATGAACTGTGTTCTGAGCTTTTCTGATGCTGAACTGTTACATGTTAATTACGCTAATAAACGCCTCAGTCGTGGGTAGGGTGACGTTGCCGCAGCCGCTGCAGTGAATTCTTGAGTTCAGCAGAGCAGGTGAGTGTCTTGGGAGGGATGGCTGGTATCAGAGTGGGTACAGAAGCATGCCTGACCACAGCCTCATTGGAATCGACCTTGAGCTGATGTTTCGTTTAATTTTCCTTCTGCCCTGCAAAGTCTGAGGAGGTCAGACACCAGCACTGCCACCCACACCATTCTCACAGAAGGGGACATTCGCAGTGGAGAACAGCAGGAGAGAGAGAGAATACAGTGCTTCCATTTATAAAAAAAAATTTAAATCCAGAGTGTGAAAAAGGAGTAATGAGAAAAGACTTTAAGACTGAAGTAAAAGATTTCAAATATCAGGCTTGTTTAAAATGCTTTAAAAAACTCATTTTATTGGGGGCTTGTACAGCTCTTATCACAATCCATCCATCCATCCATTGTGTCAAGCACATTTGCACATTTGTTGCCCTCACCATTCTCAAAATTAAATGCTTTTTTGGGTTTGTTTCCAACCAAAGAGGCACTTAATAGTGTTGGAGTGGGGTAGCTGGGAACAGCGCTGGTGTTCTTCCATGTCAAGACAGTGACTCCAACAAGGGCAACGCGAGAGCCCTTGAGACTGTGTCTCAAGCACAGACGAGAAGAGGAAAAGAAGCCACACAAAGTGGGGGAGAGAAAGGAAAGAGCAAGGCAAGAGGAAAATTGTCTCTAACACTAAACATGTTGGGGGGTGGGGAAATAATGGCTAAGAAGAAGCCATTAGACTTGATAAGCAAGAGCTATTAGAGCTCCCCCACGGCTCCATCTCAACAAAGCCCTTTTATCTCAAGGAAGGAAACAGATGGAAGTCTAAAACAGTAAAGTAAATGGAAAACTGAACATTTAAGACAAAAGTAGAACAGATCATTGTTGAGCACATATACTGAGGTACAAAACCTGGTCAGGACAAGGGGAACAGTCGAGGTCAGAATTTAGAATGCAAGAAATGGAAGGTGAGTTGTTTAATCCCACTCTTTCCAAAACAAGTCAGATGAGAAATGAGGAGACAGGAAAGTAGTTCAAAGGGAACTTAGAATCGAGAGAAATACTTTATTTGCTTTATTTTTTAATGAACGGAGTTAAGGGAACTAACTTGGCGTGGTTCTTCCATCCAGTCTCTGTCACGCCTACCAAACGACTGGGTGGGAGCAAACAGACAGGGTGTACGGGGCGGTATGAGGAACTGGTCAATGATCCCATCCCCCGGTGTAAAGTGAGCCATCTCAGAGGCAGGGGCAGAGAAGCCCAGAGTCAGCAGAAAGAAGAGCCAAAAGCGGAGCATGCTCAAGGTCTTCGTGTGGAAAGTGCCGACAGTAGAGACGGTGGAGAAGACAGGAGAAGAGTAGAGCGGAGGGTTTCAGGCACACAATGGGTAAAGCTGACCAACTTTGGGGGGAGGCTGCCTTGCAGGGTGGCATGCATCAGTGCTAAAGGAGCTTGGCATAACACCTGCCTATGCAGGGCTGCATAGCTGAGGCATAGGACCGGAGAGAGAAGTGCTTGCAGGCATGGCTGAGGACAGGCAGTGTGGACCAAAGAACTGTACCCTTAACATGGTTGGGGTCAGAATAGGACCAAGGAGGTTGGAGGCATGTCTGACCTCTGCCTGAGAGAAAGCAACCTTGGGTTGGTGACAGGTTGGTACAGCCCGAGGTCAAATCTGGCCCCCACATCATTTCTTCGAAGAACCAAGTGTGCTTTTAACTGTAATCAGTAAGCCAGTTGAGAGAAACAGGTTGAAGAAATGAGAGAGAATTTATGATTAAAAGTCATGACAGAGATGGGAAGGATGTAATAAAGAGCACAGAGAACAAAGTTGGGCTTATCTGGACTTGGGGACACTGGGAAAAATGGCTGAACGAGCACTGAGTGGAAGGGGAGCATCTCGGGCTCTAACAGGAAGGAACGGAAGAGACCCTAAGCAGATGGGTACCAAAAGCACACAGTTTCAACCTCCAAGTGGAAATCACCCTCCTGCAAGAGAACACTGCACACCCCCATCCCAATTACAACCAGGCAGCAGGGATACACCAATTTAGCTTTGCAAACAGGAGAAGTTATGTTTCATTTCCCACAAGCCTTTTGATCATTGGAGTAGGTTAGGGTGGTCACAATGAAGATGCCTAAATGGGGGTGAGATTAGACACACTATTGTGTGCGTAAGCATTTTCCTTGTTCCTTGACGATTACATTGAAGAAAAGCGGAGCTTTGTGGCAGCTGTTTTCTAAGGGGGCATGCATGGGAGCATTCAGAGAAAGCAAGCCACCATCAGTCAATTGCTGACTTTAAGTCAAGTACCTGGCACTTAGAATCTTATTCCATTTTATACTGCAATGGAGGTCCTTTCCAATGACTCTTTTGTAAGTTGATTCAGGTCAACTTAAGTTGAATATTTCTTGTGCTTTAAAGTTTTCATTATTATTGCCTTTTACTATCAATATGTTTATAAATTCAATTTTGCCTTTGTGGGGTGGAAGCATTAAGCATCTACCAGTGAACATCTGAGAATGGTAACATGAGCAAGGGCATGCTGCCACGCTGTATGTAGTACAAAAGAACAACAACAGCCAGTAGTGCGGTGAAACCAGGCTGTCATACCAGTATTCTTTTTACAAAGGTGCGAAGGGCTTGAGAGTCAAGAAATGATCCCTGGGAATATAGTTAGGAAGTAGCAAAGCTGGGAATTAAACCCAAGACCCATATGCCATCAAAAGTCTATGAGGCTGCTGCTTCCACACAAGCCTGTCATTGGCTGAATGAAATCGCTAAAAACATATTACTAAAGTCTTAATATTGCCTGAGCTTCATTCCAGTTGTGAATGGGACCTGATTTGAGAACGGGGTCTTTGGAGGTATAACTCGCTAACAGGGGAGTCATCCTGGAGGGGAGTGGGCCCTACTCCAATCCAACTGGACTGGTCACTTAGAAGAGCCACAGAGAATGACATTGAGGGAAGGTCATATTAAGGGGGAGAAAGAGATTAAAATTCTGTTTCCACAACTAAGGTGTACCTGGGGCTATCAGAGCCAGATGAGGTTAGAGAGGCTCTTCCTTCAGAACCTCTGAAAAGAATGCAACCCTGACGAGACCGTCAGACAGCTGGCCTTGAGAATGAGAGGATACACTGCTGTTGTTTTGAGCCACCAGTTGTGGTAATTTGAATGGGACGCCTAAGAAATAAGCACAGCCTATTAGGATGTCTAGGAGAATAAATCAATGACTTTACTGTGTCTAGACAATTTAAGAACCTTCACTGAATGACTAAGAAGAAACATTACAATTTTTGTGATGAAATATTGTCTATATTAAGGCAATATGGGTTAGAACATTAGCTGAGTAATCTACAAATGAAACACCTATCTTAATACAAAAAAGATTCCAAGCCAAAGTAATGACAAGCCTGACTTACTTTAGTATTTCTTCTCTGCACTGCCTCTGTGTGGCAAAACAAGCGATCGCCCACATTTTGATTTCAACTCCTGTGTGGAACTGTTTCCCTCTCATGTCCCATACTCCATGGCTTGGTGTGGCTACTGTCCGATTCTACAAACAAAGGAGAAAGAGAAACAACTGGTAAAAACAAAAAGAACAAAAAAAATTTTTTAATCATTTTATTGGGGGCTCGTACAACTTTTACCACAATCCATCCATCCATCG
>NW_022111357.1:7890670-7899311 GCF_000313985.2 Echinops telfairi
TTCCATGTGGGCTTTGTTGCTTCTGAGCTAGATGGCTGCTTGTTTACCTTCAAGCCATTAAGACCCCAGATGCTGTATCTTTTGATAGCTGGGTACCATCAGCTTTCTTCACCACATTTGCTTATGCACACATTAGTCTTTAGCAATCTTGTCGGGAAGTTGAGCATCATGGAATGCCAGTTTAATAGAACAAAGTGTTCTTGCATTGAGGGAGTAGTTGAGTGGAGGCCCAATGTCCATCTGCTACCTTAATACTAAACCTAGAAATATATGCATATAGATCTATTTCCCCATTGCACATAGACACATAGATCTATTTCCCCATCAAGAACAAAATTTGGAGCCCTGGTGGCACAGTGGTTATGTGCAGGGCTACCAACTGCAAGGCCAGCAGTTTGAAAACACCAGCTGTTTAAAGCCACAGATGAGGCATTAAAAAAAAAGAACAAAAGTTTAAAACATTTATTTCAATGAGCTGGAAACCGGCATTTCAAACTGCTGGAATGAATATTTCTGATATTCTATATGGAAGATTATTTGTATCTTTATTGTGAAAATTTTTTTTTACTAAAAGCAAATATATCCACCTTAATGTGTGTGTGTACGCGCGCGTGCGCACACACACACACACACACACACACACACACACACACACACACAGAGTCACACACCATTGGAATAAAGCACTTTCTAAAGTCAGGCTTAGCTAGGACTGATTCCCTTCTCTACATACTTAGAAACTATGTGTAAGTTTGAAAACCAAGATTTACCCGTCCTCCATACTGTAGCATAGGTGCTGGAAGTACACGTCCTGTTACATGGGCCATCTCATCCCGAACTTTAAACTGAAATTCCTGAACAAACGGATCTGTTTCATAATTTGCACTTCTTACCTACCCACAGAGAAAATTTGTAGTTATTCACAAAACTCCAGAAAATTCCATTTTACTAATTAGAATCTTTATTTTTCCTTTACTGTATCAACTTAAAAAAATCATTTTATTGGGGGCTCTTACAACTCTTTTTTTAAATCATTTTATTAGGGGCTCATACAACTCTATCACAATCCATACCTACATCAATTGTGTAAAGCACATTTGTACATTCATTGCCCTCATCATTCTCAAAACATTTCCTCTCCACTTAAGCCCCTGGCATTAGGTCCTCATTTTTCCCCTCCCTCCCCACTCCCCCCTCCCTCATGAACCCTTGATAATTCATATATTATTATTTTGTCATATCTTGCCCTGTCCGACGTCTCCCTTCACCCACTTTTCTCAACAATGTTTTATAATAGGTCTTATTAACAGTGCCCTAACTATAGAGAAATCCTTTTTTTAAAGTTGAAAAATAGTTATCAATAAAATATTGATATAGTTTATTAGGCTGGTATATGTACTATTTTCCATCAACAAAATAAGAGCCAAATATCCAAACCATTTGGAATTGAAATGATCAAGATTGGTAGGGTTTGGGAGAGAAGAGAATCTTAACTTGAAAACTAGTTTATGAATGAACTGTAAAAAGTCTGTGACCCTCCTGATAATTCAGGTAAAATTTAAATGTATCAATTAGGATAAATCATAAGGAATTTCCATTGTTTTTATCTACAAATTGATAAACTTACATGACTCAATCTAATGTGTTTTTGGGAAGGTGGCGCACAGAGTGCAATAGAGTCTCAAAGAAACACCTGATTCAACAAAGGTTAAGGTTGCTGGATAATAAGAGGATCTGGATGCACTGGGCTGCTAACGGCAGGGTCAGCAGTTCAAAGCCAGTAGCACCTCCTCAGGAGAAAGACAGAACTTTAACTGCCATAAAGAGTTACCATCTCAGAAATTCACAAGGGCGGTTACCCAGGTCCCACTGGTTGCTATGAGTCGGTATCAACACATGATGGCAGTGTTTGTTTTCTTTAGAGACATATACTATTACAGAATTGTTTTACTTAGTTTGATAGCATATATAACCATAGTCCATAATTCTTAAGCTTCCCTATTAGTTACGTAATTTATAATTTATATAAAATTTAATCTCAATTTTAGAAAAGTAGGAACATACTGTGAAAATGTACTTAATGAGATACATTAGTTTGTAATTTTTTATAACAATATATAAAATAGAAGAATTTATTATTAGCCTCTATAAAATAAGATTTTAAAACACCTACTTAATAAGGTTATTGTGAACATGAATTATAAAGTCCCAGATCTGCACAGTAAGACGTGCAGTTGTAATAGTACAATGGAGGTGCAGACTCGGATCTCAGATAGAATTCGCACATGCAACAGGCGCTCTGGTGGTACAGAGGTGACCCATCAGGCTGCTATCTCCAAGGCCCAAAACAACTGATGCTCCACGGTGGTAATTGTCTGTTTTATAAGCTGAAAAGTGACCTTCTGAAAACCTAGCTTCAGTTCCAAGTATATTAGAAGTTCTCAGTTCTTTATTGGACCAGTAGGTGTGCATCATCCAATTCACAATTAAAAGTCGAAAAAATATATAAGTAAAAAACAAAAGCCCCCCCCCATCCTCCTACCTTGTAATTGGCTTATAAAAGTAAAGGGCCAGCTCTGTAACCTATTTCCAACAATCTAAAGAAAAATGTCTTTAAGTGTTTTAAGGTGGCTTGGAAGAATATTCATTTATCTAGACTGGAATTTCTCAAAGTGAGCGACACCCCCGCCCCCCTTGGGGTGGGTGCTGCAAAAGCAGACACCTATACTTCACCCTGGATTGTAAGATATGCAGCACAAAGGTTTTCATTGCCAGGAGGTGATGAGTAATTTCTTTCTGAAAAGGTGGCAGTGGGTCACATCAGTCCGGGACCCCTCAGCCTGTCAGTGTATGTGGTACGCAGGGAGAGAGGGAGCTAAGAAGGCCCCTGCTTCACTTTACTCCCCGTCTTGCTTTATGCCATCAGTTCTTATAAAGCGGTTTCACTAACATTTCCCATCCTCCACTATTAGCAATAAGGAAACAGCATGGAGGATACAAAGTTAGGTTCCCCTCGGTGGTAAAAACTATCTTTTACGTTTTGCACATCCTATTCTGATACTTCTCATCATTGGCGGTTATAATATCCTGTTTTCCCTTCTCTTCTTTTCTGTGGGAGGTAATAAAGTTCCAGTTTACTAAACTGAAGCATTAATTCTGAGATACTCTATTCCTGGACCTAATGAAAGAATTTGGGGATATATTAGAGGAACTTAACTTTCCTTGTGTCCTTCCACCATACTTAGTCAATCTGGTGGTGCAGTGGTTATGTGTTGGGCTGCTAACTGCAAGGTTATCAGTTCAAAACCACCATGTGCTCCGCCAGAGAAAGAAGGGACTTTCTACTCCAGTAAAGAATTACAGTCTTGGAAAGTCACAAGAGAAGTTCTACTCTGTTTTATAGGGTTTGCTATGAGTCAGAATCGACCAATGACGGTGAGGTTTTTGTTTTGTTTTTGATGAGCAAAAAATCTGAGAAACTGGACTACATGAGGAAGAACATGGCATCAGGATTGGAACAAGGCTTATTAACAACCTGTCATATGCAGATGGCACAACCTTGTTTGCTGAAAGTGAGGAGGACTTGGAAGATTTGATGAAGAACAAGGACTACACCCTTCAGGATGGATTGCAACGGAATGCAACAATAATCGCCAAATCTTCACAATTGGACCAATACATAAAATCACGATGAATGGAAAAAAGATTGAAGTTGTCAAGAACCTCATCTTGCTTGGATCCACAATCAACACTCATGGAAGCGGCAGTCAAGAAAGCAAACGATGTATTGCACTGCGAAAACCTGCTGCACAGATGCCTTTAAAGTGCCGAGGAGCACGGAGGTCACTTTGGGGACTGAAGTACACCTGATCCGAGCATGGTGTTTTCAATGGCCTCACATGCTTGTGAAAGTTGGACACGGATTAAGGAAGATTGAAAAAGGGTTGATGCATTTGAATTAGGATGTTGGCAAAGAATATTGAAAATACTGTGGATTGCCGGAAGAATAAACAAATCTGTCTTGGAAAAAGTACACGCGGAATGCTCCTTGAGAGCGAGGTGGGGGGAGATCGTCTCATGTACTGTGGACACGTGATCAGGAGAGGCCAGTCCCTGGAGAAGGCATCGTGGCTTGTAAGGAGAAGACCCATGACGAACTGGATCGGCACAGCGGCTCAAACAGAGCAGCAACCTGAGAACAGTGCGGTTCCCAGCACAGTAACAGCCTGTTCTGCTGTACACCTGCCACTGTAACCCTTCTTACAGACCTTACTGAGAACGCTCCCCAGAACAGAGCTGTTCCATCGATTATTTCCATTAGCCCTCATGTGAGAGTACATAAAACAGAATTAAACACAGTTTACGAAGGACAGGCTTCGTTCGAGGCTTATCCTAATACATTTTAAATCCCTATTTCTATATTGAAATACGAACCAATCGGCTAATTTCCTCTTGTCTGTCTGGTGCAGACCGTGCTGTTGCCTTGATCATTGTGGAAGTCTGATTGTCCGTTAGCTTCTTGATACAGCGTTGCCCCGCCACAATATTACACACCTACACAGGAAAACAAATCGTGTACTGGAAGCATCTCTCTCTTTCCCAGCTCTCATTCAATGCTAGTTACACATGAAGTTGAAAATTTAAATAGTCATTAAAAACCTAATTTTTTTATATGGTAAGTAAAAAGAAACAGTAAAAAAATTGCTCTACAGTATAATTGTAACTAGATTAAATGTACACTAGATATAAAGACTGAAAGTCGTGTACCAAAAGGCTAATAGTGATTACATTAGAGTGGTAGGAACACAAATGAATTTTTTCCCTATTATTTCATAACAGAAAGTTTCAAATAAATTCCAAAAACAGGTTGGGGTCTTTGGAATAGTGAGAGTAAGCATGCGGCAGGCGGTAAGTCACAGAAGACCCCACGGAAAGATGAGTAAGAGGAGCATTACTTCTAGGGGAAGGTAGGTATGTTTCTGTTCCTGCCCCACTTGCAAACAGGGGAGATGCGGGTACTTCAGCTGAAGAGTGTATTTCTCTCGGAAGTACTGCGCTACTGTTCTCTCCACAGTTTGGCCATTTTCTAACTGCAAAGGAAAGCTGTGGGGGAAAAAGCACAGGTTATTACCAACTCTTAGCATATTATGAGCCAGCAAACCTCCCCATGCACCAACTAGAGCAAGCTGCTCATGCCATCTCTGCTCTGACAAACTCCACTTTCTCTTACGTTTGATGACTGGCAGGCCTTCTTGTTACATTACAAACACGGTACTTCCGTCTCATGGTTCCACAATGCGTCACTTCCACCTTCAGACCTGTTTCCAACAAGAAAAACTGAGGTTATAGAGCAATCACATGAAAAAGTATCTATACTTATAAAGCATATTAGCTATTAATAAAACTCAAGTATATTCTGAACAAATAGAAAATTTATAACTAATGGGCTATTAAAAAAGATTTCATATAAGATTAGTGGCTCTAATTATGATAGACCTAACCTACTCCAAGCCCTTTCTCTGTCAAATACTATGTGTTAAAAATATATGAGATTTGCAAAGTCTATAGATTGCAAAATGAAGTACTTCCTTAGTAAAAAACACCTTTTTAAATAGTAAATTCAGGTATTTATGCTGGGAGAGGAGGGGAGAAATGAAAGAGTAGTTGCAATAATTCTCGAGATGTTCTATAACCTTTTAAAGTATGTGACATTTGAAAAGCCTAGTAATCACATACTAATTATAGATCAGAATCTCTGAAGGCTGAAGAAGAAAGACCTTCAAAGATTTATAAAGCAGGGAGGAAAAAAAAAACCCACCTAGGTTTTTTTTTTTCCACCTAGGTTTTAAAAACAGAATTGGAGCGACAATTTCATTGAAGCATAATATAGTGACTTTACAGTTGACTGACCCCTTTGAGAATCTAAGGAAAGCAATCAACTCTTAGAAAAAGACATTATGTACATATTGATTATATACGCAATATATACATAATTTGGTCTTTGACTGTAGGTGATCCTGGATTTCTATCGTTTATTTGTGGATCCTGAGGTTTCAAGGAGCCTGTTCTAGAAAGAGAAACAATGGGCTCTGAACTATGGGATGAGATTCTTTGGGGTCAATTTTCTTAAGTAGTGCTAGCCAACAGTTTTCTGAATGAGGGCATATTCTGTAGGTATCAGGCTGGCAAACTGCAGTTTGCATGTCATATGTGGCTCTGAAGTAAAACTGAAAAAAATGTAAAGGGATTTAGATAATGGTGATTTCATTTAATTGTAAAAGCCTATTTATAACTTTTGAATGCTTTTTCAATGGTTGTGAGGGATAGATTGGTTCTGCTGTCTCTAAAGTTTGTCTGTTCCTGTTCTAGCTCCACGCTCCAGTAACCACTAGCAACATGTGGCTACTAAGCACATGGCTTGGGTTAGTGTGACTGAGAAAGGGAATTTATAATTTCATTTTCATCTCGAGCAGCTGCCAGTGGCCACCTTGGAGCTGCCTGATGAAGCACTGACAGACCAGTGGCTGCTGGCCTCAGACCGGAAGCCCTGTTTCTAGGGTTTGGCCTAGACGCTACAGGAATACAAAATTAAAAGTAGCAGATGGAAGACAACCTTTAGCTCTCTGATAGAATTCATTGTCATTATCTTTATTTTTATTTTCCTCTTACATTTTTTCATTCTACAGGACAGGGTTATCAATTAGAGGCAATTTTGTCCCCCAGGGGACATATGGTAATGTCTGGAGACTTTCTGATCGTCATGACTGGGCACACAATTAGCATTTAGTGGGTGGAGGGCTGGTATACTATAATACATATCCTATAATGTACAGAACAGTTCCTCTCTCCCCATCAAATAATTATCCACTCCCAATGTCAGTAGTGTTGAGAATAAGAAAATCTTTCACAGTGTAATTTATTTCCCTATCTAATTATTAACTGCAGCACAAAACACACAGCTCACTCACAGTGATATTTTCTTCTGTTTATACCAGCATAAATTAAGGTGTTAAATGGACATGTCTGGTACCAGAGTTGTGTGAGTTTTTCTTGAGAAGCATTCCTAACTGAATTAATGAGATAGTTTTTCATTAGTAATTACATATAAAACTAAAATTTCAGATTAATTAGGAATCTTACTATGCTTTTATGTAACAAAGGATTAAAAATTTAAATATTATAAGGAGGCATCTTTATAAGTGAATACCAATATATAATGTAATAAGCAAGATGGTAAATTATCTCATTTAAGGGGAAACAACAGAAAAACTTAAACATACTTATGTTATTTATACCACTTAGCAATTTATTTTTAAGTTTTCTCTTGAATTAAAAACAACAAGGTTCTACAGGTCTACTAAATTATGCTTTTACTAAAAAATAAATTGGTCATTTTTTATATATATATACATACATATAAAATGGGATTTTATCATTCATTCCTCCCAATATTTCTGCTATTTAACTACTGGACAAAGAAATCATCCCCAAGGAATAAAATTAATATACTAAGAAAATCTATTCATTATAACATACTTTGTGTCAATATTAATCAAGTATTAAAAAATTTTTCATGTCAGCTAAAAGTTAACTCCAAATATACAGTATAAAAGGCATAACTTGAATTCTCTCAAGTACTATGAGAGGAGCACATGATGTCTATTTAAAAGCCTTCTTTTTTAAAAGCCTTTATAACTTTGAATGGGGCAAAAATCACCAGCTTGGTAATTAAATCCAACTCAGATTTTTATATCCCAAATCTAAGAGCAAAAGGACCTAAGAATTAGACCAAAATCCAAAGATTAGCAAAAAATTTAAATTAAAAAAGAGAGAGAGAGACTAGATTCTCTGCCCAGGTCCCTCCCCAAGCCCTCCATCCAACCAGAAAAAAATTTTGGCTACAAGAAATCAAATATTTAACCTATAAACTTGGCTTTACCTTCACTCTAACATCAACTTTATAATGCTTTCTAGTCATTTTTTTCAGTCATTTCTTTGGGCCCCTGAGCAGCTGACGTTAAGACCGAGTCCATGCTCCCCGGGCAGCAGCTGAGTCCTTGTTCTGTACATCTTGTCTTGTCTGTGACAGAGTGGTGATATGAGTTGATTGCATAGTTACCGAGAGATAATGTAAGTGATTTCATGATATCAGAGGTGGTAACTAAGCAGCAACTCCACTGGAAACCATGGCATTTAGATGATCACATATTAATGGTATAGAAAATGTGCTACACTTGCAGACAATGCTAACTGTGCAGTTAATACAGATTATGAAAGGACAATGGTATGGTTGCAAAACAGTTACATATAACAGTTTCTTATTTTGGCACTTTAAGCAACTTGAGAAAAATGGATGCTTATTTTCTAAGGACAGGCTTTTCTTTTAATGTTTTATTACAATGACTATTGTTCTCCTGGTTACAGAATGGCAAAGAATGAATGATTATTGGAGCAAGCAGATGTATCCAGCTGCTCTAATTGATTTGGGAATCTGAAAGATGGTGAGTGAACAAACTTGAATGCTTCATTCAAACCACAAGCTGAAAATTATCTGCAACAAATAGGTAAAATCTTAAAACAAAATAGTATAATTACTTCTGTCCACTTAATATCTAACACTTAATATAATTAGTCTATATTA
>NW_022111357.1:7900160-7903347 GCF_000313985.2 Echinops telfairi
AAATGTGCTTGACACAATGGATGGAAGTATGGATTGTGATAAGAGTTGTATAGGCCCCCAATAAAATGATTTAAGAAAAAAAAGAAAAAATAATTAACTTTGAAAAATCTTTTAAATTGAAGTAAAGACAGTATATGTGGGTTTGAATATAAACTAAATGCTCTAAGTATAGAGACAAATGTACACATATATAAAGAGTAAATATGTATAAACTGTAACTTCTTGAATATTACTTTTTTCCAGAGATCATATATAGATTTAAGTATATATGATGCGACACCATTGTACAAACTTTAACAACCAAATATACAACATTAATAGTTATCTCTATAATATACATTAAGTTCCAAATTCAGAGTAACACATGGAGCAGGCTACATTTTCAAAAGGATAAAATAAATAAGACCATCATTTCAGACAAAGAAGTCACTATATTAAAATATGTTCAAAGAATGATTCTAGTTCAGAAATAACAATGCTTTGGGAATATGCCTCTTACTTTTAACAGCAGTACAGAAGCAATTTTCTGCGAGACACTTGTTCCTTCAGCTAATAAGGACAAACTCAAAAACTCCCTGTGCCAGAGTCCATGCCGACTCTCACCCACCCTACAGGACAGGGTAGAACTGCCCCCGAGTGATTCTGAGACTGTGAGCCTTTATGGGAGTTGAAAGCCTCATCTTTCTCTCGAGGATCGGCTGGTGCTTGCAGTTAGCAGCCAACAAACATACAACTCACTACCCCACCAGGGCCAGCCCGAGTAAGGAAAACGGTTCTAAAAAATTCACCATTCTCATTCTATCACTTAGCATTTATTTCATTCAAACATTATGTGTTATATTTATGAATTTAATGTAACATTTTATAATTAGTTTACATTTTTACTGGTGATATTATGTGAACAGGTTTTAATTACAAGGAAATATTTTAATACAAGTATGTTATCACCATGCATTTTATAGTTAAGTTGTTCCAAATGCTAATTAATTCACCTTTTATCTCTTTGGTGAACTTTACCCGATGAGAGTCAGTCAGAGGTCTCGGTTGCTCATCAATGTTGTGAATGTCAAGAACTTCACACATAAATTGAATTACAGGCTGTGCTTTGTAGAAGGCAGTGGCAGAAACTAAGAAGAGAAACACAAATAATACAAATTAATGCTTTCCCTCCAAAATTCTGAAAGTTATCTTGGGCTCCACGATAGTTAACTACCTATAGAATTGCAATGATCCTTTATTTTTACTTATGTAGCATGAATGTATATATGTGTGACTATGAATATAAATTTATGTGTGTATAGATGTGTATTTATACATATTTATGTATATGCACCCACTCTTTACTTACCAACCTGCCTAGTTTCCAAAGACCAAGTCATTATGTTAAAAAATAGCATTACACAAAAATGGAAAACGACTATATCAGAATACAAAATGGTGGACTGAGTACTCCACTACAAATGCCAAGTTACTTCATTACCTAACGGATAAATCACTGAGAATCATAGCCCAATGGATGCTATAATTTGTTAAGTGGATCAGAGATTTTTCATTACTATCATAAATGCAGATTGTAGGATAACGATCTAGTGAGCAGTAGATGCACACAAACTCCTAAAACTACACAAAATATCAATTTGACTTCTTTTTGATTGGAAGACAGACACGGGAACAGAGGCCAACTACTATATATATATTTTTTACTATAGTTTTTATAATCTATTTTCATCATGGCAAAGAAATCATTTAGGCTTCTGTAACATACACAGAGAAGTGGCTCTGGCTATGAGGCAAATTCTACTAAAGGACAAAATTCAGAGATCCTTCGTAGAGCACGCAGAGAGATTTTTTTCCTTAAAAAAGGGTTTCTATGTCATTCCAGACTGTTTATCTATTCTAATGAAAGCTTCTCATACCTTTGTACAGATTTGAAAAGACTTGTATCTATTAATCACTGTTGCGGCTAATCCAAGCTACAAATGACAATAACCCTGAGGGGTATCTGCCCATTGTAAATAAGCTACTCACTCACTGCCACTGAGTTGATGCCCACTCATAATGACCCTCTAAGATAGGGCAGAACTGCCCCTGTGAGTTTCTGAGACGGTCACTGTTTCCAGGAGTAAATGGTTTCTACAGGAGTAGAAAGATCCATCTTTCTCCTGAAATAGCTAGTAGTTGTGTTAGTCCGAGTAGAGAAACAAATTCATTGACACTCATAAATGTGTAAGAGAACTTTATAACACAGAGCAATTGTTTATTGAGAAAACATCCCAGCTCAGCCCAGATCAAGTCCTTAAATCTGATATTAACCCATATGTCCGATATCAGGCTATAAATTCCTCTTCAGACTCACACAACACAAGGAATGATGCTGAATGCAGGAAGATCACAGGCTAATGGATGGAAAGTCTTGTGGATCCAGTGGTGGTGGAAGCATGTCAGCACTGGCGTGGGGCTCCACTTGCCTCCTCCAGCTCCATGACTCTGGTTCCATCAGCGTGGCTCCATGTGTCTTGTCAACAGGAATGTTTTACAGGGAGACTGTGTCCCACCTCCAAGAAGGAAGACAGGACGTCCCAGAATCCTCAGGAGAAGGCCAGGCCCACCCAGAGGCACCAATGGCTATGATCTGATGGACAGGCTAGACTCCACCCCCCTTCACTCAAGTTGACAGGAGATTATGTAACTGCCACAGTAGTGGTTTTGTAAAGTGATCAACATGTTTCCCTCATGTTGGCTTTTCAAACTATCACTCATTTCTTAAACATATGCTTACTGACTGCTTTTATGAATTAAACCAAAACCAAGCCAGTTGCTGGTGAGTTGATTTCAACTCACGGTGACCCTATATTTATTGTAGAATAGATGGCATCCCGCAGGGTTTTCATGGTTGCACCCTTTTGGAACTAGAGCGCTAGTTCTGTCTTTCGAGGTATCTTAGGATAAGCTCGAACCACCAACTGCTTTGTTAGTAGCTAAGTGCTTAACAGTTCGTGTCTCTGAGGAACACTTTCATGTGCTAGATCCTGCAGAAAAGCAGTAGGGATATAATGAAATGCAAAACCAACACAGACCATACACTAAGTGCTATCACGCTGTTATTTTCACTCCAAAAACATGTCCACTGTTTACCGTGCTAACTCTATGGGGCTCTTCCATCTTGTGGGACATGCCTTAAACTTTA
>NW_022111357.1:7904035-7916189 GCF_000313985.2 Echinops telfairi
CTGCTGTGATGCTGGAATTTATGTCACTGGTATTTCAAATACCAGTAGGGTCACCGTCAACAGGTTTCAGTGGTGCTTCCAGACTAGGCGCAGATCATGAAGAAGGAATCGGCTGTCCACTTCAGAGGAATTAGGCACTGAAAACCAGGAAGACGGCATGGAAACATTGTCAATTACGGAAAACCTAGTGAACAGAAGTAGAACACCGGCAGTGATAGCACCAGAAGAGGAGGCCGTCAGGTCAGAAAGCACTCAGAATATGACTGAGGGAGCGCTATCTTGTCAAAGAAGAGTTGATCAAAATTACCTGGGTGGACTGAAGCCTGTGGCAGTAAAGCTTTGGGACCTTCATTTGCTGATGGGGCATGACTCAAATTGAGAAGAAACACTGCAAACGTCAATTCAGACTTGGAACTTGGAATGGACAGCAGTATAAATCTAAGAAAATTGGAGGTTGCCAACAATGAAATGGAGTGTGTAAAGACCCCTATTCTAGGTGTTAGTGAGCTGAATGAACTGGTACTGGCCAGTATGAATTAGAAAGCCATGTGGTCTACTAGGCTAGGAATGACAAATGCAAGAGGAACAGCTTTGCATTCAGAAGGGACATTCCCAGGTCTATCTTGAAGTACAATGCCGTCTGGAATAGGATACTATCTATCTGCATAAAAGGGAGTCCAGTTAATACAACCATAATTCAAATGCATGCACCAAGCACTAAAGCTAGTGAAGCAGAAATTGAAGAATTCTATCAACATCTTCAGTCTGAAATTGATCAAACATACAATCAAGATGCACAGATAGTTACTGGGGACTGGAATGCAGAAGTTGGAAACAAAGAGGAAGGAATGGTAGTTGGAAAATATGGCCTTAGTGGGAATCACATTAAAGAATTTTGCAAGAACAACTTATTCCTCACAAATACCTTTTCTCAACAACAACAAATATAATGCAATTCCAATTCAGATCCCAGTATCATTGTTTAAAGAGATATGTCAATTAATCATCAAGTTTATATGGAAAGGAGAGGCACAAAACCCTACCAAAGAACAGAGGAGGAGGCTTCTTACTTTCTGACTTCAAAACTATTATTACACAGCATGGTACTCAGGACAATGACAGATATATAGGCCAATAAAACAACTGAGAACCAAGAAACAAATGTATCCTCCTACACATAGCTAACTTTTGACAAAGGCCCAAAATACAGTATATGGGGAAGAGATAGTCTCTTCAACAAATGGGGCTGGCAAAATTTGACTTCCATCTGCAGAAGAATGAGCAGGACTCACTATGCATTCCATATTAAAAAAGTGAACTCAGGATGGAGAGTAGACCTACATATAAACTCTATCTGTAAACCCTGAAGATCACCAGTGAAAGAATAGCAACAAACTAAGGGCTCTAGTACTGCCATGGCGTCCATTCTGGCTGACAGCAACCATATAGGCAAGGTAAAACTGCCCCTGGGAGTTTCCAAGGCTGTAAATCATTACTGGAGCAGATATTCTCAGCTTTCTCCTGGAGCGTGGCTGGTGGATTTCAATGGGTAGCTCCCTATGCCACCAGGTTCCTGTGGGGCTCTAAGATACAGCATGCAAACAAAAACCAAACCCACTGCTTTCAGGTCAATGCCGACTCAAAATATACCACTAATACTATCAAATGTAAGGAAGCACACACACACACACAGAGAATAGATTGGAACACGCCACCCCCCCCAAGAGATACTTAAGTACATCAAAAGACTTTATCAAAAGAGTAAAAGAGAACTCAAAGACATAGACCACATGCATATAATCGCTTTTAGACTTTCACATATGAATTTTGACTAATCCGTAGTAATTAAACATAACTAGTTTCTTCATTTTCATTGCCACATAAAACATCGGTGAAAACACAATTTGGGGGCAGGGAGCATTAGAACTGATTGTGATGCTGTATATACAACTTAAAAAAACTAACTATGGAAGTGTATGATATGTGAATATTCTATCAAGAATACTACTGAAAAAAGAAAGAGAATAAACTAAACTTGACCTATGGTCACCATGGACGAAGGAGGAAGACTTTGTCCATAGGGGCACTGAGTTGATGTTAATGGTGGAGGAATAACTTGGAAAAGGATGTCAATAATGGTTGTACAACATGAAGAGCTAATCAGTGACATGAATTATACATGGACAAGTTGTTGAAGTGGATAATGTTTTGTTGTGTCTACCTTTGCCGCAATTAAAAACAAGAATTATAAGAATAACAATGAGTACAAAGAAGAAAATTGATTGTGTTCATGACTGTACCACTCTTCTTGATATGACTAATTACTGAATTATATGATCTGTGGATGAAGTGCCAATAAACTTGTTTAAAAAAAACCCAAAAACAATTTATCCACTTTGATGTTGGTGAACATTTGAGTTGTGGTGGTCTTGTGACTTTTATGAATAATGCTATGAACATTCTTAAAAGTAGCTTTATGATGAATACACACAAATTTCTCTAGATTAAACTATATTTAGGAGTGGAATCCTGGTGATAAAAGGTGTGTACGTCTAGTTTTTAAAAAGATAATTCCAATCTCTCTTCTAAAGAATTTTAAACCGATTCTACAGAAGCCTAAGAGTCACTGTTGTGTCAAAATGTTACCAATTAGCTTTTTCACAATGGGTTTGCTGTCAGAATACAGGTGTCGGTGAAAATCTAAGCCAAAATGGGAAAGGGAAAGGCCCATGTCAACATTGTCGTTGTCATTGGACACGTCAAATCTGGCAAGTCACCATAACCGATCAAGTGATCTACAAATGTGGTAGGATCAACAAAAGAAGCATAGACTCATTCATGAAGGAAATTGCTGTGATGGGGAAGAGCTCCTTCAGGTCAACCTGGTCTTGGATATGCTGAAAGCTGAACATGAGGATGGCATCACCATTATATCTCCCTGTGGAAATTTGAGACCATGTAGCAGTACGTGACCATTGTTGATGCCACTGGACATAGAGACTTTATTAAAAACATGATTACAGGAACATCACAGGCTGACTGGTTGCTGCTGGTGTTGATGTATTTGAAGCTGGTATCTCCAAGAATGGGCAGACCCATGAGCATGCCCTTCTGGCTTACACACTGGGTGTGAAACAGCTCATTGTTGGTGTTAACAAAATGGATTCTACTGAGCCACCCTACAGCTAGAAGAGATATAGGAAACAATTAAGGAAGTCGGCACCTATATTAAGAAAACTGACTGCAACGCAATACAGTAGCATTTGTGCCAATTTCTGGTTGGAATGGTGACAACATGCTGGAGCCAAGTGCTAATATGCTTTGGTTCAAGGAATGGAAGATTACCCGTAAGGATGGCAATGCCAGTGGAACCACATGAAGCTTTGGATGCTGCCTGCCATCAACTTACCCAACTGACAAGCCCCTGCGCCTGCCTCTCAGGACGTGTATAAATTGTGGTATCAGCACTGTCCCTGTGGGCAGAGTGGAACATGAGGTTCTGAAACCTGGCATGGTGGTCACCTTTGCTCCAATGTTACCCTTGAAGTGCAGTCTGTAGAAGTGCACCATGAAGCTTTGAGTGAAGGTCTGCCTGGGGACAATGTAGGCTTCAATGTCAAGAACATCTGTGACAAGTGACAAAAAAATGACCCACCAATTTCCACTGCTCAGGTGATCATCCTGAACCATCCAGGCCAAATCAGTGCTGGATACACACCTGTGCTAGATTGTCACACTGCTTGCAAATTTACTGAGATAAAGAGAAGACTGGTTGCCGTGCTCTAGTGGGAAGCGGGAAAATGCCCCCAAATTCTTGAAGTCTGGTGATGCTGCCATTGTTGACACGGTACTTGACAAGCCTGCGTGTGGGGAGAGCTTCTCTGACCTTCTCCTCCGGGTCATGTTGTTGTTCGCACTATGAGAAGGGCAGTTCTGTGGGTGTCATCAGGGCAGTGGACAAAACGGCTGCTGGAGATGGCAAGGTCACCAAGTCTGCTCAGAAGGCTAAATGAGTATCACTCATAACACCTGCCACCCAGTCCCACTCAGGGGTAGAAAAATGGTCTCAGGACTGTTTGTCCCAACTGGCCATTTACGAGTAGAAGACTGGTTAATGATAATGCATCACGAAAGTGCCAGAAGGAATGTTTTCTGGGCCTTATGTTTCTTTTTTGTGTGGCAGTTTTAAGTTATTAATTTTTTTAATTTGTATTTTTTAAATGGAAAACAACAACCAAAAATTGGTCACAGAACTTTGAAACCAATTAAAACAAAGTTTAATGAGAAAAAAAAGTTACCAATAAGTATCACCAGTTTTGAATTTTAGCCATTCTGGTGTACGTGTAGTAACATTTTAAAAAAAAATTAATTTTGGAGTGTAACACATTCTAAGTATAAAAGTTCAATAATTTTGATAAATCTATATATCTATGTTGTTACCAGAGTGCCTGGGTGGTGCAAATGACTTACGTACATTCTCAGTTGCTAACCAAAAGATAGGCAGTTCGTGGCATCTAGAGGTACCTGGTAGGAAAAGCTGAGCCATCTACATGAAATAAAAGTCAGCATTGGAAACTGTGGAACTCAGTTCTACTCTGACACACATGGGGATTGCCAGAGGTCAGAGCCCACTTCCCGGCAACTGGTTATACTATCATCATCCACACTGTAGCAAGACATTTCAACCATCAGGCCCAGAAAGTTGCACCCTTTGTAGTTCTGGATACTTTGAAATCATTCTTCCAACATCTTCACCGATTTCTTTTGTCACAGATTAACTAGTTGTAGAATGTCATACAAATGAAATTAGACCCTGTTGCCATGTGCTTTGCTTTCTTGACCATGCTTAAGAACTGGTGGTTGTTTTAAAAGCTTAACTTTTTATTGTGAATTTGGTGTAGGTTTACAGAGCAGACCACCGTTTTTCATTCAACTGTGTGAATTTTAACTAGTTTGTAATTCATACATATTCTGATGCAACGCGTCCATTGCAATCCCCTCCCCTCAATGTACCATCCCTCGTCCCACCTTCCTCTCGGTGTTCTGTTTCCATTTCTCTGAACCTTGTCCTGGGGCAAATGCTGCCCCTTTGATTTCAAAACGGTTGATAATTGTAACGCCAGATGAGTGCAGTTCCAGGCCTGCAGGGTAGGAGCCATAGTTGGGGTCTCACCAATCTCTGACGGGCAAGTCTGGTCTTTTTTATGATTTTGAATTCTGTTTCACATTTCTGTTCCACTATCCAGGACCTTCAACGGGAGTCTTTGCAGAGCAATTGGTAGTGGGAGTCCGGGTACCATCTAGTTCTTGCCTCAGAGTTGTGGAGACTGATGTTTGCATAGTCCATTATTTCATTAGACTAATTGTTTCCATATGTCCTTGGATTTTTGGCAATCTTTTCCTCTGGACTGGAGTCGTGGTGGTGCACGGTCATGGTCATGTGTAGGGTTGCTAACTGCAGGGTCTGCAGATGGACACCCCCAGCGGCTCCGAGGGACAAAGGCAGGGCTTCCTACTCCAGTCAAGAGTTAACAGTCTGGGAAAATCCCAGACGCAGTTCTATACTGTCCTAGAGGGTTGCTCAGTCGGGCATCAACTAGGAAGCAGTGAGTTTCTCCCGGGCGGGGAAGAGCTAGTCAAATTAGGACGCAGAGCATTGTCGTTTTTGGTAAACTACATTATGCTAATTGACTTTGGTGTCCCCTGAGACTATGTTCTGATCCTTCAGGCCCAGCGACTTGTTTCTTCAAAATGTTTTGTTAAAATACCTAAGAAGTTTTGTCATATCTTGCCCTGTCCAACGTCTCCCTTCACCCTGAAACAACCCAAGCAGCAGAACAAGGAGATGGACGAGGAAGAGAAGGCTTCCAAGCAGAAACAGAAGGAAGAACAAAAGACACCGGAGGAGCTAAAGGCGAAGGCCGCAGGGAAGGGGCCCCTGGCACAGGTGGAATTAAGAAATCTGGCAAAAAGTAAGCTGTTCTTGGTGGCTGAGGCAATGGTGACCCTTGATTCCGTTCCTGTGTAAACATCTGGATTCCCTGCTAGAACATTTGTTGCCAATTATAGTTAGAATGAAGTGTTGTTTTGGAGCCTGCTGTACATTAAGAATAAACTTTTGTAAAAAAGAAGAAAAATCACACAATGTTTAGTTCTTCTCACTCAGCCATTTCTATCTTAGCTGCGAGGTCAGCGTGAACCCAGTCCAGAACCTGCCACAGCTGCTCCTCCGTCTTCGTGATGCCCAGCATTCTGGACCATCTGGAATTAAAGCAACTTATTTGAAAAAAAAAAAGAAAATGCCAAACTATTTTTCAAAGTGTTTGAACCATTTACACTCAAACTATTTCCAGTTGCTCTACATCTTTGTCAACACTTGGTATTCTTCAGTCTTTTAAACTTAGTTGAATAAGAAATGGTATCTCACTGTGGTTTTAATATACATTTTCTTGATTACTAGTGATGCATAAACATCGTCTCTGGTGATTACTGTCCATTCATGTATTTTGGTGCAGGATCTGTTCAATGCCCATTCTTTTACTTTTATTTTATGCTGTCTTAAAAAGTTATACAAATCATTTTTAGCATTTGTATATAAGTCTTTTGCACAGATATATGCTTTCTTACAGATATATCTTATTTTTTCATAATGGCATTTTTCCCCCTACGGTTTTATTGGCAGGTAGTTTACATATCATACAAGTCAATACATAATGGTATTTTTAAGTGGTTTTAATTTAAATAAAGCTTTTAACTTAAGAAATGTTTGCTTCACTGATGAAACACACAATATTTCTCTGGTTCCTTGAGGCTTCCTCATCCCCCCAGTATCATGACCCCATTCCTGCCTTTCACGGCAGGCTAGGCCGGAGCACATACCAGATAAGAGCTCAGGACACACGGAGTCCAGGTCAGATAAACCCCTCAGGAATAGAAATGGGAGTAGCAATACCAGGAGAGCAGGGCAAAGGTGGGGAGAGGAGGGGGGAAGAAACCGCAGGGGAAGGGAGACAGCAGTTAGTGTAAGATATGAAATTAATAACAACTTATAACTTATCAAGAGGTCGGGAAGAAGGGAGGGAGGGTAAAAATAGGAGCTGATACCAAGGGCTCAAATAGAATGTAATGTTTAGAAAATAATGATGGCAACATATGTACAAGTCTGCTTGATACAATTGGTGTATGGATTGTTATCAGAGCTGTAAAAGCCCCCAATAAAATGATCTTGAAACAACAAAAAAAGCTTGTTTACTCCAAAGGCATAAATATTTTTCCTATTTTCTCTTAGAAAATTTGGAGTTTTAGTTTTATGTTTGTCCTGTGCTACACATTGAATTAATCTTTTCAGTGTGGTGTGAATTAAGCATTAATGTATTTATTTTTTTCATATAAATATCCATTTGTTCCAATGTTTACTTACTGAAAAGACTACCCCCTTCCCGTTAAATTATTTTGGACCCCTTGTCAAAATAAATCAACCACCTAAATGGATTTACTTCTGTGGCTCTCTGTTGATTTATGTCTACCTCTACCCCAATATCTCGATACTTTGATTACCGTAACATTTTAGTTATGACTTAAAATCAGAAGAAATTTGTTCTTAAAAATGCTTATGATCATTCTGGGTTTCTTTATACTTTCATACAAATTTGAGAATCCACTAATCAATTTATATGTATTTTTAAAAGCCAAATGAGATTTTATTGGAATTGTGCTGAGATCCAATTTAAGTCTTTCAGTCCAAGACCATAGTATAATTTCTTCTATCGGTCTTTAACTTTCTTGCACGTATTTCTTTAAATTTATTTCTAAGTGCTTCATGTTTTTTGATATTATAAATAGGATTTAATTTTTTTCATCCTAATTGCTAAGCGTGTTTATTTTTGTTTTTGTATACGGAACTAGTGTTCTGTGACCTTGATAAATTCATCTATTAGTTCTAACAGGGCTTATTATTACTTATTTGTAATTTGTTAGCATATTTTCATGTAAATTATTAGGCTGTGAGTACAGCTTTATTTTCTTTTTTGCTTTTTTTTCCTTCCCTGACTGCACTGGTTAGAGCTATATAGTATGATGCTGAACAGATGTGGTGAGAGCTCGTGTCCCTGTCTTCATTGCTCTTGATCTTAAGGTATTTTCATGAGTTATAAGAGGACGACAGTATATTTTTCTAAATGCACCTATCAGGTCGAGAATGTCTCCTTGTATTGTTATTTTGTTGAGAACTTTTATCAAGAGAATGGTGAAATGTGTCAAATTATTTTGTTGGGACTTGTTGTATTATAGGCTGTTTTTCTTTACTCATACACTGATTGATTTTCAAATATTAAGCCTTTTGATCATTATATATCATCCTTTTCCATCCTGCTGGATTTACCTGCTAATATTTTCTTAAGGATGTTTGCATCTATTTTGTGAGGAACATTTCTTGTGTTATGATCATAAGTAAACCTGTCTCATAACATAAGTCTGAAAGATTTTCCCTTTCTATTTTTAAGATGAATCTGTGCAAGATTGGTATTCTTTTTTCCTTAGATGTTAGATAAAATTCTCCAGCGAAATCATTTGGGAGTCTACGAGTTCAGTTTTCTGATACAGGTCTATTCGGATTTTCTTCTTGTTGAGTCAGTGTATCAGTTTCATCCAAGCCATCAAATTAATAGGTATAGTTGTTCATAATAGTCCCTTATTAACTTTTCTGTACTGAGGGCCCTTAGTGATATCCCTCTTTTACTTCTGATATTTTAATTGTTTTAAACTTTCTTGATTAGTCTTAGAAGAATTTATCAATCTTATTACCCCCACCCCTTTCTCGACCAAGGATCAACTTTTGACTTTACTAATTTTCTTTTTTTTCTTTCATTGTCAAAAATTGCCAATGCTGACTATATTTCAAGTTGTCACGGCAGGGTATTGGGAAAAGTTTTCAATTAGCAATAATCGCGCCTTGGATTAAACCTTACTGGCTACGATATTGCCACTGCGCAAAGCTACTTTACTAATTTTCTAAGCTGCTTTTTTCTTAGTGTTTAATTTCTACTCTGATCTTTATTATTTTTTACCTTCCATTTATTTTGGGCTTAATTTGCTTTCTCTAGCTTTAAAAAAATACTTTTATTGGGGGCTCTTACATTTCTTATAACAATCCATACATTCATCCATTGTGTCAAGTACATTTGTACAATTGTTGACATCGTAATTTTCAAAACATTTTCTTTCTACGAGATAGTAATTCTTTACAGGAAGTAGAAAGCCTCATCTTTTATTCAATTAAATCTTGGTGTTACTGGGAAGGCAGTTTATTTATTTATTTATTTGGTGGGGGGAGGTATTTTATAATTGCAATTAAAGTCCATTATCACTTCAATTTCAGTGAGAGAGATATCGGTAATCTGAATAATCTAGCTGATTCAAATTAGCTGACAGTCTTTAAAAGCAGAGGTTAAGGCTTCCTTGAGAGATAAATTCATTTGCAGGCAATAGAATCAGTCTGTGTCTAACTTCCCTTCCCCAAGAACCTGCCCTATGGATTTTGGATGTGTTTAGCCAGCTCCTATAAGCATGTTACCAAAATTTTCTCTCTACATATATATCTTCAATAGGTTCTTTTCTAGCTAATTCTTAACTGATACACCTGGCTTATAGATTATTTGCAAAACAATTTCTTCAAAGTCTTAGTAAAGTACCCGGTCCATTTGTTTCTAATCAGTTCCAGGTACCAATAGCCACTCCCCAAATTGGATATGGTACTTAACTCTATCTTTTCAGCTTAATTCCTGAAATACGTACCTTCCTTTCCATCCCACAGTAGACCAGGCCACCACCATCTCTTACCTGAACTAGTGATTGAAAAGTCTCCTAACTGGCTTCTCAGATTAGTTTTTCTCCTCTATCTATTTTCCACAAGGCTGCCAGAAGTCTCTTTCTGGAAAACAAATATTATCATGTCACTATCCTTCTTAAAAACCTTGAAGTCTACCTGCAGGATATAGTAAGTTTGTTTTCTATTTCATTAATTTGGGTTTTTTTCCTTCTATTTTCTTTGTGTTTAAATTTCTACTATTTTTCTGTTTTATTGGGATGAATGTTTAGATCATTAATATTTTAGCTTTTCTTTTTTCTAGTACACATTTAAGGTTTTAAATTCCCACTCTAAGCATTGCTGTAGCTCATCACACCAATTCAAATAAAGGGTCATTTAGAAATGATTTTCTTAATAATATCCAAAGTTGTTCTTAAGTTCCAGAAGGAAAATAACAGCAATTTAGTTGCTAAAACTTCCCATATTTTTCCTCCTACAACTCAAACAGCAACAAATAATTTTTAAAATTTTATTTTATTGGGAGCTCTTATGTTGTCACCATCTTTTTCAAAACATTTTCTTTCTACTTGAGGCCCTGGCATCAACTCCTCAAATTCTTAAATTTTTGTTTTGAAGGGTGTGTGCCAGGTACCCTGGGTCTCCAGTGAAACTTTCTTGTTGCTCTCAAGTCAATCTACAGGACACAAGCAACACTGCCCCGAAAGGGTTGCACGGCTGTGCTAATCACAGAGGCCGACGGCCACATGGCTCTCACACGGAGCAGCTGGTCCATTCAAACTGCTGACCTTTCCTTTGAGGCCCAAGCACTTGACCACTACACCTCCTTTCTGTGTCCCCAGAGTTTGAACATGACCCGTTCCTAATGGCGTCTTTTAGAATTTGCACGTTAGAGGCACAGGAGGCATGGCTGCATTTAGAAGAAAGAATCAGAACAAAAAGAGGGCTATGACCGATCCTTCCCACGGTCCCTTTTAACAAATGGTTTGGGAAAGCTAATCTTATTCAGTATGGACAATTTAAAAAGTGATCGGTATCATAAAAATATGTAAGACAAGAAATGTGAAAACAGTATAATTCCTAGCAACAGCAAAAATTCAACAGAAAAATATCATTACAAAGGAGAAAAAAAATTACTCTTTCTGTTAAACATAAATTAAAAAAATTTTAATGTAAGTACAAAGAGAAATAGATTAGAAATTAAAATACTCAGGGAAGAGAGTAGCCAGTAAGGAGAAGTGGTACAACAAGGCTATAAAATTCATGAAAGATACAGAAGGAAAAGATCTAAACTAAATGAAGGACAAGTAAACTACAAAAGGCATATGGTAAAATACACACCACAAAAAACACAGCAAAGATCACATGAGATAGGAATGTCAAAATACATATGAAAACAAATAGGATATTAATTTCAGATTGGAATGTCACTTTTACATGCCCTAACAATACAGCAGTAATATTACATACAAATAATTGAATGATTTGAGTAGAAAATACAAAAAGCAGAATAAATCCAGATTTCATTCATATGGAGTAATACAAGTCAAAGTCAACAGTTTAGTGTGTGTGTGTGGGTGGGGTGGGTAGGAGTCAAGTAGTACACTTGTAAGCAATTTAATCAAGTATACACACACTATTCCACAATATGGAAAAGGTTTTAATTCTTGAAACCTAGTATAAAGTGAGTTATAGTCAATTGAAATGGCCTTTTCAGCCATAATCCCTTATGTAATATATAATAATTCTGTATTTCACACAACTGTAGCCATGGTCCCATTTTAGCATTATATGCTAACAAACAGGAATGGGACATGATTTGAGTTGACCTTAGTAGGTGTGAATTGGAACACACTCTTTGTACTAATGGTAATCTTAGTTACTATTCCAAACAATGGATACAAAGAATTATATACTATAGCTGAGAGGAGAAAGAAAACTGTTTTGGGAGTGGCCTGGGAAACATCCTGGCTGATTTAAGATTAGGAGGAGGCCACTGCCTACTGGAAACATCTTGCCAGAGGCCCCAAGTCATATGTGCATAAATAAAATACAGTCTAGGGGTGGAAAGCAAATTACTGTATTTGGGTGAAATTTGATTATACCATGAAACTCTCACCAAATGTCCCTGTATGGGACTGGTAAGCAGCTGGGGGAAGAGACTGCTAGGATTCACCCGCCAGTAACTGGTCCTAGGGTTCCATGCAGTGTGGTCCTGCTGCTATCAAATGAGTCTACTGAGAAGCAAAGGGTGCGATCCCCTCCCCAGCAGGAGCCAGGAGTGGACTGTGTCCTCTGGCCCCAGCATCTGACTCCCTCGTGCCTGACCTT
>NW_022111357.1:7916802-7918545 GCF_000313985.2 Echinops telfairi
TAGCCATTTGAGAGATGCACATGAAAAGAGCGAGATACCACCTTATCCCAGCACTGATAGCAAAAATTAAAAAACAAAACAGAAAATGACAAATGCTGGAGAGGATTCAGAGAGCTAGGAACCCTCGTATATTTGCTGATAGAACAGTGAAACTGGACAGCTACTGTGGACAGTGCTATGATTCTTCCTCAAACAATTGGAAATAGAAATACTATGAGTCAGCAATCCTCTACTCAGTAGAGACCCTAAAAAAATAAGAAACAAAGCATGAGCAGATTCATGCACCCCCATGTTCACTGCAGCACTATCACAATACAAAAGTGGCAACAACCTAAATGCATCCAGGGCTACAGTGTAATCAAAATGTTGCATCTGGTGGGTACTCACTAACTCCACCCTAGCATACCATGTCCACTCCAGGAGCAGCCGCAGCTTCCTGCAGTGGTTGTCAATGGATTCTGCCTGCTGAGCCAGAGTTGCTTGGAATCAGCCCACTTCTGCCTTTGCAGGTGCCTGTCCACCAATTGGTATCACTCATGTCAGTAATGTAGATATCACCTTCTTCAAAGTATAATTCATCTGGAATTCTGGGCTCAAATGTATACAGAGTCTGAAGACTCTGACTTGTCCTGGTTTGACTGGTTTGAGTGGCGGCTTCCACATCTCGCTTCCTGGAGTGGCTAATCCTCCGTAGAACAAACAAGAAGCCAACCAAGCGTCCCGCCAGTGAAGTTTCTTTTTGGGTCTGGTTTGCTGTCGCGCTCCTGCGGAGACCTGCATCCCAGCTCGGGCTGCAGCAGGGCAGACCAGGCGCCAGGAAGCGGCCGCCAGCGGAGGAAAGGGCCCATTTTAAAGCAACTCTCTATCAAGGACTACGAGATCACTTTATCTGGGATACAAAATGTTTACTTTCAATCATCTTTGTTGGCACAGCCACAAACTGTGGCAAGTTCTGGAGCCAGACTAAGCAGATTTCTTATGCACATGCATATGCGAGTGACATCTTCTGACGCTGCCCAATGTCCATGTGCTATAGTCTTTACAAAGCTCGAAAAAGAAGCCTTCCTGGATTTTCATTTGGTATTTTAGAGTGAAAATGCTAAGTAAATAGCACTTATACATTTCAAACGACATTAATTTTGCCTCTTTATCCTCTCAGAAACTATTTTTCTGATGGCCATTATTTCTCTGTATGTGTCATATAAATACAACAGAAAAATCATGTGTTCTTTGTTACAGACACAAAAGCATAGGAGGCCCTAGCTGGCACCAACAGACCGGTAGCTAGGAGCTGAAAGGAAGGCTGTTGGCAATGCACACCCAGCCAGTGCAGCTCCAAAGGCAGGCCCAGTGGTGTGCTGCTGGAAGCCACAACCCTCTGGAGGCCCTCTCCGCTGCACATACGGGTCGTCACGAGTCAGAACTGACTCAGTCACCACCACCCCCAATAATTATATAAGATTAAAGCCTCCATGTCCAAGGCACGTGATGTTTATGTATTTATAGTATAAAAAATTAGAATGCTTGCTAAAATTAACAAAAGTAAATGTAACAATCAAGTTTGAAGAATATTTATTAAATAACATTAGATTAATTAATAAAGCTTATACATTTTATTTCATATGCCAATTTTCCTTCCAATGAAAGTGGGTGTAGACCAGCCTGCATGATCACGAGGTGTCAATGGGATCAGGTATCAGGCATCAAAGAACAAAAAAATCATATCATTGTGAATGAGGGGGC
>NW_022111357.1:7919910-7951283 GCF_000313985.2 Echinops telfairi
CAGGAGGTCATGTTGGGTTGGTTAAGGTCAAGGCAGAGGGGTTAACTCCAGAAGGTTATGGTGACTGTGTCCTGGGATTACAAAGTGGGTGGTCTTGGTATATTGTCTTGAAGAGCACAGGACAATCATAAGGGCTTATGATAAAGCCTTAAGAGCACGAAAACCGCATTGGTGAGAAAAAGGAACGTTGAGTTGAGGGAGTTGCTTCCATTACGAAAATGCACCTGGCTCTCTGGTCAGTGGTCGCAAGGGCTGTCCCATAACAACTCCATTAAGAAATCTTACCCTATCCACCCTATAACTCTGATCTTGCCCCTTCAGACTTCTTTTTGTTCTTAAAACTTTAAATACCATTTAAAAGAAACACAATGTCAGTTCTCGGGGTTTCCAAAACCCCTGTTTTGATGTGGTGCATACAGAAGACAGCAGGATGCTTTGGGGGAAGAGTTAGAGGGACGGAAACATTGTCTTTAGAAGTCTCTAAGAGGATATACTGAGAAGCAATTCCTACAATTTTGGTATTTTTGTTTAATAAAAGTTTCTATGATTTGTAACAATATCTTTTGACATATCCCTCCTGTGTTGATAGAGGAGGAACGGCTTGGGAAAGGAGCATGAGATGGAGGCACAATGTGAAGAGTACAGTCAATGTCATTGACTTGTATACAGAGAAGTTGTTGAAATGATGTATGTTCTCAGCAATAACAGATTAAATAATGTAAAAACAATCCCCCACACTTAAAAAAAACCATACCTTTGCATGTCATTGTAACGTACAGCACAAATGCTTTACTCTGAAAATTGGCTATTAAAGAAAAGAATTAAGCATTTATTTGGCCTTTCCTAACAAATAGTTTTTAAGGGGAACTATTCCCCTAAATAAATTTCATCCAATTAAAAAAAAGAGAGAGAATTAGAAAAATTACCAGCTGGTAAATCCTAGGGAAATGAATCAGCTAACAATCTCAAGAGATGGAATATTAATAACTGAAAAGTTGTTTGAAAAATTTACAATACAAAGTTCAATCTATCATCCTTAAACTTTCTGATTAATCCTAGTATCACAAAAATTTGAACAACTTAATACTCTGTGCCATCTAACATAATATGAAGTAATGATGATGTATTCTTGAACAATTCAATTGAGAGTCTATGACTAATTTAGATTTGCATAAGATACATGTAATAGAGGAATAAGGCATTAATACCACAAAAAAGGGAAAAAATCAAAATCTGAAAATGTTCTATAGGACAAGTAACCAAGTTTCTGCAACAAGTCAATTGCATTAAAAAATGGAAAAAAATTAAAGAGAGAAATGGGGCTACTAAATTTAAAAAGGCTTAATAATTAAATGTGATGTGTGGATCTCATTTGGATCCTAATTAAAACCAACTACCTATAAAACAAACAACAAAAACACATTGTGGTGAAGTGAACTTTCTTATGGCTCTTCCACCCATGTGTCTGTATCTCCCACCAAATGACGGGGTGGGACCATGCAAACAGGGTGAGTGAAACACTAACAGAGGGGGCCGATCGGTTTTAATTTCTACTCGTCTGACTATCAGAATGAGTCATCTTAGAAGCAGAAACAGAGAGAAATCTTGAGATCATCAGTGAACAAAAGCCACAGGTGGAGCACATTGGAAAACCTTGCTTAAGGAGGCAAGGATGGTGTGACATATTTTGGACATGTTGTCAGGAGAGACCAGTCCCTGGAGAAGGACGTCATGCTTGGTGAGTAGAAGGGCAGAGAAAGAGGAAGGCCCTTGATACGCTGGACGGACACGGGGGCTCAAGCATTAGAACAACTGTGAGGCTGGCACAGGGCCAGGGAGGGTTTTGTTCTGTTGTACCTAGGGTCATTATCAATCAGACCCACTCAACACCAAATAGCAGCAGATGCCATGCCACACCAAGGCCAGAGGCAAGAAGACCATGAGACATAGCAGAGGAACACACTGAGACTCTGAGGCCCACAGAGCCCAAAGGACCATGTGGCTGAGAAGCTAAGGACCATCGAGAGAGAATTGCCTGCTGGCTCCAGAGAGGGGCTGTTGGGGATCAATGAGTGTATCTTTACAGTTTATTGATCCTGACTGTGGCAACCTGTTAACGTCTCTAATAAATCCCCATAATTGTGAGTTTTGTCTTTGAGTTCTGTGTTGTCACTGCAACAAATTATCAAACCCAGTGGAAATGTAGAGTGTCATGGGAGGAATGGTTGGTGTCAGAACAGGTAAAGAAGAATGGAGGTTGGAGGCAGGTCAGACCTTTGTTTTATGGCAATCGACCAGTTTGCCTTTATCTTAGTATTACTTCAAAGTATCAGCACATAGAGCTATAAAATGCACATCTCATGTGCAAGCCCATACATATATAAACATACATGTTTATGTATACCATACATAAACAATAAAATACTGTCACAACAACAACTATCACCAAGCGATGCTGACTCAGTGATCTTTTAGAAACTCTGAAGGATAGGGTAGAACTGCCCCTGTAGGTTTCTGAGACTGTAACTCTTTATGTCAGTAGACAGCCTGGACTTTTTCCCCGAGGAGTGGCTGGTGGTTTCGAACTACTCACCTTGAAGATCGCGCTCAACATTTTACCACTACATCACCATGGCTCATATACATATACACAGGCCACATACAAAACAACTGACCAATGTAGACTACGGCTCCAGCTTCCTTACCATCAATGTTAAGCATCATTTTCCACATGGCAGGCCGAACAGACTGATGGAATCCAAACCACACTTCCCTGCCCCCTCCCAGGGGGTGGTCATATCCTTCTGGGGCTGAGAAAAATGAACGCCCCACTGGCGTATATCTACAGAAATAAGAATGGCATGCTCAATCTTTCTCTTTACCATATAAATATCCAACTATGCTGCAGACCAGGAGGGACTACAACACTAAAAATTAATATGCCACGATGATGCTTATAATAAACATATAAAACATCTTCCAAATTTGTAAGAGAAAAAAAGCAGTGATTCTAAATTCTAAATAAATTTTAATATACATTTGAAAAAATGGATTGTTCCAATCTTACAAAATGCTAAAAAGTAAATATTAATCAAAAATATACTTCTAGAAATGTGTTTGCAAGACAAAATTCTTCTTTAAAATATACATTGATCCTATATCTATCTATCTTCTATGTATCTCTATTTATCTAGATGTGGTTCAATCGATATAACTCAAATTCAAAATAATTGTAATACTAGTACTATTATTATATAAAAATGAAAATACTTTTTAAAATAAGGTGATATATCTCTAGGAATATATCTGAAAATAAATCACTTACTCATGATTTATACCTCCTAAATGAAAGTTAGGCATTTTTCTATTAAAAATTCATTAAAATAGCTAGGCTAATAATATACCTACATTAAATTTAAAAATTCAAAAATTTTTCTATAGCTTAATTTTTAAAACAGTTTTATTGGCATGTAATTCACATATCATACACCTTGATAGTTCAATCACATTTAAAAGAGTTGTGCAATCATTACAATCAATTTTAGAAAATTTTCTTCTTTTTGTAATCACTATTAGTAGCTATAACTTACTTTTAAAATGAACTTGTGTTCATGCTGTTTTTGAAAGTTTTTTAAAAATCAAGATATACAACATTCAAAGGTCAACCGAGGATGGCCTGCACAAATGACTCTCGGGAAGGAAACCTTAACATTTAAATTAATCCCCGCCCCCATTAAAAAAAACTCTAAGGAGGAGAGAAAAAAAGGCTGGAAGTACCCACTTCATGGAGGGCAGATGTCGTAGCACCACATCGACAGCATGGACAGGACTAGTGCTGATCGGCTTGTCTAATTCCAGTGGTTCGGGCACGGCCCGTCCTGTCAGCACTTCATGAAGTAGATGCCAGCTCACCCGAGAGACGAATTTGACCGACACTTTGAAAGGGCGATCTTTTCCACCTTCCCCAGGTAATGTAACATCTAAATCTACCTGCGGACAGTGAAAAAGTCAACTGGTAAATGTTGATAAGGAAAAATACAATTATTTTTTATTTATTTATTTATTTTTAAATACAATTATTTTGAAGCTTAATTTTAAAAAATATTCAAGAGAAAATAGGCAAAAAAGAAATCATTCTGAAAGTTAAACTCAATGGCCTAAAACGTGAACAACATAGCTACCCATGCCAGAAATTACTAGAAATCGTCTAAATGTCCTTATATTTAAACAAATATGTTTAAAAGAACGAGGAAGAGCTTTTGCAACTGCTGTGGAATAATTTCCTAGTAAGTCTCTAAGTGAGCAAACTCCAAACAATATATTATCTTTTGTGTGAGAAATAAAGGGAAATTGAGATTAACATATTTGCTTGTTTAAAAAAAAAAAGGAAACATAGGATATGAACTATAAAAAGAAATAGGTTACTTTCAAGGGATGGAAGGGAATGTCTAAGGGAATGAAGATAGAGTGACAATTCTGAGTATATTTGTTTGGTATAGTTTTAACTTTTAAAAGCATGCAAAGTTCTACATATTAAATTTTTAAATAGACAATGGTGGGGGGCAAAATAAAATACAAATAGCTTCAAATAAACGGAATTGCATTTAAAATAAATAACATTACCACAGTGAAGAGGGGAAAAAATAGAAAATACTATGCAAGTAACTCTTAATGTAATATTCTGATTTAAATCTAAGCTGGGGATATGGGCGAGGGTTGAGTTGGAAGGAAAAGCTGAATACAAAACAAAATCTCGACTCTGTATAGGTTTTGTACTGGTACAGGAGTAGTGATTTGGAAGCTCTATTTACTGTAAACTTATGATTATAAGTAGTGATGTTTTGGAAACCAAGCATCTACACTGAAAAAGAAGGTAGATATACATAAGAAATGAGGGAAAGAAAGGAAGAATCTTGGGACACACTGGAACTAGAAATACTAAAGTAAACATGATTCCTTTATGAACATATACATATACAAGGGGGTTTGAAAAAATAAAATTAACGGGGAAGGGTGGGGGAAGAAATGGGTAGCTGATATCAGGGGCTCAAGTGGGAAGAGAATGCTTTGAAAATGATGGTGGCATATGTGCAAATGTGCTCGACACACTGGGATGAATGTACGGATTGTGATAAGAGATGTAAGAGCCTCCAATAAAAGTATTTAATAAAAAAATTAAATGAAATGAAAAGATAATAGAATATTTCCATGGAATGTAGAAGCACCCTCCTACATGTAATATATTATGTGATAGGTAATAGTGGTGCAGTAGTTAAGTGATCAAATGCTATTCAAAAGGTTGGTGGTTTGAACCTACCCGCCACTCCATGAGAGGGAGATGTGACAGTGTGCTTTTGTAAAGATTTATAAGCTTGGAAACCCTATGGTGGCTGTTCTACTCTGTCCTTAAAGGGTTCCTATGAGGCAGAATCGACCTGGCATAATCAGTTTGGGTTTCAGGTCAGACTTATTATCTATCAACAAGCTCTGATGGCACTGAACTGCTAACCACAAGATCAAACCCACTGGCAGCTACTTGGGAGAAAGATGACTCCAATAAAGATCTACAGTCTTGGAAACCCTATATAGGCTCACTATGAGTCAGAATCAACTTGTGGATTATTATGTATCTTTCCTACCTCTGTCCATTGAAAGGATTACAAACACATACACCAGCACTAACAAACATATCCAGAACCCAGATTTTGGTTTTTAAATTGCAATCCCCAACTAAAAGAAACCAGGGTTCCTTTGAGAAGTGGCCAGCTGCAAGGATGTAGCTGGGAAGACATAAGATGAACCTGGACTGTGCTCATGAAGAAAACACAGACGACACAGGCTCTACATGAAAGTGTGGTGAAGACATTAGATGGTACCTGACTACCAGAAAGCAAAGCATCTGTTTTCAAACAAGCAGCTGTCTGAAGGAGGCATCAACTAAGTCCACATGGAAGAAGTCTATCAGCCTGTGTGATCCAAGGAGCACATAAAATATAATCCAAATTCAAAGGAGGGAATGGTATCAGAGCTTAAACTGTAAAATTCTGGTTTGCAGAAAGCTATGGATAACAGTGGAAGCCCAAAATACATTTGCAGGATCTACACATAGAATAATTTTCTAATGATTTCTCTCTGACCATAATCAAGAGGATGAGAATAGCCCAGTGATTAGACAAAGTAGTGGAGAGACAATTACAGCAGATTAAAATGAACCATCTGATTTGAATAGCTAAGATGCAACATTGTGGTCAGTGAATTTATGGACACAATAACCGTATTACGGTTTCCTGGGAGGTATAGTGGTGGTGGGAATAGGAACAAGGAGTACAAGAAGGAAGACCATATTCTAAAACTGATTGTAGTAACAATTGTAAAACATTTCTTGATATGTTTGGTTTGTGTCCTAATAAAATGGTTTGAAAAAAAATGAGCCTGGAATATTCTGTGCCAGAAATAAACTGCTACAGAAAAAAAAAGAAAGAGAAAGAAGCAGCAAGAGGTATGTCATTTCAAAAGGCCACAAGCACCTGAATGAAGGTGCTCACGCAGGCCAAATCTGGACAATTTGAATGGTTAAATAAATAAATGCAAACAAATAGGGTGAAAGGAAAAGTTCTTCCTTAACGTTGAATACCCACTAAGGTAGGTAAATCCAGAAGGAATGACAGAAAAAAACACCACCATTCCTTTAAAGTAAGAATCAGTCTCGAGTAGGTGATTGGAGAATAGGAACCTTTTAAGTAGCTCCCCACAAGACACCGGTACTTAAAAACCACAAAGGGAAAGCGTCACTTGACAGCAGAAACCTTGCAGATATTGACGCAGTAATCAAAGTTAATATCATCATTAATAAAACAAATATATTTCATGTGTCTACTGAAGTGATACACCCTTAAGGGCAAAAGACCTGTGGAATATATCTGCCAACTATGCAAAACAAGAATCTAATCAACAGAAAATACCGAATAACTCAAATTGAGTGACAGTCATCTAAATATCACATCCATGTCATGAAAGACAAGACAAGGCTGAGGAACTGCTCCAGAATAGAGGGGAATGAAGAGACTTAACCCCGAGGGTGGCAATGAAAGCCCAGCAGCTGCTCTGCAGGACAGAGAAGGCTGTCTGCTCCCTTAAAGCTTTCAAGTCTCCGAAACTACATAGGGTCACTGTGTTATTTGCATAATGTCTTGTCAACTTAATAAACATAAGGGTGGAGGCTAGCCTGTCAATCAGGTCACACAGCCTGATGATGCCTCCTTGTGGTGTGGCTTTCTCTTAAGGATTCTGGGAACTTCCTCTCTTACTTCCCTGGGGGTGGGCATCACTCTCTCTGCCTCACTTTCTTGTTGTTGAGACACTCGGAGAGCTAGGGCAGCCAGTGCTGCGATGCTTCTACGGCCACTGGATCCATGAGGCTTTTTACTCACCAGGGTGTGATGTTCCTGCATTCGGCATCATTGCATGTGCTGCATGAGTCTGAAGAGGAAGGTATGGGCTAGTATTGGACAGATGGGCTAATGTTGGACTTATGGACTTGATCTGGACTGGCTTGGGATGTTTTCTTAATATACAATGACTCTTTGATACAAAGCTCTTTCCTATACATACATGAGTGTCAATAGATTTGTTTCTCTAGTCAACCTGTACTAACACAGTCGCTAAGAGTTAGATTTGATTAGAAGGCAGTAGGTTTTGCTTTTCTTTTTTGGTTATAGCTACAAAGAGAGAGTAAAAGAGGGAGAGAAAATGTTAAGATAAATGTGGCAAACATTAAAAAACTGGTGAGTCTGTAATGTAATGGGTGTATTATTTCTGCAGCTTTTCTGTTAATTCTGAAATTACCTAAAAACAGAAAGTTAACACACATACATTATACATACATAAATATATATTAACTGTCAGAACATGAAATAGTAATAAACATATACAAAAGGAGACATTGCAAAAGTATCACTTTTTAATATAGAAATGTGTTATCTTACCCCAGTAGTGGCCACAGGAAGTGGATTGGCTGTGTAAAGGCTTCTTTTCCCATCATACACTGGTCTACGGTCCCCAAATATAGTTACTTTAAAATGCTGAACCATAGAGTCAACCACCTCCCTAAAGAAGGGGAAAGATACATTTATATACCCCTTTGCACATGAAATCCCAAAATTTTAACTGAAGTTACTTTTAGCACTGCTTAAACCTGTTGAAATTCTAAGAGCAATCACACATGATGAAGATTTTGCTTGCAGGATCACAACTTAGAATGAAGTCAGTAAATCACTTAAACTAGGGCCCAGTGGGTGTGCAAAATATTCTCCCTAGAAATGGACCCCACTTCCCTTTCATAATCTCTAAGTATTCTATTACGTGTTAACTTCTTTTTATCAAACAGAAAATTAGATGCTCTTTCTTCTGTGCTCCAACTGAAAATAGTGCCAGTTTCTACTAGAACACTATTGTATTATAATTGTTATATACTTCATTTCTATTACACTGTGAGTTCTTTGAGAGCAAAAAAAATACACCTGTATTCTTATGTCTCCTCATTCTTAGAATAGTACCTATTCAATAAGGATATTTTGTTATGATGTCTCAGTATTATACAGGTAGCATTTTGAGTCTATATACTGATAAGAAAAATACATACATTTTGAAATTTGCAGACTCTGAGCAAAGGACATGGACAGACATTTACAAGAAAGGTTATTCAAATGGTCAATAAACACATGAAAAAGATGAGATGCTCAGTGTCGTCCATTGAGAAATGTAAATCAAAATTACAAGGAGATATTGCCTCACCTTTATTAGAATGGCAGTGATCACATAGAAAACAATAAATGTTGGTAAGGATGTGGAGACACTGAAACCTTTGAATCCTTATGAATTTCTGGTGGGAGGATTAAATGGTACAACTAGTATGCCAATTTCTCAAAAACTCAAATATAAAATTACTATAGAACCCAGCATTTCCATGCCTACATATACATCCTATGGACCTAACGTAGTGATGTGAGTGGACACAGGAGTATTTGTATGTACTCCTGTGGTCTTATTAGCACTATTCACTACAGCAAAAAGGTGAAAACAAACTAAAGGCCCATCATTTAGCTGGATAAACAAAATATGGTGCAGGTTTATGATGGAACTCTATTCAGTCATAAAGAGAAATACAGTACTGATAAATGCACTACATGAATGTACCTGGAAGATATTTTACTGAGTGAAATAAGTCAATCATACAAGGATATTACATGATCTAACGTATGTGAACTGACAAGAATGAGTAAGTGTATTGAGGACAATGGTTATTAGTGGTTGCCAGAAGAACTGGATGGTGCTTGCCTAACATTATTGAACAGTCCTAATCAAAAAGAGGAGATCTGTCTTGGAAGAAGTACAGCCAGATATTCCTTAGAAGCACGAATGTTCAGACTTGGTCTCCCATATCTGTAGATGTAATCGGGAGACACCAGTCCTGGAAAAGGTCATCATGCACGGTAGAGTAGAGGAAGAGAAAAAGAGGAAGGAAGGCCCTCAACCCGAGGACTGGCACAGCGGCTGCAACAACGGGCTTGGATGTAACAAAAATTGTGAAGATAGCATAGGACTGGAAGTGTTTTACTTTATTCTCTGGTACACAAGGTCACTCTCAGGCAGAACTGACCCGAAAGCACCTAGCACCAATCCAAAGGGAGAGAAATTTTAAAATAGAACTTTTAACTTCTTATAAAATCTACACTTACTGAACCCAAATTGGTAGCCCTGAGAAAATTTTTGAACCTTGAATAAAATTAATCCTAAAGTCATCTTCAAATTGAGTAAAGAATGTTTTCCTTGATTATTGTGCTCTTTTTAAAAATTACCTATATCAGATCAAATTGACAATATTAACTCTAAAGCAGCGATGAGTAGTTTATGGGGCAATGAGTCTAAGTCAATGGTAGTAAAACAATATGGAGAGAGACTGTGAGAACAGAGACACAATATTAAAGAAAATAACCATTATCATTGAATGGTACATGAAGCATTTGTTAAATGAGTATGAGATCTGTGTGTATCTTACCAAAAGTAACATTTTAAAATTATATATTATAGAGAATGATACAAAATATACACAAATCAATATTTACTTTTCTATACACACCATGTGTAAAACAGTGGAAAGATATCTGGATGTGTGCCAGAGAAATGCAGTAGTTACCTCTGCGAAGGGAAGTGGCAACAGTGAAACTTACTTTGCTTATTTGAATATACAATATTATAGTGATTAAGTTTCTATGGGAAAAATATTGAATGATGCAGGAAGCATCAAGAGAAGATGGAAAGAATACATAGAGTCACTGTATCAAAAAGAACTAGTCGACATTTCACCATTTCAGGAGGTAGCATATGAATTAGATGCCACGGTGTTGAAGAACGGTACACTAGAAGCATTAGCCCAAATCAAGGCTCCTGGAATTGATGGAAAGCTCACTGAAATTGCTCAGTGAGCTAAAGAAGCACTGGAAGCACGCACTGGCCTGTGCCAGCAAATTCAGAAGAAGCTACTTGGCCAACTGACTGGAAGGGATCCATATTTGTGCCCATTCCAAAGAAAAGTGAGAAAGTATAGAATGATATTATTGATAAAACACGCAAGTAAATTTTTGCTTCAGAGCATCCCACTATGGTTCTAACAGTACACTGACAGAGAACTGCCAAAAGTTCAGGCTGGATTCAGAAGAAATGGAGCAAGGTATATCATTGCTGCTGTCAGATGGATAGTGGCTGAAAGCAGAGAACATCAGAAAGATATTCTATGCAGAGGCATTCAACCGTGTGGACCACAATGAACTGTGGATAACCTTGAGAAGGATGAGCATTCCAGGAAACTTTATTGTGTTCATTTGGAACTTGTACATAGATCAAAAGTCAGTTGTGCAAACAGAACAAAAGCATACTTAACTTTTTAATGATTTTGTGTTACTTGGATCCACAACCAATGCTCATGGAAGCCGTGGTAAAAGATAAAAAGACATATTGCCCTGGATAAATCTGCCACAGACCTCTTTAGCGTATTGAACAGCAAGGATGTTACTTTGAGAACTAAAGTGCATCTGACCCAAGCCATAACATTCTCTATTGCATCATTTGCATGTGAAAGTTGGGCACTGAATAAAGTAGAAGAATCAGTGCATTTGAACTGTGGTGCTGTAGAAAAATATCGAAAGTACCATGGACTACCACAAGGACAGACTGATCTGTACTGAAAGAAGTAAAGGCCAAGTGCTCTTTAGAGGCAAGGATGGTGTGGGAGTTACATAGTCTCCTGTCAACTTGAGCGAAGAGGTGGAGTCTAGCCTGTCAATCAGGTCAGAGTCAATGAGGTCTCTGTGTGGGCATGGTCTTCTCCTGAGGATTCTGGGAACTCCTGTCTTCCTCCCTGAAGAAGGAACACTTACTGTCTCTCTGCTACAAATTCCTGTCGACAAGCCAGATGGAGCTATGCTGATGGTAGCCAAAGTCTTGGAGCTGAAGAGCCACATGGAGACCCACACCAGCGCTAAGATGCTTCCACCACCACTGGATCCACAAGACTTTCCACCCACTGGCCTGTGATATTCCTGTACTCGGCATCATTGCATGGCTACATGAGTCTGAAGAGGAATTTATAGACTGGTATCAGACATATGGGCTAATATCAGACTTATGGATTTGATCTGCACTGGGCCAGGACTGCTCTTTGATATAAAGTTCTCTTTTACACACATGAGTGTTTCTGGGTTTGTTTCGCTAATCAACCTGGACTAACACATTATGGTACCAAGAGTGGGGTACTACAGAAACACATCATTAAAATGGAGAGTGGATGCTTGTTTGACCTCTGCCTCACGGTAGTTTTCTTCTTTGGCTAGCCATAGGTCAGATATGGTAATGCAATTTACTGGGTTGTTTTCTGGAAAGAATATGGGAAGTTAAAGTTTTGATTATTTTCTTTGGTTTTTGTCTTTGATTATTCCTGTTTGAAATGGTGAAAATGAATGTGATCAACGTCTCTTTTGAGCTCAGGGGGCACAATTGCCACTTGACCTTTTTCTCAGAGACCATGCTGTTAGTGAAAGTGGCTGCCAGAACACCTGGCCTAATGCAGTCAGAGGCCTAAGGCTATATTTTCTTTATCAACGGACGGTTGGCAATAGATGACAAGACTTCACCTTCCGTACTTCAAGGACATCGTACTTGGTTAAATGGAGGGGCATCAAAAAAGAGGAAGGCTCTCAAGGCTATGGATTGACACAGGGATGCATGAATGGGCTCAGGGATAGGAACAATTGTGAGGATGGCACAGGACCCTGCAGTGTTTCATTCTACTGTGCACAAGGTCACTGTGAGCTGGAGCTGACTTGATGGTACCTAACAACAGCATTACAGTGAGCGTATGTTAACACAGTATTGGAATAATCTGAATATTTTTTTAAATGGGGAAGGATTAATTCAAATGTAGCCAAGGGGGAAGGGAGGAAAACAAACTTTAATGGAATAAAAACACACCTGCTGTACAGTTCATACTTATGCATTGAAAGAATGGAATTAAAAACCTTGTAATGACACACTTTGCATGTGAATCTGTTCAATAGCAAACTGTTTCCTCCCCATCTGCTTTGGATTAAAATCTATCTCCCAGAAACCTATATTGAAGTCCAAAGGCCTGAAACGGTGAATGGTGACCTCATTCTGCCCTGCTTTGGGGCAATGGGGTTTTTGTTGCAGATGGTATCAGTAAAATCAAGTCTTAAAGGAAGAGGATGGTTCATTATCATCATCACTTTTGAGTGGCAACTTATAAAACAGGGCAAAGACCGAAGCAAACAGACACAGGGGGACCACCCTGTGGGACGCTCCACATAATATCAGTCTTTGTGCATTTTGTTCATTTTTGATGACTTTCAATTTTCCTAGCTCCATACTTCATACATTCCAAGTTCCAATGAATAGATGTTTGCAGCTGCTTCTTCTCATGTTGCATCATGTCCTATCAGCAGGTGAAGGTCCTCAAGTAGGGGTAGCTAAGTCCTTGTGCTCAACTGTACGTGAAGCGGCAGCTCTTCCTCAGTCATATTTTGAGTGCCTTCCCACCTGAGGGCCTCTTCGTCTGGCACTATCTCTGACAATGTTCGGTCCTTATTCATTTAAGTTTTCTGTATGTGACAATGTTTTGCTGGAGCGGCTGGGTTTGCTGATCCATGGGGCCGGAGCCGAGTGCCTTCGTATTGAGGCTCACAGTGAAGTGAAATTCCCTTGGGGCATTTATTGGCAGCCAAAAAAGGGCTATGTAACATTGCCCAGGGGGGCAGTGCCAGGACCAGAGGCTGAGGGACAGAGAGAAGACTGCCTATGGGCCCTGCTTAGAAGAGTCTCCTGGCTGAATAACTGGATCCTGAGCCTTTCTTACATGAATTGTAATCTGTTTACTTCTCTAATAAATGCCATAATCATGAGCATTATCCGTGAAAAAAATTGAGCTGGCTTGATAATGTATAATTCTGTACATGGTGTGAAGTTTCTATTTTCCTCCTTTTAATTTTATGTCACTGAAAATATTTTAGTCAATACCAAATCTTTTCTAAAATGTACTTACAATAAAGATGTGATTCATTGACCCGTTTTTTTGTTCAGAACAAATTTCAAGGATTATATTCTGCCATGGAAAATTTTCTGTTGTGGTTATTAGTAAGCCCTGTTTTCTCAGGTGATGTTCTACAGGTGTAATTTGTCAACATATTTTGACTCTTTTTGTCATTTTTTTACCCAACAGTAAACTGGTACAGCTTAGTTTGCCAATTTTATTTTGTGTACAAACTTTCTATCAAGGTTCCCTCCACGCCCCCCCTTGGCAGTCCAATCAAACCAATTTCAGAATCAAAATGGTATAGCGATAGAAACAGTAGTATCAAAGCATTTTAGGGATTAAAAAAAAATCCTGCTTTGATGGTTTTTAGTGTTGTTAGGTGCTATCAAGTTGGTTCTGACTCACTGTGACCTTCTCTACAACAGAATGATCTAGACGGTTCTGCACAAGCCCCACAACTGCTTTGTTTGCAACCACTGCTACAGTGGCTATGTCAATCTATCTCTCTGAGGGATTAGCCACTAAAAACGTTGTAAACAACAGCGCTGATGCCTAACTCATAGTATATTTATGGACAATCTACCTGTGGTACAGTGAATTACTTAATATGTCCCTTCTAACAACAGTCTTTGTGACACCCACACAATGATTCGGTGGCGACAAGGACATAAGATGCATGGTACCTGTGATGGTTGGTTCTGTCGATTGGATAGGTATTATTCCCAGTAAGGTAAGGTTGTCCTCCATTTTGTGCTATGTGATTATCCTCCATGCACATTTTGTAAATCCTGACCTCTATAGGTTAAGGAAGCAGGATTGGGTGGTGCTGATGAGGATTGTTTGTTATGTTAATGAGGTAATGCTAGGGTAGGATGTACTCAAGTCATCACCCTTATTAGAGTCCCAAGAGATAAAAGGAGAGAGAAGTTAGTGCAGGGTATCTGACCCACACCAAGAAAAAAGGAGTGGGGTTGAGGGTGTGAGGACTCCTGTGTTGAGAACTTCAGAGACTCGGAGACCAAAAGAGAGTGAAGCTGTGACAGCAGAGATGGCAGTGGCCGTAGCAGAGAAACGAGAGCGTCAGCAGAGGCAGTAAGGAGAATCATGATACCTGCAAGAGGTGGCACAGTGGGCTTCCTGGTCAATGAAGTAAGTAAGGTCCCCACAGCATTGCTGCAGAATGAGATGCCCCCAAGCCCTGGCACAGCCAGGCTCACCAACCCACAGAGTGAAAGAGATCTAAGTCTTTGGTCAGATTGGAGGAGGAGGAGTGGGGTGTCTGGGCACTTGCAAGGTGGAGCAAGGTCTATCAACTCACAGGGTGAGAACTGAGAGTCTTTGGCTGAAGGATTACTGGTAGATGGGTATCCCTGGGAACTTACTGGCGGCATTGAAAAAGCTTTTCAACACGAGCTTGGGCAGAAGCTGGGCCAAGGAACTGAAGGGCTGACCAGAAACAGGTCGGAAAATTGTATCCTAATTTGTTCTGGATTCTAAATTATAATTTGTTCTTTCTCTGATACACTCCAAAATCATGAGTATAGTCTGTGAGTTCTGCATTGCCCTTGCAATACATTATTGGACCCAGCCGAAAGGTGGAGGGTAATGTGGGAAGGACAGCTATCAAACGGTTGAAGAGCGGAAGTACATGTGACCTCTGCTTCAGAGGCAGCAACCTTGGGCTATTGACCTTGTTTCTCTTTCCCCCTTGTGAAGTTAGAGGAGGTCACATGCCCCGCCCCCCATGCCATTTTTACATTACTTCACTGAACTGCTAAAACCTCCATATTTCCCCTCAAGTAAAATTTAGCAACCCTCTTATTTCCTAAGACGAAACAAACCAACCCAACCCACTGCCATCAACTTGAATCTACCTCATAGCAAACCTACACGACAGGGTAGAGTTGATCCATATGGTTTCCAAGGCTGTCAATCTTGACAGAAGCAGGCTGTCACCTCTTTCTCTCACAGAGTGGCTGGTGGGTTTAATCGCAGGTCTTTTGATGAGCAGTCAAGTGCTTTAACCACTTAGTCAACAGGTTCTTGTTGGTGGTGGGGGTGCCATCCAGTTGGTTCCAACCCATAGTGACCCGATGAACAACAGTGTGAGACACTGCAGGGTGTGGTGCTGTCTTTACAACTGTTTCTATGCTTAAGCCCATAGTTGTAGGCAAGGTGTCAATCCATCCTTTGAGGGCTTTCTACTTTTTCGATACTCCTCTATGTTACCAAGCATGATGTCTTTCTCCACAGACGGTCTCTCCTGACAACATGTCCAAAGAATTTGGGAAGAAGTTTTGCCATCCTTGCATCTAAGGAGCACGCTGGCAGTACTTATTCCAAGACAGATCAATTTGTTCTTTAAGTGGTCCATGATACTTTTAATATTCTTCTCCAGCACCACACTTCAAGTGCATGGATTCTTCTTCAGTCTTCCTATCCACTGTCTAACTTTCACGTGCATCTGAGGCAACGAAGAATACCATGGTTTAGGTCAGGTGTACCTAGTCCCCAAAGTAACCTCCCTGTTTCTCAACATTCTAACAGGTCTGGTACAACAGATTTACCTAAAGCAATATGTCATTTGATCTCTTGCCTGCTGTTTCCATGAGCAATGACTGTGGATCCAAGCTAGATGAAATCCTTGAAAGCTTCAATCGTTTCTCTATTTAAAATGATGCTACCTATGGGTCCAGTTGTGAGGATTTTGGTCTTCCTTACATTGAGTTGTATTCCATACTGCAGGCTGCAATCCTTGATCTTCATAAGCAAGTGTGTCGAGTCTCCTTCACTTTCAACAAGCAAGGTTGGGCTCTCTGCATGTCTCTGGTTGTTAATAAGCCTTCCTCCAATCCTGATGCCACACCCTTCTTCAGATAGTTCAGCTTCTCCGAGGATTTGCTCAGCATAGAGACTGAAGAAGTACGGTGTGCGTGTGTGTTAGACAGGGTTCTCTAGAGAGATAAAACCAAATTGCTGATAATATATTTATTTATAAAGATAATTAGATATATAACAAGAAATGAACTGTTAAATCATATACAGAAAAATATATAATACAAGAAATGAACAGTTAAACTATAAAGCAGTACAAATGGCTCAGTGCAAGTCACTCCTGTGAGAGAGAATTGTGAGACACTAGCAGTCCTTCAAGTCTAGTCTGCTGCCAGATCTTCCTCTATTTATAGAGAGAGCTAGGCTGTGTCAGCACAGCAGCCAATCACAAGGCAGGTCATCAACTGCCAGTCCCCAGCTCCAGCGATGTCTTAAAGGGACCTCAACTTACAGCGACACAGTTCACAGGCTAGGCATCCCACAGGTAGTGTAGCCTGTAAATTGAGGCACAGAACAAGCAAGGCAGCTGCACACTGGTCTGATGATCAAAGAGCAAGAGACAAGAAAGGCGAGGCTCACCGAGCCATTTATCTCTCCGCCCTTCAGTTAATCCCACTTGTGTTTATCGGCAACCCTGCAGCACACCTTGCAGTATTTCTTGGTTCTGTTCACACAACCACCTCTTGATCCATGTACAGATTCTGCATGAGCACAATGTAGTGTTCTGCAAGGAACATGGGTCGTTATGTGTCTGCCTGTGCTTTGCTTCTTGTTTCTTTAAGGTATACAGAATAGAGGGCTTACTGGGTCATACAGTATTTCTATCCCCAGTTGTTGGAGGAAATGACACAGTGCTTCCACAGGAGTCGTTCAGTTTTACAGTCCCACCAACAACACATGAGGGTTACAATTTCACAGCATTCTCTCTGGCACTTTATTTTTTGAACTTTGCTGTCAAGGCGGGGGTGAGGTAATCTCATCATTATTTGATTTGCATCTTTAAAAAATTATCTGAATCTTTTGAATGGCTAGTGATTGCAAGCTTTTCTTACTATGTTTATTGGACATCTGGATATCTTCTCAGGTGAACTGCCTCTTTTTATCCTCTGTCCATATTTTACTTGGGTTATTTGTCGTTTTCTTGTTGAGGTGTTACAAGTTTTCTATAAATTTTAGAGATTTGCCCATTGTCCAATATATCAGTGCCAAATGTTTATCCCATTCTGGGGGCTCTCTTTTTACTCTTCTTTGTGGTGGCAAAACCAGTCCTCCGTCTGCCAAAAATCAGGCCTTTTTTAGGGCACACTGTTACACTATCTTCTCAGAAACTCTAAATATAAAGCTTGATTAACAGTCTGACCTGGTGGAACGAATTCCAAATGCACTAGGAGTCGATATTTTCGTTCATTTGGGAATTTGGCGGACATCCAGAACAAGGTTTGTCATCAATCAACATTTCACCTTTTTTGAAATGAGAAAACCACTCATATACTTGAGTTTTCCCCATAATGCTGGTCTTGTAAACTGTTCAGCATCACAACAGTGGCTGTAGCATTTTTCCTGAGCAGGAAAAAAAATTCACAGCCACAGGCTGTTCTCTTACATTGGCCATCACAAAAAACAAGGTTTGAGTGAAACTGCTTTGAAAAAAAATCACTAGGACCAGAGATCATTCCCAGGCAACACCACTGGGCGCACTAACTCAGTGAGTTGCTCGATGGTCACATAGTGGGGAAAATGCGTACAGTGAAAGCTCCATGCTGCCCAGTGCAATTCCATTTATTTGGGGGGGGGGGTGCCCCTCATATATTCAGAGGAAGGAAATCATGACAGAAATGTGCGTGAGTAAAACAATCCGACTAGATTTGCCCATGTGCAGTAAGAAAGGCTCAAAGGGAATCACAGCCGTCTCCCTCTCCTTTCAAGGGCTCACGTGAAGAATCGGGCAGAAAATGCCTTTCGTCTTGGTAAAGAGAACTAGAGAAAATGCAGGGACAGTAGATCCACCACTAGGCTGTCAGCTTATTGTGCTGTGGTGGCTTGTGTGTTGCTGGAAGGCATGCCATCGGTATTTCAAACCCAGCAGGGTCACCTATGGAGGACAGATTTCAGTGGTGCTTCCAGACTAGCACAGATTAGGAGAAAGGCTTGGAGATCTGCTTTTGAAGAAACTGGCCAATGAAGAACTTGAGAAAAGCCGCAGAACACTGTCTGATATAGAGCTGGAAGATGAGCCACTCCCTCAGGTTGGAAGCCACTCAAACACAGCTAGGAAAGACGAGCCTCCGCAAAGTAGGGTGGACCTTACTAATGTGGATAGAGTACAGCTTCCAGGACCTTTCTCTGCTGATGTGGCCTGACTAAACAACTGTCAACATCCATGACCATTGGAATGTGGAATATGAAATAAGAATCTAGGAAAACTAGAAGTGGTCAAAAATTAAATGGCATGTTTGAAGATAGATACCCTAGGCATTAGTGAGGTAAGATGGTTACTTTGAATTGGACAATCATATGGTCTACTATACCAGGAATGAGAATTTTCAGAGCAATAGTATATCGGTGGTTAAAAGTACATTTTAAAAATCTATCCTGAAGTCAGTACAATCAGTGATAGAATATTGATACACCAACAATAAATAGCAGTTGAGTTCTATTCAGCTTATAAAAATATCCTTAAAAATATCTAGCAGTGATTTTAAAAAATGGAACCTGAATAAGTCTTTTATAAAGGCTTACACCCTACTCTCCCAGTCTCACCTCAACCATCGCTTCCTACACTCTGGTTCCCAGTCTTTCGACTTCATCATGCTCTAATACACAGGCTGTAAAGCAAGATTTAATAGTGATTTCAGTAAGTTCTACTTTAATGCCTAACTCACATAGCTGAAAAATGGGTGAGAAAACTTTATCGTAAACAAAATAAGAGAAGAAAGTCGTTTTACTGGTGTTACTATAAGGTAAGAAACTCATCTTTACCTGAGTTTTTGGCATATATTCTTTACCCCTAAAATGTAAAATGTGATTCTAATCTACAGAATGAAGACATGTAGAATGTTTCCTCCAAAATTGCTTGTTCATATGCATATACTACTATAGTATATAATAAACGAGGGGGTATCAAAAAATGAAACAAAAACCAGAAGCACACAGTTTTCCCAGTAGGCGAGCATCAAGCAACTTGCTTAGAGTTAGTGCACCCAGTGGCATCACCTGGGAAGGTTCTCTCTGGTTATAGTGAACTTTTTTATGAAAGCAGTTTGCTCGAACCTCATTTTTTGTGAAGGCCGATGTAAGAGAACAGCGTCCGGCTGTGAAATTTTGGTTCCCGCTCAGGAAAAATGCAGAAACTGTTGTGATGCTGAACACAGCTGACAAGGCCAGCTCTATGGGGGAGGGGGAGGAACTCAAGTGAATGAGTAGTTTTCTCATTTCAAAAAAGGTGAAATGTTCACTGATGACAAACCTCTTTTTGGATGTGTCAACTTCCCAAACGGACAAAAATGTCAACTGATAGTTTAGTGGAGTTTATTCCACCAAGTCAGACTGTTAAGCAAGCTTTCTAGTCAGAGGTTCTGAAAAGATTGCATACCAGTGTGCCACAAAAAAGGACTGGTTTTGCCACCAGGACAATGCACCTGCTCATGCAGCCATCTCAGTTCACCAGTTTTTGGCAAAAAACAGCATGCCTCTCTGGTTCCATGCACCTTACTCACCTAATCTTGCTGTGTGATTTCTTTTTGCTTCCACGAATGAAGAGTAAACAAAAGGACAGCGATTTCATGACAGAGAAGCGGTGAAGAAAAAGGAGGGAGGTGCTGTCAGCCATTCACACAGATGAGTTTGAAAAGTGTTTCCAAAAATGGAATCGCAGATTTGACAAATATATTAAGTGTAATGGAGAGTACTTTGAAGGTGATAAGGTTGTTTTGTAAAGTAATTTAAATACATAGCTTTGAAAAAATAAATTCCTTTTTTTCCCCGGAGGGTACTCTCTCGTATAAACAGATCTATCACTATAGTGCAGACAGAACAGAAAGGTAAGTTAAAAAGTACTGCCACAAGACCACAGACACCTGTATTATACAAACATACTAAAATGCAAAGTTATTGTTTCTTGACATAATCCTCTATCTAGCACTGTACATATCTAAAGGCAGTGTTTCCCATCTCTTTAACCCTTTTCTAAAGAATTTTGAACAATTTTATTTATATCACATCAACAGCAGTTTTGGCATCCATAAAAGACTCAAATTGTGTTCCTTTTAGATGTTCCTTGAGTTTGGGGAACAAAAAGAAGTCTGAGGAGACAAAATCAAAGAGTGGGGTGAATGGCGCAATGTTTCTCAACAAAATTTTTTGTAGGGCTGTCTTTACTACTTTTAAAAAATGAGAAGTTGCACTGTCTTTATGAGAAAAAAAATCCCTCAGAATAACTTTCCTAGGCTTTTTCTCGCTAATGAAGTTTTGCATTTTCTCAAACTGCTTTATAAAAATCCCTTGTACCCTTCTGTGTCCTTCAAGAAAATCTATCAACATTACCCCTTCAGAATTACCCCTATGGATTACCAGAAAAATAGTCATAACCTTCTGAATTGGTATCTCTGCTTTGAATATAAGTGGCCCAGCTGAACCCATGGGAAGCCAGTCTTGAATAAATCTTGTTTCTGTAATGTACTCATAGATCTAAAACTTGTCCTTAAGTATAAATCATGCCATCAAATAGTCTTCATTAGTTTCACTCTTGCTCAGAAGACTGATGGAAATACGATCCCTTTGAGTCAGTGGATCTTCACACAATGTTTTATGACACTTAACCTGAAAGCTTGAAGCAAAGATGTTCACTTAAAATTGAATATTCCAACCACATAGGTTCCCAACTTCAAGAGCTATCACGTTCACAGTAATTCTACAGTCTTCTTCAACCCATTTCTGAAATTTTCAGCCACAATTTCTTCAATTCTTAAGACTGATGGTCTTCCCTCTCATGGCTCACTGTTGAGGTCTTCCCAACCTTTCTGAAAGTTTAATCCACCTAAAAAGTTGTTTTATGCGGAGTAACATTCCTGTAAACTTGTTGCAATGCTTCAATGATTTGCAAAGATGTCTACTTGAGTTTTGTTAAAAAATCGATGTTAACCTTGACCACAAGATAGTTTTTTCCCTACAAAAAGTATCCTTTGTTTTGAAGGCAACTCAATGAGACTAAGACAAGTGTATTATTAAGATAACTTCTCTGCAGCTACCCACTGATCGCAGGCTATGTTTAACACGTCCCCTTTAGAATAAGCCCATGCATATGTGAACTAGACCACTAGTATCATTATTTTTTTTACTTAACCTTGCTTTGCAGAAGTATAACAAGATACCAAACTCAACTAACAATTTAGAAAGCACAACCAAAACAGCCGGCAGTCTCGGTGTTCATCCAACCTCTAATTTATCATCCTGTCTCCGTGTTAAATAAGAGAAGGTGAGCAATAAAGACATTAACCTGAAGGTTAGTTTATAAATCGGGTTGTATTTTACTTCAAATTCTTGTTAACATAAAAACCGTGGTATGCAGAGTATTAATATCTACTGTGTTACGTCATATGTGAATTTGTTCCCCACCCCAACTCAACCATTAATTTCCCACTATATATATCTTATATAGTCTTGTTGTTGTTGTTGTTGTTTGGCGTCATGGGGTTGGTTCCAACGCCTAGTGAGCCTATCTACAACAGAACGAAACACTTCCCACATTCTGTTGAGTCACCTTTCTTTGAACTGGGTAGAAGTACTAATCTCTTCCACTCAGTTGGCCATGTAGCTATCTTCCAACTCTCTCAGCATAGGTGAGTGCTTCCAGTACTACCAGCTTGTTGAAATAGTTCTATTAGAATTGTCAATTCTTGGATCCTTGTTTTTCATTAATACCTTCAGTGCAGCTGGGAGTTATTCCTCTAGTACCATCAGTTTTTCATCATGTGCTGCCTCTTGAAATGGGTGAATGTCGACCAGTTCTTTTTGGTATAGTGACTCTGTGTACTCCTTCCATCTTCTTTTATGCTTCCTGTATTGGTCACTATTTTGTCCATAGGATCTTTTAATATTGAAACTCAAGGCTTGAAATTTTTTCATCGTTTTTTTTTCAGCTTAAGATATGCTAAACATGTTCTTACTTTTTGGTTTTCTAACTGTAGGGTCTTGTACATTTCTTTATAATACTTTGTCTTCTAGAGCTGCCCTTTGAAATGTTCTGTTCAGCTCTTTGATTTCATCATTTCTTCCATTTGATTAAGCTTCTCTATGATAAAGAGTGAGTTTCAGAGTCTCTTCTGACATCCTGATCTCTCGCTCCTGTCTTTTTCCTCTTTCTTTCCTGTCTTTGTAACGACTGTTTGCTTTCATCACGTATGATGTTCTTGATCCCACAGTTCATCAGGTCTTCTGTCATTATTGTCCAATTTATCAAATCTATTCTTGAGAAGTTCTAAGTTTTATATAACCATATCAGCAAATATACTGTGGTATGCATATCTAGTACTTAAAAATGATTAATAGATTATTTTAGCTTGAAAGATGAATTTTAAATCAATCCGGCCTATACTAACAACTTCTCTCTGGAACACTTATTCTTCAGGTCACTGATAACACGTTTAGTGGTGTAACATTCTCATTTTACTCTTCATACTTCTGGCATCTCTTTATGCTCATTTGCTATGTGACCAATCTCTTGTCCTTTAAAAATCCTGTTTTTTACCTGCCTTCTCTGAAACAACTACTTTGTCCTGGTTCTCCTACCTTTGCAATGTCTATGAAAATAGTATCCCCAGAGAATTATTAATTCTCTTATTTGGACGCGACACACTTTCCCTGGAACTATGCCTACAGGGTAACAAGTCTTAAACATCAGTCTCCATTTCTGCTGAACTCCCAAGCCCTCGGCATTTATTTAAGACTCTCTATTGAACTGACCCATCATGTTGATGTTTCCATACAGGCCAACCTTCAAGTGTGCAACCACAATACAAAGAGGTTGGTCCTTTCAATCTCCACATTTCATCAAAGTCCAAAGTTATTAAAGTCTAACCACTGGTACCTATGAATGTGGCCTTATTTGGAACAGAATTATTGTAGCTATAATTCATTAACACAAGGTCATACCTGAGTAGGTTATGCCCTAATCCAGTATGACTGATGTCTTCATAAGAGGAGAGTAGACACGGGCACAGAAAAACAAAGAGGGAAGATAACCATATGAAGGTGTTACTGTTAGGTGCCCTCGAGTCAGCTTCAACCCAGAATGAAACACTACGCAGTTCTGTGCCACCCTCCCAACTGCTTCTATGTCTCAGCCCGTTGACGCTGACGCAGCCACTTTGTCAATCCATCCCATGAAGGGCCTTCCTCTCCCCCCCCACCTTCCATTTTATCAAGCATGATATTCTCCAGGGATGGTATCTTCTCACAATATGTCCAAAGTATTGCCATCCTTGCCTCTAAGAAGCACTCTGGCCTTACTTATTCATACATAGTTTGTCCTTTTAGCAATTCATGGTACTTTCAATATTCTTCTCCAGCTTCACAATTCACAAGGCATTGATTCTTCTGCAGTCTTCCTTATTCAATGTCCAACTTTCATATGCATACAAGACAATGGAGAGTACCATGGCTTGGGCCAGGCACACCTTAGTCCTCAAAGTAACATCCTTGCACTTCAATACTGGTCTTCAGCACCAGGCTTACCTAATTCACTATGTCCTTTGATCGCTTGACTGCTGCTTCTCTTCAGCCTTGATTGTGGCTCCATGCAAGACAAAACCCTTGGCAATGTTAAACTTTTCTCCATTTATAATGGTGTTACCTATTGGTCCAGTTGTGAAGATTTTGGTCTTCCTTACATTGAACTGTAAACCATACTGAAAGTTCAAATTCTTGATCTTCATCAGCAATGCTTCAATGCTTCCTCACTGTCAGCAAGCAAGGTTGTGTCATCTGCCTACTGCAGGTTGTTAATAAGCCTTCCTCCAATCCTGATGCCACACTCTTCATATAAGCCAGCTTCTTTGATGACTTGCTCAGCATACAGGCTGAACAAGTATGGTGAGAGAATACAAGCCTGAAGCACACCTTCCTGATTTTAAAGCATGCAGTATTCCTCTGTTCTGTTTACACAACTGCCTCTTGATCCATGTTCAAGTTCTTCATGAGCACAATGAAGTGCTCTGGAATTCCCATCCTTCTCAAGGTTATCTACAGTTTATTATGATCACACAGTTGAATGCCTTAGAATAGTCAAGGAAACACAAGCAAGCATCTTTTTGGTATTCTCTGTTTTCAGCTGAAATCCATCTGGCATCAACAATGATATTCCTTGTTCCATGTCCTCTTCTGAATTCAGCCTGAATTTCTGTCAATGCATTGTTGCAACTGTTTTTGGATTATCTTAAGTAAAAATTTACTGTGTATGCTCTCAATAATATAATTCTATAGTCTGAGCATTTTGTTGGGTGACCAACAAAATGGTTTTGGAATGGGTACAAATACGGATCTCTTCCAGTCCGTTGGTCTTTTCCAAATTTCCTGGCATAGATGTGTGAGTGCTTCCAGTGCTTCTTCAGCTTTCTGAAACATTTCAATGGGTACTCCATCAATTACCGGAGCTTTATTTTTGGTTAATGTTTTCAGTGCAGTTTGAACTTCTTCCTTCAGCACCATTGGTTCTTGTTCATATGTTACCGCCTGAAATGGTGGGTTTGTCAAATAGTTCTTTTTGGTACAGTGACTCGGTGTACTCTTTCCATCTTCTCTTGATGCTTCCTGCATCATTCAATATCTTCCCCATAGAATCTTTCAAAATTTCAACTTGAGGCTTGAACTTTTTTCTTGAGTTCTTTCAGTTTTAGAAATGCTGAATGTGCTCTTCCCTTTTGGCTTTCTAATTCCAGGTCTTTGCACATTTCTTTATACTATTTGGCTTTGTCCTCTTGAGCAGCCTTTGACATTTTAGTTCCTTGCCTTCATTCTTTCTTCCATTTACTTTAGCTGCTTTACAATTAATAGCACGTTTTAGTGTCTCTTCTGACATCCACTTTGATCTTTTCTTTCCTTCCTGTCTTTTTAATGACCTTTTGCTTTCTTTATGAATGATGGTCTTGATGTCCTCCCACAACTCATCAGGCCTTCTGTCCTTAGTGCTCAATACAGCAAATCTGTTCTTGAGATGCCCTCATAATTCAGGTGGGACAGACGCAAAGTCATATTTTGATTCTCCTGGCTTGTTTTAATTTCCTTCAGCTTTATCCTGAACTTACACATGAGAATTGATGGTCTGTTCCAGTCTCCCCTGGCCTGGTTTAGATGCTGATATTGAGCTTCTCCATCACGTCTTCCCACAGATGTAGTCAGTTTGATTTCTGTATATTCCATTTGGGGACATCCATGTGTACAGTCACCTTTTGTGTTGTTGAAAGAAGGTATTTGCTATAAACAAGTTATTGGTCTTGTAACGTTCTATCATGCAATCTCCAGCTTCATGTAAACAAGTCTACCTTTTACAACTACCATTCTTTCCAGTTTGTTTCCAATTTTTGCATTCCAGTCCCCTATAACTATCAATGCATCTTGAGTGCATGTTTGGTCAATTTCTGACTGAAGTCCTTGGTAGAATTCTTCCGTTTCTTCATCACTAGCTTTTGTGGTTGGTGCATGAATTTGAATAGTTGTATTGGGTGGGTTTCCTTGAAGGCAGACAGATGCAATCTGATCACAGAGAGCATTGTACTTCATTTTACAACTGTTTCTCTTTGAGTTCTGCCCCATCCGCAAATGAAAACCCCAAAGGCTCCACTTCCACAGGCTCTACCCGACTCTCGTTACCATGGTTAACTCCCTTCCATGAAATCAGCTCCTCTTCAGTCACATTTTGAGTGGCCCTTGGACTGAGGCCCCGTCCTCTGGCAGTAGCTCCCCTACAATGTTCTGCTTCCCTTGTTTAGGCAATGCTTCACAGCTCTGCACAAGGTCTTCAACGGCTTCTTCCTCCAAAGTGGGGATCTGAGTCCTTCTTCGTTGTCTGTCCTTAATCTGGAGGCTCCGCTGAAACCTGTTCACTTTGGGTGACCCTGCTGGCACTTGAAATACCAGTGACATGGCTTCCAGCAGGCATCACAGCAACACACAAGCCACCACAGTACGACAAACTGACAGACAAGTGGTGGCTATAAAGGTGGAGGGTGATAGAGTTATACTGATACAAACCAAGAAATACCTGTAGTGACCAAAATCTTAGAAAAGATAGAGCTTCCTCTAGAGATCTTTCAGAAAGAATGGAGCCACAAAACAGCCTTGAGAAATAAGAGGAAAGAACTGGAGGCATAGGACAGTTATAGAGGTCTAAATACAAGCATGCATATATGTAAATACATTTATATACAATGACAGGGGAATACAGATATGTACATACATTTATTTATAAAGTATTATGATAGCAGATGGACATTGGGCTTCCACTCAAGTACTCCCTCAACGTAAGAACAATTTGTTCTACTAACATGGCACTCTGTGATGTTCACCTTCCCTGACATGATTGCTGAAGACAAAATGGGTGCATAATCAAGTGTGGTGAAGAAAGCTGATGGTGCCCAGCTATCAAAAGATATAGCATCTGGGACCTTAAAGGCTTGAAGATAAACAAGCGGCCATCTAACTGAGACATAACAAAGCCCACCTGGAGGAAGCACACCAGCCTGTGTGACCATGAGGTGTTGATGGGATCAGGTATCAGGCATCAAAGACCCAAAACAAAATAAACAAAAAGCATATCAATGGGGGAAAAAAACCTAAAAAAAACAAAAAACATATCAATGGGAATGAGGGGGAGGGCAGAGTAGAGAACCAAGGCCCATCAGTAGTCAGTTGGACACCCCCTGTGAGAATGGCCACAGGAAGAGAAGAGCCAGTCAGGGTGCAGTATAGCACCAATGAAACACACAACCTTCCTCTAGTTCTTTAATGCTTCCTTCCCCATCCCCCTACTACCATGACCCCAATTCTCTCTTACAAATCTGGCTAGACCAGAACATGTATACTAATACAGATAAGAGCTCGAAACACAGGGAATCCAGAACAGACAAACTCCTCAAGACCAATACGGGAAACAGCAATACTAGGATGGTAAGGGTTGGGGGACGGGAGTAAGGGGGAACCGATGTAGGGTCCCCTTCCCAAGGGGACGAACAGCAGAAAAGTGGATGAACTAAAACAGCGTTGGTGTAAGACATGAAAAAAAAAAAGAGAATAATTTATCAATTATCAAGGGGACATAGGGGAGGTAGGTGGGGCAGGGAGGGGGTTAAATGAGGAGCTGATGCCAGGGGCTCAAGTAGAAAGAAGATGTTTTAAAAATGATGACAACATATGTACAGATGTATTTGACAAAATGGATATATATATGGAATGTGATAAGAGCTGTAAGAGCCCCCAGTAAAATAATCTTTTAAAAAACAGCCTTGAATTTGGATATCTAGCTTCCAGAACTGTGAGACAATAAAATTCTGTTGTTTAAAGTTGCATGGTCTGTGGTAAGTTGCGATGGCAACGACAGGTTACAAACATCCCAATTTCATTGCACAAGTTAGGAACGATGAAGCCATTCTTACCACTTTGCTTTCCCAACACACCTACATTGTCGGTTTTTCTGTTTAGCCCATGTCAGAGAGTTAGATGTAACATGAGATAATAATGGAATTCTGTAACGTATGAGTGTAGCTCTCAATCATCCATTGTCATATACTGCAAAGTCATTCAAGCACATGGCATACCTCGTTCCTGTGTAAGGAATCATTAAAATTTTCAAATCATTTAAATTTAGTTTTGAAAGTTTATTTTAAAATATCAATTCTCAAAAAGAACAAGCTTATATCCAATAGAGACTGGTGGAATCCCTAAGACTATGGCCCTTGGTGATCTTTCAGGTCTAGTAATGAACTCATCCACACAGCCCAATTTTCAGCCAGACAATAGACAGGTCTGAAAGGGAAACAAAAACAGTAGTGAGGTATGCACACCTTAAAATAACCAATCGCTTGTGGTCAAAGGGCAGTATCTACTCAAGGATAAAATTCATAACGGCTAGGAAAGGAGGAGGAATAGAAAGAGAGAGAAAGTGGGATGCGTGAGGTTAACATTGTGGGGGCATGAAATAAAATGTGTATGAATTACTGACTAGAAAATTGACCTGATCTGTAAGCCTTCACCCAATTTACAATAAAAACTTAAAAAGAAGTGTTTCTCACCTTTACTTATTCTTTAGCCATGTAATATATTAGAACAAAAGTACATGTCTATAAATTACAATTTTAAAAACATGTAAGTATAGAATTAAACGATTTATTTATCTAATTACTGCTGGGTCATATGGGGAAACATTTTAACATGAGGAGGCATGATAAAAAGATCGAAGACATTTGACTGATCCCACTGCAACAGTCTTCCAAATGTGCTGCAGGACTCCAGGTGGTCTCTTCTCTACTTCGTGCCCCAGACTGACAACATTTATGATTTTGGAGACAGACATATCGATATTTTGCAGCAGCTTACAAGCCCCCAATGGTTCTCTGCTGCTTTCTGAATGCATAAGCCCCCACGCGGCATTGAAGATCCTTCATAACCTATTCTCCAGCTACTGTTAATATTCTCCAGCTACTGTTAATACTGTTCTATTTCTGTGACACAAACTTGTGAAACTTTTGTCATATTCGCTCTAGGAGGAATGGCCTTTCATCTTCTTGTCTACCACACAACCACTAAGCGGAACCTGCTACTCTTTCATCACAGCCCGCAAAGTACACTTCCCAGAAACGGTCTTTCCAAACAGACCATGAAATTCCTCTCAAGATTCTGGCAAATGCCTCATATCAAGCCGAGGCATAAGTTAAACAGGTAACAAAAACATAAGACTCAAAAGAGGAGGTTTGGTGTATGCTTCATAAAGATGTTGTTTACATAAAGTTTTAAAAGTTGTTACTGTACAATTCAGGATTATAGTTCCAGTCAGGTCCTAAATATATCCCTGAAATTAAGATACCTTATTACCAAAAACTTTCTATCCTGGTTTAGAACCACATGGTAAATTCTGATCACTGGTTTACCAAAACCAAACTCACGGCCATTAGTGAATCATAGTGACCCTGGTAAGAAGAGTAGAACCACCCCTATGAGTTTCCATGACTGTAAATCTTCACAAGAATGCAAAGCTTCATTTATCTCCCACAGAGTGATTAGTGGTTTTGAACTGCTGACCTTGTGGTTAGCAGCCTAACTTGTCACGCACTATGCCACCACGGCTCTTTATTTATTTTTTAACATTTTATTAGGGGCTCATACAACTGTTATCCCAATCCATACACACATCAATTCTGTAAAGCGCATTTGTACATCGTTTCTCAAAACATTTTCTCTCCGTTTAAACCCCCGACATTAGGTCCCCATTTTTCCCCTCGCTTCATTTAAATCAACCCAAGACAAAAAGTGGAATGACCTAAAAGTCCATTAGTAGGGGATTTTAACACTAGGGGAATCTATTCAATAGGATATTATGGAGTATAAATACCCCTATGGCCAGAAGTGAGCCCTAGTAGCCCAATGGTTAACTCCTCTTGCTAGGTTGCGAAACAATAACAACAACAAAATCATGGTTTAAAGCCAGCAGCTACTTCAAGGAGAAAAATGTGGGAATCAGTAAATTCTACTCTGATTGCACATTTGTTTTGGGGGTTTTTTGAGGGCAGATAAATGAACAGATGTTAGGAATAATGCCAACTTAATGGTTGCTGATGTTTAAACATATGATGGGGGGGTTCAAAAAATTTTCCATGAATTTTTTGAATCTCCCTTGTATATTTATTAATATAAAAAGCTTTCTTCAACCACATGGCCGGCCCCACTATGAGACACGACATCCCTCACTGACCCATAGCCCTACAGGGGACAAAACTGAAGACACGGTGTATGAATTCTGCCTGATCTGATCCCACCACACCAAGGCAAACCCACTGCGGCGTGGAAGAGAACAGCAAGGGGAGCAGGGCAACAAAGTCCCCAGGGAATACCAAAAATAGACTCTGGGGCCAGGGCTTGGATCCCCAATCGACTCGACTGGAAAACACTCCTAAAGGCCAACAAACAGTCCTTGAATTAACTACAAACTTTTCTTTCTTCTTGTTGTGTTTTGTTTTTGTTATTGGTTTGTTGTTGTTTTGTTGTATATTGTTGCTTGGTTTTGCTTCATCTTGTTTAAATAAGATAGGCTGGATGAACAATCTGTAGGAGAAAAGAAAACAATGGGACCGACAGTTCCAGGGGGACATGGGAGAGGGGGAGGTGGGGGGAAAGGTAGTGGTGCTAATAAACCCAGGGACAAGGAAACAAGTGATCCAAATTGGTGGTGAGGAGGGTGTAGGAGGCCTGGTAGGGCGTGGCCAAGGGTAATGTAACTGAGAAGAATTACTGAAACCCAAATGAAGGCTGAACATAATAGTGGGACAAGAGAAAAGTAAAAGGAAATATGTAGAGGAAAGAGCTAGGCGGCAAAGGGCATTTATAGAGGTCTAAATATAGGCATGTACATATGTAAATAAACATATATGAGGATGTGGAAATAGATCTATGTGCATATATGTATAGGTTTAGTATTAAGGTAGCAGATAGACATTGGGCCTCCACTCAAGTACTCCCTCAATGCAAGAATACTGGCATTCTTGTTCTATTAAACTGGCATTCCATGATGCTCAACTTCCCGACACAATCGCTGAAGACAAAGCGGGTACATAAGCAAATGTGGTGAAGAAAGCTGATGGTGCCCAGCTATCTAAAGATATAGCATCTGGGGTCTTAAAGGCTTGAAGATAAACAAGTGGCCATCTAGCTCAGAAGCAACAAAGCCCACATG
>NW_022111357.1:7952848-7971238 GCF_000313985.2 Echinops telfairi
AGATCAGGTATCAGGCATCTAAGACCCAGAACAAAATCATACCCAAGGTGAATGGAGGTGGGGTGGGGCTGACCTGTAGTGGAGAATCAAATCCCATCTATAAACAATTGGACATCCCCTCACAGAGGGGTCACAAGGAAGAGATCAGCCAGTCAGGGTGCAATATAGCACTGATCAAACATACAACTTTCCTCTAGTTCGTTAATGCTTCCTTCCCCCCACTATCATGACATCAATTCTACCTTACAAATTGGATTAGACCAGAAAATGCACACTGCTACAGATAAGAGCCCACAACACAGGGAATCCAGGGTAGATAAACCCCTCAGGACCAACAATGAGAATAGAGATACCAGGAGGATAAGAAGAAGGTGGGGGGAGAAAGCGGGAATCAATCACAAGGATCAATATATAACCCCCTCCCAGGGGGACGAACAACATAAAAGTGGGTGAAGGGTGACAGAGGATGATGTAAAATATGAAAATAATAATCTATAACTTATCAAGAGTTCGTGAGGGAGAGCAGGTGGGGATGGGAGGGGGAAAATGAGGAGCTGATATCAAAGGCTCAAGTAGAAAGAAAATGCTTTGAAAATGATGATGGCAGCATTTGTACCAATGTGCTTGACACAATGGATGATTGTATGGGTTGTGACAAGAGATGTAAGAGCCATCAATAAAAGTAAAAAGCCAAAAATTAAACATATTTCTGCTTTAAAGGACATCATCAAGACAGTAAAAAGGGGGGAAATTGTAAATCATATATCTAATAATAGCCTTCTATCTAGATCATCTAAGGAACTTCTATAAATTAATAAAAGGACAAATAACCCAATCTAAAAATGAACAATGGAGCATTATTTCCACCACCCTCTGCAAACCTAAACTTGAGCCTGTTGCCTAATGGCCTAGCAATGGATTCACCATGGCTCTCAGCAGTACTGATGTACATAAGCAGATTAAGTATCTGATGAAGATTTTTGCATTGAGAAAAGTTTTCTTGTGAAAACTCAAAAAACTGAGTCTAAGGGTCCTTCTGTACCTGTTGATATGAATGGCCAGCAGAGAGTATCTTCTTTTCACTGCTGGCTGCTCGAGTGCCCTCTGCCATCATAAATGACACAGTAGTAACTATCCGGAACAGGGAGTCCATGAGCAACCGACGACTTCAGCGAAAACAAATGGTCACTGCTGTCCTTCACCCTGGGGAAGCGACAGTGCCTAAGAGAGACGTCCGTGAAGCACTTGCCAAAAGGTACGAGAAGACCACGCCAGGTGTCATTTTTGTATCTGGATTTAGAGCCCAGTTTGGTGGGGGCAAGACTCCTGGCTTCGGCACGATTGACGAGTCTTTGGATGATGCGAAGAAAAATGAACCCAAACACAGACTTGCAGGACGGGGCCTGTAAGAGAAGCAAAAGGCCTCAAGAAAACAAGGCAAGAACAGAATGAAGACGGTCAGGACTGCACAGGCCAACGTGGGGGCCGGGGCCGGCGAGAAGCATTAAGGAAGATTCTACAGTGACTTGACCTGCAAGGGTGACGTGGATTTTTCACCAGAGAATTAATAAACTATCACATTAAAACAACAACAAAACCTGTCGTCTATAGAGTGCACTAAGAGAGGCAAGCAGAATGTACAGAAGAAAATCTTTATGTCCAATATGATGAATCAAGTCAGACTCAAAAGGGCTCAGAGCAAGAGAGCTTTATCTCAGGTTTACTAAAGGAAGCAAAACAGAGACTCAGCAAGGTGTTGAAAGATAAAACCAGGTACCAAGTGCTGCAGGAAGGACTGGGTCTCCATTTGTTGAACTCATGAATGATTGTTCATTGCAAGAAACATAATTTCCCTCTTTCAAAGGCTGTAGTGCAAAAAATGATCCCTATATACCAAAAAAATCCCCACAAAATCTTATATACCAGAAAGATATTTACTTATATTTTAATGACTAAGCAAAGGTATTCCATTATGTGGGTCACAACAAACTGTGGATAACATTGTAAAGAATGGGAATTCTTCACTGTACATATGCAAAACCTGTGCAAATACCAGGGGGCAGTTGTTCACACAAAACAAGAAGATATTGAATGTTAAAGATCAGGAAAAGTATGTGTCAAAGGTGGTATCCTTTCATCATACTTATTCAATCTGTATATTGAACAAATAATCTGAGAAGCTAGGCTGTATGAATAATTTAGCATCGGGATTAGAGAAAGGCTCATTAACAAACTATAATATGCAGATAACACAATCTTGCTTCCTGTAAGTGAAAAGGACTTGCAACATTTGCTGATGAAGATCAAAGACTGCAGCCTTCAGTATGGATTACAACTCAATGTAAAGAAACTAAAATCCTCACAAACGAACCAATAAATAACATCATGATAAATGGAAAAAGGACTAACGTGGTCAAGAATTTAATCTTGCTTGGATTCACAACCAATGCTCACAATATAAAAAGACATATTGTATTTAGCAAATCTGCTGCAAAAGACCTCTTTAGGCATTTGAGACTAGATAAAGACCCTTTGGAATCTTCCAAAATACCCACTTCAATAAAATTACTCTGTTCAAACCTTGGGAAAAAACCAACTCTTTAAAAATTGTTAAAGGAGCAAAGTTGACATTTTGACAATGATGATAGTTAGGGTCTGTGTCAATCTTGCTAGGTCAGGATTCTTGGTGGTTTGGCACCTGAAGTCTACTAATCTCCCATGATGAGACCTAACACAATATAATCAACTACAGAAAGGCATCACTATCAGTCCCCAAGGAGTAGTTAAAAAAGAAAAAAAGATGAAGATGAAGTGCAACCCCATTCCTCAGGACATAGGCTTGATACAATCGAAAGGAATTTTCATCATGGTGTAGCCTGATGCTGTGGGAATGCTTGTTTTTTGTTTTGTTTTGTTGGGTCTGGATCCTGCATTTGGCTCATAAACCTCTGGTCCATCGGACTTGAGTCAGTGGCTTGTCATACTGCCTGCCCATTCTGAGAGCCATCAGCAGCCTGCTATTTGACCTGGAAACTTTGGACCAAACTGCTTCTGCAGCCACCAGCCTACAGTGTTGCTGCAAATCTGGGGTTCATCAACCCTTGAATCTACAGGAGTCAGGAGAAGCCTCCAGCTTAGCATATGACAGACATGGAACCAGACTGGACTTGTCTTCTTCTACAACTGTGTGAGCTATTTTCTTGACATAAACGTCTGTCTGTCTGTCTGTCATTTATCTGTGATATAAACATATATGAGGGGGTACCCCCCCCAAATGGAATGTTTTTCCAAGCTATGTTTTAAAATTTTTTTTACAAAACAAGCTTATCGCCTTCGAAGTACTCTCCATTACACTTAATACAGTTGTCAAATCTGTGATTCCAATCTTGGAAACATTTTCAAACTCATCTGTTTGGATGGCTGACAGCGCCTCCCTTGTTTTTTTCTTCACCTCTTCTATGTTGTCAAATTGATGTCCTTTCATGTCCCTCTTCATTTGTGGAAACAAAAAGAAGTCGTACAGAGTGAGGTCAGGTGACTAAAGTGCGTGGGACAAGAGAGGCATGCTGTTTTTTGCCAAAAAATGGTGCACTGAGATGGCTGTGTAAGCAGGTGCATTGTTGTGGTGAAAAACCAGTTCCCCGTCTGTCACATATCAGGCCATTTTGTGGCACACTGCTACACCAATCTTTTCAGAGACTCCAAATAGAAAGCTTGATTAACTGTCCTGGTGGAATGAACTTCACATGCATGATAAGCAGACATTTTCATCAGTCAGGAAGTTGACAAGCATCCAGAACAAGGTTTGTCATCAATCAACATTTCACCTTTTTTGAAATGAGAAAACTATTCGTACAGTTAAGTTTTTCCCACAGCGCTCTAAGCTGTGTTAAACATCACCACAGTTTCTGCGGCACTTTTCCCAGGGAGGAAACAAAATTTCACAGCTGTACACTGTTCTCTTAAATCAGCCATCACAAAAAACAAGGTTCAAGTGAAACAGCTTTTACGAAAAAATTCTCTGTGACCAGAGAAAACTTTCCCGGGTGACGCCACTGAGTGCACTAACTCAAAGTGAGTTGCTTGTAGCTCACCTAGTGGGGAAAATGCATACTATGAGAGCTCTGCCCATTGGAGCTTTTTTCCATTTGGGGGGGAGGGAGCACCCCCTCATATATCACATAACTGGTTTTGCTTCTCTAGAGAATTTAGCCTAACACATTTTAACATAAGGACTAAGTGTGCCCAAGCCACACCATGGTATTTTCTATCATCTCATCTGCATGTAAATTTTGTACAACGAAGAATGATGATCAAAGAAAAAGTGATGCATTTGAATAATGTTTTTGGCGAAAAATGCTGAGCATACCATGGACCGTCAGAAGAACAAACAAGTGTGTCCTGGTAGTACAGCCGGAATGCTCCTGAGAGGGAGGATTGCAAGACTTCATCTCAATTACTTTGGCCATGTTATCAGGAGAACTCAGTCCCTGGAAAAGATATCATGGTTGGAAAAGTAAAAGGGCAGTGAAAAGGAGGAAGACCCTCGATGAGATGAATTACACAGAGCCTGCAAAAATGGGCTCAACAAAACAACAACTGCGAGAGTGGTACCGGATTGGACACTGTGATTCGGAACCACCTTGACGCCACTTAATAGCAAGAGTAAAAAGGGGTTCTTTCAAACACTGTTAATTTGAGATTTTCACCTAAAGGCCAAAATGGTGTATCAACATAGTTGATTTTCCCTTATGAAAGTCAATTAGGACTTCCGGGCAAGATGGCAACCAAGTAGCACACACTGCAGGGATTCTGTGGAGAACAATGCAAAGGAACCACACTTCTATATCCTACGAAGTATATCCTACACTTCCAGACCACAGAATTTTCAGCATAAATATAAGTAGACACAAATTCACTAAAATTAGGAAGCAGCAATGTCTATCGATTAGAATCCCTTTGGTCAAGTCCCCATGGCATTAGGCTGGCTGAGTACAGATTCTCAGGACTGCAGATCAAGGAGCTAACTGGGCAGGGGCAGGGGGGAGGGGAGTGGTAGAGCTGCAGGAATGTAATTCTAAGGGCCTGGCCCATGGTGGATAAAAAAATATAAATAGCTTTGGCTCTCTGTCCAGGCCTAAAGAGCCCCACTGGATAACCCAAAACCCTAGCTCCCAATTAGCAGGGACAACACAGCCTACCTAGTACATGGAGGTGAGTCAACAGGGCAGCCCAGAGCAGGCCTAAGTGGAGAACACAAGCCCAGGGAGATCCAGCCCCACTTGGCAAATCTAATCCCCTTCCCTGATCCCAAGACATCCAAAAAAGCCGGAGACTGTTAGGTAGCTGGATTTAGGGGCAGAGGTTATCCCTCCCAAGCCTGCACAGGGCCCCATAAAGGAGGTTGGAAAGAAATCAGGCAACCATTAGATGCCTATGAAGACCCCAAACTGAGCATGCTAAATTCAAGCCCCTGATCCAGGTGGGAGGTACACCTGGGCGGTCCAAACTAGGCCCCGGGCTCATCACCCAGGTGGGCTCAACCCAGCCAAGGGGATCAACCAAAACCAACAACCACGCCTCCCCAGCCATAGGCTTGAAATATCCTGTCTGTGGGAAGACTGCTCTCCCTCTTACCTTTCTGCAGGTCGGAGTTTGGAGGCACATGTGTGTTGCCTGGGCGTGCCCCCTCAGTGCCTGCTCCAGGCCTGCTTGGGGCCCACATGCGCCTTATTTGGGCCTCTCTTGCCCTTGACCACCTGGTCGCTGGGATCCCCTTTTGAGACTATAATACCTGAAACTTGCCTTGTCCTTCATAAAAAACCCACTTGGATTACAAAACGGCTTCAGCGTGAATTCTTTCAGGGTATGAAGCCAAGAACTGAGATATTACCCACTCCAGAAACCTCACACAACCTTAAAAAACATGGCCACTATGGGGTTTTCTTCTTTTTAATTTTTTAAACTTCTTTAGAATGCAGCCATCATCCACCTGGTTAATTAACAAAGCATTAGCATAACAAAATGAAAAGAAACTGCAGCAGGTTTTACATGCTCCTTAAAGCTTAGAGCCCAAACATCTATTAACAGTTCTCCTGCTTCTTACTCTAGTATTGTTTATCCTGTTATTATTCTTAAAACTTTGTCTCTTACCCTTCCCGTTAGTTTCACTTTCTTTAATCTAAATATCTAAAGTTTTAGGTCAGAACCCTATTGACCTATCTGTGAGTTTCACTTTTGTCCTCTGTCAAAACTTTTCTTTATTTCTCATCCTCATAAACACAAAGCTGACACTATTCTTACCTTTTTAAAATCTTTTCTTCTCCCCGCTCCCACTACCATGACTCGAATTCTATCTTGCAAGACTGGCTAGACCAGAGGAGGTACACTGGTACAGATAGGAACTGAAAATACAGGGAATCCAGGACGGATGAGCCCTATAGGACCAGTGGTGTGAGTGGCAAAACAGGGAGTGTAAAGGGAGAATGGGTAGGAAAGAGGGAACCAATTACATGGAACTGTGTGTGACCTCCTCCCTGGGGGACAGACAACCGAAAAGTGGATGAAGGGAGACGTCGGACAGGGCAAGATATGACAAAATACCCATTTATAAACTATCAAGGGTTCATGCGGGAGGGGGGAGCGGGGAGGGAGGGGAAAAATGAGGACCCAATGTCGGGGGTTTAAATGGAGAGAAAATGTTTTGAGAAACGATGTACAAATGCGCTTTACACAATTGATGTGTGTATGGATTGGGATAACAGTTGTATGAGCCCCTAATAAAATGTTAAAAAAAAAAAAGAGTTGTATGAACCCCCTAATAAAATGATTTAAAGAAAAGAAAAGAAAAAAAAATCTTTTCTTCTATCAAATACTAGCACCCATTCCTCCATATTGAAAACCAGGCATTTGGGGGCCTACGTTCCCTTCCTTAAATCTACCAAATAACACTACCTGATCTCTTTCTTGAAAATACAGAGTAAAGAACAACTTAAAAATCAACAGAAAGCCTAAAGAATGAGTTTGGGGAGTAGCTGACTCACAAAATGATTCACAAACATTTCCTGGATATTTCATCCAAGAAAATGCCTCTGACTAAAGCGGAAACTTGTTTAGTTAAAACAGACATTCTACTATTATAATTAATACCATAATGCCAAATATTTGTGAATGTGGTACATGGATGAGAGGATCCTCATAGGTGTTGATTTAGGTATTAAAACTTTAAGTTACTTAGAGAAGAATCACCAGGACTTTACAGTTGACAATAACACCTGTACAAATAACAAAAAACTTTCTATCCTACTTTTAACCATTTAGAAGTTAACATTAAATAAGTGGACTGCTACATTTTGATCCTTAACTATCCAGTAAATATTGAGAAGAAAGTGTAACATTCCTTCTAAGGAGCCCTGGGCAGCACAATGTAGTAAGTGCTGTTGGGCTGTGAACCAAAGGTCCATTTCCTGAGCCTACCACAGGTAGCATTCTACAGAAGGTAGACGAGGCTGTCTGCTCCCATAAAGATGTACAGTTTCAGAAACCCTAGAGAGTCTACTCTACGCAACTGGTGGCTATGAGTTGGAATATATATGACGGCAATGGGTTTGAGCAGCTTTGTGGGGTGGTTTAATGTCCAGAATTCCAGTTATTGAAGCATAGACAATAAGGCAATTATAGGAATCCAGTTTCAACTACGTAGTCATCTAGTAAAATTATAAAGACTGAGACAAAGCAAGTCCATAGAGGAAATGAAGTGACCAAATTTTATAGATACTGACATAAAATTAAGTCAGTAACAAAAAGTTATATTAAGAAAACATAAACTTGGGTTATATACTTTTTTAGAGTTCCAAAGAAGGCCTTTGCTGTTAAGTGCCATCCAGACCACACTGGTTCACAGTCACCCTGTGTACATCACAGTGAAGCACTGTGCAGTCCTGTGCCACCTTCACAACTGGTCTTATGTTTGAGCCCCCGATGCAGCTACTGTGTCAATCCATCTTGACAAAGGTCTTCCTCTTTTCCACGCCTCTTTACTCTGTGCCACCATCCTTGCCTCAAAGGAGCATTCTGGCTGCAATTCTTCCAAAACAGATCTGTTTGTTCTTCTGGCAGTCCATGGTACTTTCAATATTTTTCACCAGCTCCATAATTCAAATACACAGATTTTTTTCTTTAGCCTCCCTTATTCCATGTCCAACTTTTACATGTATATGAGGCGATTGAAAATGCCATGGCTTGGATCAGGTGCATCTTAGCCCTCAAAGTAGCATTCTTGCTTTTCAACACTTTACAAAGGTTTTGTGGAAGAGATTTACTCATTGTAATGCATCCTTTAGTGTCTTAAATGCTGCTTCCATGAACATTGATTGTGAATGCAAACAAGGCAAAACCCTTGACAACGTCAATCTTTCCGTTTACCATGAGGTTACCTACTGGTACAGTTGTAAAGATTTTGGTTTTCTTTATAATGAGTTCTGAAGGCTTCATCAGCAAGTGCTTCAAGTCCTTCTCACGTTCAACAAGCAAGTTTGGGTCATCTACATGTCGCAGGTTGTAAATAAGCCTTTCTCCAATCCTGATGCTGCATTCTTCTTTATATAAACCGCTTCTCTGATGATTTACTAAGCATACAGACTGAATACATATAGTGAGAGAATACAACCCACCCTTTCACGCACCTTTACTGATTTTAAACCAATGTAGTATTCCCTTGTTCTGCCCCAACAACTGCCTCTTGATTATGAACAGGTTCTGTACATGAGCAAAATGAAGTGCTCTGGGATTCCCATACATGGTCTACAGTCAGTCAAATGCTGTAGCATAGTCAGTAAAACACAAGTAAATATCTTTGTGGTATTCTCTGCTGTTAGCCAAGGTTCATCTGATGTCAGCAAAGATATTTCTTGTTCTGTGTTGTCTTATGAATCTGGCTGAATCTCTGGCAGCTCCCTGTCAACGGCTGCGACCATTGTTGGATGATGTTCAACAAAATTTTACTTGCATCTGATATTATTTTATAATTTGAGTGTTCTGTTCCTTTACTTTGGAATGGATACAAATAAGGTTTTCTTTCAGTCACTTGGGATTTTGAGAACATCTCAAGAACAGATTTTATACATTGAACACTACTGGCAGAAGACCTGATAAGCTGTGGAATGACATCAAGAATATCACCCATGTAGAAAGTAAAAGGTCATTAAGAAGACAGGCAAGAAAAGATAAGAGTGGATGTCAGTAGAGACTCTGAAACTTGATCTTAATCATAGATTATCTAAGGCATATGGGAGAATGATTTTAAAAAGAGTTAAATAGAAAATTTCAAAGGGCAGCATGAGAATACAAATTCAAATATTAAATTGAAATGTGTAGAGGCCTAAAATTAGAAAACCAAAAAGGAAGAACATGCTCAGCATATCCTAAATGGAAAGAACTCAAGAAACAAAATTCGAGCCTCAAGTTGCAATATCAAAAAATTCTATGGGCAAAATATTGAAATATTGAATGATGCAGGAAGCATCACAAGAAGATGGAGAGGATATACTGCTGTATATCCTCGTGTACAAGCTGAGTTTTTCAGCACCTTTTTAATGCAGTTTTTGTGGTAAAATTAGGTGCCTCAGCTGATATTCGGGTCAGTTTACTCAAGTATATATGGTAAGTAACATTCCATCATATCAAGAGGTAGCATGACCAAGAACCAATGGTGCTACAGGAGGAAGTCCAAGCTGTACATAAGGTATTAGACAAAAATAACGCTCCAGGAATTGATGGAATATCAATTGAAATGTTTCAACAAGCTGAAGAAGCATTGGAAGCACTCATTCGTGTATGCCAGAAAATTTGGAAGACAGCTACTTGGCCAACTGACTGGAAGAGATACATATTTGTACCATTACAAAAAAGGCCTGTAGCCTATTAAAATTCAAAATTTGTAAAGTACATGCTAAAAATTTCCACCGGGAACATTTAAATTACGAATCTAGTAAGCAAACAGCTACCATCCAAGTCAATCCTAACTCCTGGCAAAACTTATGAAAGAGTAGAACTGCCCCATGGCTTTCGGAGACTGCAAATCTTTACAGAAGCAGATAACTTCCCCTTTCCCCGAGGAGAAGCTGGTGCGTTTGAAATACTGACCTTCTGGTTAGCAATCCAGTGCTTACTCTATAGTGTCACCAGGACTCCTTTACCTACTATCAAATAACGAAAAGCAATCAAAATGAAATTGGGGCTCTCAGCAGGAACATAAATTAAAGCCAGAATAAACCACATTAATTTCTTACCTATATTTTCTCTCAAGTTTAACCAACATGGTGAGCATACATCTATAGGATTCTATGCTAGATAATTTCATATGCTGTTGTTAGGTGCTACCGGTCCTGCGCCATCTTCCCAATGGTTCCCAGGCCTGAGCCCACTGATGCCACCACTGTGTCAATCTAGCTCATCGAGGGCCTCCTCTTTTCTGCCATCCTTCCACTTTACCAAAAATGATGTCATTCTCAAGGGACCGGTCTCTCCTGACATTATGTCCAAAGTATGTAAGACAAAGTCTTGCCATATTGTCTTTAAGGAGCATTGTGGCCTTACTTCTTCCAATGCAGAACAGTTTCTCCTTTTAGCATAGATACTTCTATGATTTTCCTTATTCAATGTCCAGCTTTCACATGCAATTTCATATATACATATATAACACCTCCACTCCCTGCCAAAAAGTAGATGTTTATTTAATAAACAATTTATTTTTTTACCTAAATTATTTACACCTCCTTAGTCCCTCATAAACTCATCTACTGAAAAAAATTCAATTCCTGCCCTAAATCCCATGTCTTCATCTCCCAACTATGCCATTAATTCCAACAACTTTGTCTTCATGATTTTGTTATCCCAACACTCTAATCATATACTCCTCATTCTTCAGTGTATACTGTACAAGATAAGGGTGGTCCTTTATAGCAGGCAAAGTGAAGAGGTATTAATAAGAAATCCACTTTGGAAATACCACCCTTAGACATTCTATCACTTGAAAGGCTTAATTAGATGAACAAATCCCTTTTAAAAATTGCATATATCTTCCATAGGGGTCAACATTATCCTTCCTTCAGATTCATACATTAACACCTCAGTTGTGATAAATATGAATTATAGGGTAACATGAGCCAGTGAAATTCTGAAAGTGCATGATGGCCATACTAGGAAAAGAAGGAAGCTGAGGCAAAACCTGGTCTCATACTTTGTCAGGGATACTAGAAGAGAAATGTGGAGGAACCAAGGGTCTGCCGTTGCCCTTGCTAGCCTTCTTCCTCTAGCAACGGATCCCTCCTAGTGACAAGTCCAAAGCAGTCAGGTGGACAATGGTCTACTTTGATCCACTAGGCTTTCACTGGGTAAATTTGGGAAGACTATCACTAGTCCTTTCTTCCTAAGCTATCTTGGTCTGGAACCTCCACAGAAACCTGTCCACCATATGTGAACCTGCGGGTATTTCAAATACTGATAGCACAGTTTAACAAGCTGAAATGGGTACTGGGAGGCACACCTAATCCTCTCTATTTTCAACCATCATATCATTCTAATCTCCAGTTCTCTTGCTGTCCTCATCATACCATCTCATTGTACAGTCATTTCATGACGGAGGAGTTGATTCAATGCCTACCGACCCTAAAGGGCAGAGTAGAGCTGCCCCATAGTTTCCAAGGATGTAAATCTTTTGTTTTTTCTCAAATCATTTTATTGGGGGTTCTTATAGCTCTTATAACAATCCAGACATCAATTGTGTCAAGCACATTTGTACATATGTTGCCATCATCATTTAAAAACATTTTCTTTCTACTTGAACCCTTGGTATTAGCTCCTCTTTTTTTGCCTGCCCCCCCCCATGAACCCTTGATAAATTATAAATTATGGTGTTCATATCTTACACCAGAGGTCCTCAAACTATGGCCCACGGGCCACATGCGGCCCACCAAGGACACTTATCCAACCTGCCGGGTGTTTTTGCCCCATTTTGTTTTTTTACTTCAAAATAAGATATGTGCAGTGTCATAGGAATTTGTTCAGTTTTTAAAAAAAAAAAACTATAGTCCGGCCCTCCAACGGTCTGAGGGACAGTGAACTAGCCCCCTGTTTAAAAAGCTTGAGGACCCCTGTCTTACACTATCTGCTGTCTCACTTCACCCATGTTTCTATTGTTCATCCCGCTCTGGCAGGATGGGGCAGGGGTGAATATGTCGATCCTTGCAATTAGTTTCCCCCTGCTCTCCCTTCTCCCTTCCCCCTATCGCTAATCCCATACTGTTCCTGAGGGGTTTATCTGTCCGGATTCCGTGTGTTGAGAGGTCTTATCTGTACCAGTGTACATACTCCGGGTCTAGTGGAGTTTGTAAGGTAGAACTGGGGTCATGATAGTGGGGTGAAGGAAGTGTTAAAGAACTAGAGGAATGCTGTGTGTTTCGTTAGTGCTATACTACTCCCTAGCTGACTTCCTTGTGACCCTTCTGTGAGGGGGTATACAATTGTCTACAGATGGGCTTTGGGTCTACACTATGACCCCACTCATTTGCATTAGTATGATTGTTTTGGGTCTTCTGATGCCTGATACCTGATCCTGTCGACACCTCATGATCACACAGGCTGGTGTGCTTCTTCCATGTGGGCTTTGTTGCTTCCCTCCTAGATAGCTGCTTGTTTAACTTCAAGCCTTTAAAACCTCAGATTCTATGTCTTGTAATACCTGGCACCATCAGCTTTCTTCACATTTGCTTATGCACCCATTTTGTCTTCTGTGATCACTTTAGGAAGGTGAGTGTCACAGAATACCAGGTTACTAGAACAAAATGTCCTTGCATTGAAGGCGGACTTGAGTAGAGGCCTGATGTCCATCTGCTTCTTTAATACTTAACATATAAATGTATGTACATAGGCCTATATCCCCATCATTATACATACATTTACATATGAACATGCCTACATTTAAACCTCTATAAATGTCTTTCGCCTCCTAGCTCTTTCCTCTATTTCCTTTTACTTCCCTCCTTTCCCAATATCATGTTTGGCCTTATTTTGGGTTTCAGTAATTCCTCTCAGCTACATTGCCCTTGATCAAACCCCACCAGGCATTTCACACCCTCCTTGCCATCAATTTTAGATCTCTTGTTGTTCCCTTGTCTCTGGGTTTGTTGGCTCCCCACTCCCCACTGTCCCCTGGAACCACCAGTCCGTTGTTTTCTCCTCGGGATTGTTTATCTTGCCTGTCTTATAAAAAAGAAGAAAAAGGGGGCACACCTAATCCTCCACAAATAGTTCCAGGTCTGCCTGCTAACCCTTATGTATGTTTTCAGATCAAGTCTGACGAGGTGCCAACACCTGCCCTCCACATCTGAAGCCGAATTTCAGGATTCCTTGAGGACGTTGTCGCTCTGCTCCCCTTGTTCCTCTGCTGTGCTCCCTTTTTGTTTCACCCGGTTGGGTGGGGGTGGGGGTGGTCAGACTAGGCACAATTCTGCTGTGGATCGGTGAGGGGAGGATGCAAATCTTTACAAAAGCAGATTGCCATATGTTTCTCTTGCAGAATAGGTAGTGGGTTCAAACTTCCAGCCTTTAGGATAGTAGCCAAGTATTGTAATCACTGTGCTGTGCCGCCATTTACTCTCCTGTCTAGTTGTCAATCACTGACCTAAGAGCATTAACTTTTCCATTCACTGACCGACAGGAGAAAAGGGGAATGGAAGGCCTTGCTTTAAGATCTAGGAGAGAAAGGATGAAGGACTGAGAGCAGTCTTCGATCTTGGGAATTAGATTTCCAAGTGCAGAAGAAAGCAAGCCACACACACAGACACAGAAAACAAAAAATTGATATGGACTTAAATGTGAAAACTAAGCCCATAAAATTATGAAAAGAAAAAGGAAAGGAGGCAATGCAATCTTAACAGTGCTTTGTCAGATATAATCCCCCAAAAGCATGAACATAAAAAAATCAAAATAAAGAAATATGGCCTCATAAAAATTAAAATATTTTTTCAACAGAGAATTTTATTTTAAAAATGAAAAGATAATCTACAGATTGGGAGATGATTCTGGGGGGATAATATATTGGATAAGTGTTCATAACATATAAGATAATTCTACAACTTAACAAAAAGATATATAATCCACTCAAAAATTGGGCAAAGGACTTGAACAGACATCAAAGAGAATATTCAAATGATTAAATTGTATGATATGTGAAGTACATGTCCATGACACTATTTTTTTAAAAGAAGGGTATTCAGTGGGAACTACATAGGAAATATGCCTCTGATGACTCCCTCTATCCACAATTGAGGGAGGGGAGGAAAGTGGCTACGAAACAGAGTGCACTGGGGAGATGAGTATAGAAGATCAAAGGCATAACTCTGACTTAACAGTTAAAACTTTTGTCAGTTGATCCCTCCTTCGATGCATGCTGGACCTGATCTGGTTTCCAACATTTTCTGTATTTTTGTTTTGTTTTTGTTGTTCATATTAGAATGTATCTCAGAGGTGTTATGCCACTGGAGGTCACCCTCTTGAAGTTGTGTTGTTATGTTTTTCTGTTTTTCGGTACATGAAACCCAGGGACAGCTTGTAGAATAAGGGTTTCGAGGAGTTCAGGGGCAAAAAAGAATGTTTAAAAACTGACTGTGGTAGCAATCTATACAATTTTGCTTGACATGATTGAACTATGAAATGATATATGTATTAACTCCTAATTAATAATAATTTTTTAAAGGCAGATATTCAAATGGCTAACAAGCACATAAGAAGATGCTCTATGTTGTAAGCCATTGCTTCTTGTAGCTCAAATCAAAACCACAATACGATACTAATTCATCCGTATTAGAAAGGCAATGGCACAAAAAGTAGAAATCAACAGGTGTTGATGAGGGTTGTAAAGGAACTGGAACCCTCATCCATTGCTGGAAGAAAGGTCAAATGGCCCGCCACTGTGGAAAAATTAGCTCCTCAAAGGATGAACTCATGCATACCAATGACCCTGACAGAAACACAGCGCTGGCCAGCATTTCATTCTGCTACACATCAGGTCTTCACGAGCCAGGGATGACCCAACAGCAACTATCAACACGCTGCACCAAAACCTTCCCACATTTCACTAATGCTATCCCTCCTTAAAGAAACACACAAAGCATGTTGTCTTTATAGCCATATAAAATTTTATCAACTGTTTTAAATTAACTCAATTGTTTATCCTATAAAATATATTTAATGACTAGTAATTCAGGGTTCCGGAGTTCTGGTCTCATTTTTGCTACTAGAACCATATGGTCTTAAGTAAGTCCTTCACGTTTTCTGATTTTAGCTATGAAAAAGAAGGTATAAAACCTTTTATTATTAGAATTCCTTCCAATTATAATAATATACAATTACTTTTCCTGATTTTATAAAAAGCTCAGAATTACAATTATAACATCTGCTTGATTTGTGTGTGTGTGTGTGTGTGTGTGTGTGTGTGTTACCCCTGTCTCTTAGTGCTGATTCACCCTCAGGTATAACGGAAATGCTAATTGGAATGGTAAGCCTAAGGGGGTAAAATTCTTATTTATATCTATTTCTTAAATACCTTATCTCCTTTATGAAATTATAAATTTCTTCATATTTAGAAGCATCTGTTTTGAACAAAGTTTTTTAAAAATAAAAGTTGTTAATATTATTAAATAAGAAAGGTTTGCCATATTTGCCAAATTGAATATCATGTTGTTTTCTAAGTGTTTTGCTCATTCTATCCCCTCTAATTGGAATATAATCTTTCTTATTGTAAATAAGTTTCTTGAATTACTTATACTACAGCCAGGCAAATTTATGTGGCTTTGAGAGGAGGAGGGAGAATGTTGAAAGGATATTAACAAATCTTTAAGTATTGTATGTACTTGGCTCCTATATAAGAGTAGGAAAAAGTTGGGCAGCCCAGGAACAGAAAGCATAAAACCACAGCAGCCAAATGGGGAGCTGATATCAGGGGCTCAAGTGGGAAGAGAATGCTTTGAAAATGATGGTGGTGGCATATGTGCAAATGTGTTGACACACTGGATGTATGTATGGATTGTGATAAGAGATGTAAGAGCCCCCAATTAATAGTCCTGGAAAAAAAAGACCCCAAACCATAGGAACCACATCTTTACCCACCACTGCTATTACCACCCCATCTCAAAGGGAAACATACAAAGGGAAGTGAACAGGGCAGAGAGGAAAAGAAAGCATAGAAATGTAACTACAACAACAACAGATACACTCAGGGTACTTAGCCTAGTTTCAAGAGCATGTAGAAATAACTTGGGGCTTGTCTATTATCACATGTTGGTGAGCTATTATGATTAATAATTACAGTTGCCCCTCAAGGACCCCTGCAGATAGCAAAATTCACAAGTAGATAAGTTCCTTATAGAAAATGGCATAGTATTTGTATATTACCTGTACACTTCTTGTATATGTTAAATAATCCCAAGAACAATTATAATACCTAAAACAATATAAATACTATGTAAATAGCACTTTACCTTCCCTCTTAGCTTCTGAAGAATTAGTCTGACAAATATTTTGACCCAAAATTACTTTGACCCAATATTTTCCATGTATGATTTGTTGATTCTACAGATCTAAATCAGCAGGTACTAAATAAGCAGATATAATAGGTGGTTGACTGCAATTTCAGGGTAGTTTACACATTTTCCCCATTATCATATCTCTGAAATACAAGCAATTTCAAAACAATTGGCATATATTCTTGGTCAAATTATTACATAATATTATTGATTGTCAGATAATGAAGATAAACATTAATAATTAAATTACTGAGGCAAATACCAACAGCTCTTATCTCCACAGTTCCATGATTCTTACCTGTTCACTCTTCTAGGACACTTGTCTGGTTTAATATCCACCTCATAGAGGTAGACATCAATCTTTGGGATTTCAACTTGAAAACAGTTAGCCAGTAGCTTAATGGGTTTGCCCATGGTGCCATACCCGGGTCTTCTGGGCACCATGAGTAGGGGCTGGGCCCCAACGGGTCCTGCCAGGGAAGGGAGAAAAAAAAAAGTAACATCATTATACACCTCATTTGATAATATTATCAACCAGACAATGTTAGAATTATATACACGGTTGAAGCCTAATGCTAAAAGATAACATCATTCTTAACATTTCAGCTTCCTTTACCTTAATTTCTTTTCTTCTTTAAAAAACAAACAAACAAACAAAATCAACTTTCTATCTCTTTCCAGTAAGGAAATAATGAGCAAAACTGAATGAAATAAAAACAATATACAATAAGAGGATTATTTGAAAGGATTCATTTCTTCAGAGAAAAACCTACAGATACACAAAAGTACATAAAATCTAGAAAGTTATTTAATAAAATTAAATTCACAATTAAAAAATATTTCCACACATATAAAAATAAATCTCAGGTCTAAATAGTTTACTAAGATTATAACTACAGCTATTTAAAAAGAAAATATAGCAAACAAAGAGGGAAGGAGAGTGGAACACATTCTGGACCACCAAGCCCAGAGGACTATATTCCTGCTCAGAGCAGCCAAGGCACAGAGAGGACCATAGGGCCAGCCTCACCACAAGATGAGATGTCCCTCACTGACCCATAGCACTATGAGGGACAACAATGGAGGCACAGTGCAGGAATTGTGCCCAATCTGAGCTAACCACACTGGGTGAAATGCTAACTGCATGCAACAGAGCAGCAAGGGGAGCAAAGCAATGAAGTCCCTGGGGCATACCAAAGATAGACTTTGGGGTCAAGGCATGGCACCCCATCAGACTCAACCAAAAAACACTTCTAAAAGTCAACAAACAACAGAACTGGAACTATTTACAGGCTTTTCTTTTTTTGTTGTTGTTGGTTTTTTGTTGTTTTCTTTTCTTGTTTTGCTCTGTCTTGTTTTTGTGCTTATTATTATTATTATTTGTGCTTGTTTTGTGCTGCATGTCTATTTAGATAAGATAGGTGGGATAAACAATCTGGTAGAAAAAACAATGGGATTGACAGTTCCAGGGGGGACATGGGAGAGGGGAGGCAGAGAAAGGAAGTGGGTTTTAACAAACCCAGGGATGAGGGAACAACAAGTGATCCAAAATCGATGGCAAGGAGGGTGTAGAATGCCTAGTAGGGCTTGACCCAGGGCAATATGACCGAGAGGAATTACTGAAACCAAAAAGAAGGCCAAACATAATAGTGGGACAAGAGGAAAGGAAAAGGAAACAGAGGAATGAACTAGGAGGCAAAGGACATTTATAGAGGTCTAAATACAGTCATATACATATGTAAATATATTTTTATATAAGGATAGGGAAATAGATCTATGTACATATATTTATATGCTAAGTATTAAG
>NW_022111357.1:7972011-7984434 GCF_000313985.2 Echinops telfairi
AGGGTTCATGAGGGAGGAAGGGTGGGGGAGGGAGGGAAAAAATGAGCTGATACCAAGGGCTCAAGTAAAATAAAAATGTTATGAAAATGATGATGGCAACATATGTACAAATGTGCTTGACACAATGTATGTATGTATAGATTGTGATAAGAGCTGTATAAGTCCTGTACAATAATATATATATGAATAAAATCAATCATACAGAAATACATTGAACAGGAAAAGGTAAACATACTCCAATTCAAAACCGTGCAATAAAATGTGAAAAGGACATTTGGTAACTGTTCTGGAATTCCCATTCTTCTCAAGGCTATTTATAGTTTGCTACGGTCCACAAAATCAAATGTCTTTGCATAGTCAAAAAAAACACAGTAAACATCTTTCTGGTACTCTCTGCTTTCAGTCAAAATCCATCTGACAATCAGCAATGATATACTTTGTTCCATGTCCTCTTCCAAATTCAGTCTGAATTTCTGGCAGCTCTCTGATAATCTACTGCTGCAATCATTGTTGGACCCTAAATTCAGCTAAATTTTACTTGCATGTGACATTAATAATATTGTTGTATAATTTGAGTGTTCTGTTGGGCCACCTTTCTTTGGAATGGGTTCAAATATACATCTCTTCTAGTCAGTTGGCCAAGTAGCTGCCTTTCAAATTCCTTGGCGTAGATAACTAAGTGCCTTGAGTACTTCTTAGGCCACCTTGTTGAAACATTTCCATTGGTATTCCATCAGTTCTTGGACTCTTTTGGTTTTGGCTAATGCCTTCAGTACAGCTTGAACTTCTTTCTTCAATACCATAGATTCTAGCCCATATGCTACTTCTGTAAATGGTTGAATGTCATCTAGGTCTTTTTGGTACAGTAACTCTGTGTATCCTTTCCATCTTCTTTTGATGTTTCCTGCATTATTCAATATTTTGCATACAATCTTTCCATATTGCTATTCATGGCCTAAATTTTTTCTTGACTTCTTTCAATTTAGGATCTGCCGAATAAGTTTCTTTTAAGGTTTTTCTAACCAAATCTCCAAATATAATGCAGTTCCAAACCAGATCCCAGAATAATTTTTTTTTCAGAATAATTTTTAATGAGATGGAAAAACTATTGATTAATTTTATATGAAAATGAAAGAGATAAAGCAAAGCATTACTAAACCTACTGTGTTAGACAGGGTTCTCTAGAGAGATAAAACCAAATTGCTGATAATTTAATATATTTATTTATAAAGATAATTAGATATATAACAAGAAACGGACTGTTAAATCATATACAGATAAATATATAATACAAGAAATAAACAGTTAAATTAGAAAGTACTACAAATGGCTCAGTGCAACTCACGTCCGTGAGAGAAAGTTGAGAGACTAGCAGTCCTTCAAGTCTAGTCTGCTGCCAGATCTTCCTCTATTTATAGAGAGAGCTAGGCTATGTCAGCACAGCAGCCAATCACAAGGCAGGTCACCAACTGCCAGTCCCCAGCTCCAGAGATGTCTTAAAGGGACCTCAACTTACAGCAACACAGTCCACAGGCTAGGCGCCCCACAGGTAGTGTAGCCTGTAAATTGAGGCACAGAACAAGCAAGGCAGCCGCACACTGGTCCGATGATCACAGAATGAGAGACAAGAAAGGCAAGGCTCACCAAGCCATTTATCTCTCCGCCCTTCAGTTAATCCCACTTGTGTTTATCAGCCAGGCTGGCACAATAAACTATCTCACCTACTAAAGAATAATAAAGTAGGAGGCTTCTCACTTCTCAACCTGAAAACATACTACACAGCCACAGGAGTCAAAAGGAGCCTGGGACTAGTACAGTGACAGATATGAAGCCCAACGGAACCACATAAAGAACCAGAAATAAATCCCTCCATCTACAGAAAACTGTTTTTTAACAAAGGACTGAAATAGATTAAGTAAGGAAGAGATCGTCTCTTTAATAAATGGTCTAGCAAAACTGGATTTCCATTTGCAGAGAATGAAATGGGAGTCACAGCACACCGTATAAAGGCCTAATGCAAATCCTAGAGACAAAGACTCAATGAAAAAATAGGGACAAACGTAAGGATTCAAATACACGGTATAAACACTCTACCAAGCAAAGTGAAAAACAGATGCACAGTAGAAGATAACATAGGTGACTGGAACTACCTAAAAATAAGATACTTAAGAGGGGTACTCCTCAAAAAAAGTCGGAAAAAAAGCTCCACCTAGTAGTAGGCATTTTTCCTGCTCGGTGGGTATCAAGCAGCTCACGCTGAGTTAGTGCACCCAGCGGCATTGCCTGGGAAGGTTCTCTCTGGTCACAGTGGATTTTTTCATCAAGCAGTTTTGCTCAAACCTCATTTTTCGTGACGGCCGATTTAAGAGAATAACATACAGCTGTGAAATTTTGTTTCCTGCTTGGGAAAAATGCCACAGAAACCATGGTGATGTTGAACACAGTGTACAAGGACAGTGCTACTGGAAAAACTCAAGTGTACAAGTTGTTTTTTGTATTTCAAAAAAGGTGAAATGTCAATTGATGACAAGTCTCGTTCTGGATGTCTGCCAACTTCCTGAATGGACAAAATTGTTCACTCATAGTGCACTTGGAGTTGGTTCCACCAGGTCAGACTGTTAATCTATTTAGTGGTTCTAAAAAGATTGTGCAACAGTGTGCAACAAAAAAGGTCCGATTTGTGGCAGACTGGGGACTGATTTTGCCACCGCAACAATGAACGGTACTCACGCAGCCATCTCAGTGTACCAGCCATTGGCAAAATCAGCATGCCCACACACCCTACTCACCTGACCTTGATTGGTGTGACTTCTTTTTGTTTCTGGGAATGAAGAGGGACATGAAAGGACAGCAATTTGAGTGCATAACTGAAGAAAAAAACAAGGAAGGTGCCATCAGCCATCCAAACAGATGAGTTTGAAAACGGTTCCAAGAAAGAAATTGCAGATGTGTATTAAGTGTAATGGAGAGAACTTTGAAGGTAATAAAGTTGTTTTGCTAAAAAAATGTAAATATATAGATTTGAAAAAATTCCGCAAAAAAAAAAAAAGATAAAAGAAAAAAATTCTGGTTTTTGGGGGGAGGGTTACCCCCTTGGTATGTGCATGGGAAGACTTCATCAAAAGGGTAAAAAGAGAACCCACACACTGGAAAAACTTTTTGGCAACGGCTTATCAGGCACGACACTAATCTCTAAAATCAATATAAAAACGTCAACACCTGAACAAGAAAAAGAATGGTGCGGCTTGAAAATGGGCAGAGGACATACACAGTTCACTGAAGACGACATCCGGGTGGCTAACAAATACATGAAATGATGCTCGAGATCACAAGCCACCTAAGAGACGCAAATCAAAACGATGGTGGATACCTCCTCACACCAACAGACAGCTCACAAAATAAAATGATCAGTGCTGGAGGAGCACAGCGAGGCTGGGGCTCGTCCGCCCCTGGCAGAGCTGTACCGCAGCGCTGTCGCTCCTCATGCAAGGGAACAGAAATGTCCCGTGACACAGCGAACCCTCTACGTGGTATCGACCCTACTGACATGAAGAACACAACATGCTGAGCTGCACGTCCATCCACACCCACGGCTCACACGGCGAGAAGATGGAAACGGTCTAAATGCCCATGACGGACGAATGGCAAAGTCAACTTTGGTACGCACGCATTTTGGAATAGTGTACATCGGTAAAGAATGAAGAACCCGGTCAGACTTTGGGGCATGTGCTTGGCTCAGGAGCCAGTGGGTGCAGCCCCCATCGGTGGGATTTTGACTGATGCCCCCACGTCAGAATCCCGGGAAGGAGGAAGGACTGGGCGCCCCTCGCTGTCATGCACCGCACGTTTGTGGGGAGCCTGGTGCTAAACCTACCTAGACCACCTGCTTCTGGGTCGGGGTTTCCTTCGTAGCAGAGCAGCTCCTTCGCTGCGATCTACTGAGTCAGCCCTCGACACAGGGGTTTGTGATAAAGAAACAGAAAAAGGAAGAAAGAATGAAGAAACCATGAAACACTACATGCCATGATAAAGTTTGGAAGATATTATGCTGAGAAGTTAGCCAATCGTGAAAGACAAATACTGTATGAAATGTTTAAACAAACAAACAAGATCAAGGTTTCGATATCAAAGCAAACATACTTCCATAGTAACCAGAGATGGGAGGGGACAGAGGGCCGGGAAATAACAGACTCCGTCGGGGTCGGTGAACTTTTGAGGCAGAAGAACCAATCCTGTCCCTCACCACTTAAAAATTATTCAAGAGCCATAAACATATTTTTATAAACAAATGAAATCACCATGTACTGAACAATATCCTTTAAATGGAACTATGATAGTGCTATTGTCATTGTCAATTTCACTTCAGAGCCACATGTAGGCACTGGAAGAGCTGTACATTGCTTGAGATCTCTGGTTAGGGGTAGGCAGATGTTACCTTGGATGAATGGGGAAGATACAAGAGAGAGATGGGAGGGGGTCAAAGGGAAAGTCATTGGGAGGCTTAATAAGTTGTTTAAGTTGTTGAATACAAATATGTTAATCTGATATATAAATCCCCATCTAATTCACAAATAAAAGTTTAAGAAAACGTTCACAGTAACATTCTTTTTTTTTTTTCAAATTATATTCTCCACAAACTTTTGGAAGCTCCCTCATATATACTGAAATTCTACTCAGCCTTTAGAGAAAAACAAGGTCCTGATACAGGCTACAACATGCAGGAATCTCAAGACATCATGCTAAGTAAAATAAGCCAATTACAAAAGCATATCAACAAATTTTGTACCATTTTACGTATATGAAATGATACTGGATCATTAAGGAGAGACCAATGGTTACTAGGGGTGACAGACAAGGGGAGAGAAATGGAAAATCTTTCCATGGGAAGTAGTACATTTTTGTTTAATTGAGATCAATTAAAAGCCATGTTATTTTGTGTCACCTCATATGCAAATGAAAGCTGTACGTTAAACAAGGAAGACCGAAGGACAGATACATTTGAATGATGGTGTTGGTGAACAATACTGAACGTACCATGAACTGCCAAAAGAACAAACAAATCTGTTTTGAAAGTACAACCAGAATTCTTCTTACAAGTGAGAATGGACGGCAGCGAAGTGGGTAAAGGGAGATGTCGGACAGTGTAAGATATGACAAAATACTAATGATTTATAAATTATCAAGACTTCATGGGGGAGGGGGGAGGGGGGAGTGAGGAGGGAGGGGAAAAATGAGGAGCTGATACCAAGGGCTCAAGTAGAAAGCAAATGTTTTGAGAATGATGAAGGAAACAAATGTACAAATGTGCTCGATACAATGGATGTATATGTGGATTGTGATAAGAGTTGTACAGCCCCTTTAAAAAAAAAAAGAAGTGAGAATGGAGAAACTTCCTATTATGTACTTTGGACAGCTAGCAGGTCAGACCGGTTCCTGGAAAGGACCTCATGCTTGGTAAAGTAGAAAGGCACTGAAAAGAGAGAGTCTCCAGGACGCAGCGACTGCAACAATGGGCTCAAACATAACAACTGTGAGGCTGGCACAGAGCATGCAGTACTTTGTGCTGTTGTACACAATGCTGCTATGATTCAGAACCCTACGGCACTTAACAAGTCACACAACTTGACTGATGTATTTGTGATCAATAAGCTATATACAAGAAAACAGGTATAGCAGAGAAATTGGAAAGAGTGTTATAGATAATTTTACAGCAACACTGCAAGTCCCTGCCCAGAAGAAAACAAAAACAATTGCAGTTCTTGATGCTATGTATGCACTACTAACCCTTCATGGAATTACTTTCCTTGGTTGACAGCTCTCAGATCATGGTTTCATCTGTCTATGTAGTCAATTAGCCTAGTATTATCTTTTTTAAACAAAATTTTTTATTGTGATTAAGTAGGAGTTCACTCCAGATGATCAATTTTGTATTAAAAATGTAAGCTACTTCTCAAAGCCCCAACAACTTACTCTATGCCCCCATCTTGGATTTCTCTTCTCCTTCGGGGAGGGTTACCATCTTTCCCTTCACCCAATTTAACACCTTGTCTGCCATCTTCCTTTCCTTGCCCTCCCCTGCTAGGTAGCCTCCAACTCCGCTCCCTTGGTGTGAAAGTCTTTGTCTTTGGATTTCTCCCCCGCCCCCCCCCCCCCCCACACCTTTTATAACAGTAGTTCCATGCAGTGTTTGTCCTTTTGATATTGACTAATTCCACTCAGCATCATGCTGCCCTCTGGTCGATCCATGCCATAAGGTGTCTCATCATTTCATGGTTGATTTTTAGCAATGCATAGTATTCCATTATGCATCTGTACCACAGTTTCTTTATCTATTCTGCTACTGATGGGGTTGACTTGTTTCCATTCTCTTGCTATTGTCAACAATGCTATGATGAACATAGGCGTGGGCCTAATGTTATTTTTAAAATTTAATGTTCTACCTCCTAGTTCAGTGTGTAGTTTTTGGGGTATTAAAAGGTTGCCAGTGACCATCTAAGACACAACTGTTCTCTATTCACTGGGGGCAACAGAAGGAGACCCAACAATCAAATAATAATAATAACTGTCCTGAAGGGTTAATTGCCTCCATGAGTAACTACTTCCTCTACCATGAGTCTAGAAGAAATTGAGAAGGCTCAGGTGCCATTACTAAACATTTTTACCAAAGACCCAATATATAGATTCTAACCAAAAGGAGGAAAATTTGGAACAGAATTTCAAATTCACATAGGAACCATATTTAAGTCCATTGGGACAGGGGTACCATCAGATCTATTGCCTAGAAACAATCTTTAAAATCTGAATGAAACTATATCATAAAACCATTAAAAATTTTTTTTTTGTAAATTGGGTGAATGCTAGTCATAAGGATTTCAGAAGCAAGTCTATTCTTTTTTTATAGCTTGTTCTCAGTCTGGAAGCTCTGCTTAAACATGTTCACCATTGATGTAGCTGCCAGTATCACAGCAAAATGCAAGGTACCACAGTACAAAAAACTGACAGATGAGTGGTAGGCATTTTTGAGGGGTACCCACCCAAAAATCCAAATCCCTCCCAAAGATATATATTTAATTTTTTTAACAAAACAACCTACCACCTTTTTTTTTTTTTCCCCCAACCTACTACCTTTAAAGTACTCTCCAGTACACTTAATGCATTTGTCAAATCTGTGATTCCATTCTTGGAAACATTTTCCAAACTTATCTGTTTGCATGGCTGACAGCACCTCCCTTGTTTTTTTCTGCACCTCTTCATCTTCAAATCACTGTCTTTTTGTGTCCCTCTACATTGTTGAAAACAAAAAGAAGTTGTACGGAGCAAGTTCAGGTGAGTAAGGTATGTGGGGCAAGAGAAGCATGCTGTTTTTGCCAAAAACTAAAGCACTGAGATGGCTGCATGAGCAGGTGCATTGTCATGGTGGCAAAACCAGTCTCCCATGTGCCACAAATCAGGCCTTTTTTTTGGTGGCACACTGTTATGCAATCTTTTCAGAACCTCTAAATAGAAAGCATGATTAACAGTCTGACCAGGTGGAACCAACTCCAAATGCACTACGAGTCAACATTTTCATGTGTTCAGGAGTTGATGGATATCCAGAACAAGGTTTGTCAATCGACATTTCACCTTTTTAAATGAAAAAAACACTGGTACCCTTGGGTTTTTCCCATAGCGCTGTCCTTGTAAGCTGTGTTCAATAGCACAAGTTTTTGCGACATTTTTCCTGAATAGGAAACAGAATTTCACAGCCACACACTGTTCTCTTAAATTGGCCATTGCAACAAGCAAGGTTCGCGCAAAACTGCTTTTATGAAAAAATTCACTGTGTTCAGAGAGAACATTCCCGGGAGATGCCACTGGGTGCACTAACTCAGAGCGAGTTGCTCAGTGCTCACTAGCAGGAAAAATGTGTGCTATGAAAGCTCTGCCCAGCAGTGTAATACATTTTCCCCCCTCTAAAGAAACGGATCCACCACTTGTCTGTTAGCTTGTTGTACTATGGTGGCTTGTATGTTGCTATGATGCTGGAAGCTTTATCACATATCAGCAAGGTCACACAAAGTCAAAAGATTTCAGCAGAGTTTCCAGATTAAGAAAAGACTATGCATGAAGAGTATCAGCAATGGCACTGAATTACACATGTAGAAGTTGTAGAATTGGAGAATGTTTTGTTGTGTATATTTTTGGCACAATTAGAACAAAAATAATTACATAACATTGAGTATAAGGAAAAAGAGCATGTTCTAGAATTGAATGTGGTGATAACTGTACAACTCTTCCTGATATGACTGAATTATTGTATGACATGTGAAGTGCTAATAAAACTTTTCTTAAAAAATACTATGTAGAAGAATACATAGGCTGTCCACTTCAGAGGACTAAGACATTGAAAACCCTAGGTACAGCATCCAAACATTGTGAGTAACTAAAAACCTAGTTAATACAAATGGAATCTTGGCAGAGATAGTGCCAGATGAGTCACTCAGGTCAGAAGGCACTCAAATATGACTGCGGAAGAGCTGCCTTCTCAACTAGAATTGACCATAAAGATATAGATGGAGTACAGCCTTCGAGGCCTTCATTTGCTGGTAGGGCATGACTCAAAAGGAAAAGAAACAGCTACAAACATCAATTAATAACTGGAACTTTGAATGTGTGAAGTATGAATCTAGGAAAACCAGAAACTATGAAAAATGAAATGGAGTGCATAAAGATCGATATTGATGTGTTATGGAGCTGAAAAGGACTGGTAATGACCATTTTGGATTAGAAAATCCTATGGTTTAGTAGGCCGGTAATGACAAGTTCAAGAGGAATGGTGTTGCATTCATCATCAAAAAGGACATTTCAAGTGTCTATTGATGATAGACAGGATAAGCAAGTCCAAGGAGACATCAACGGGACCTAAAGTTCTCGGTGGGAGGGGTAAGGGAGGGGAGGAGGTGAAGGAGGGGATAAGTGAGCCAACAATGACAGGGACAAGAGACTAGCAAGGGTACTAAAATAGATGGGGAGGAGGGTGTAACATTCCCGATCATATTGGATCAACTGAAATGTATCTGAGAGCAATTACTGAGAGATGAATAACTGGTAATCATGATGGTGGGGCAAGAGGAAAGAAAAAAAGAAAAGGAGGAAGGAAGAAGAATGTAAAAATTATATATAGATGTAAATGTATATATGTAAATAGATAAAGATAAGTGTATTTGATAAAGATATGTATACACATACACACACAAGGAGGCAGATGGACTTTGGGCCTCTACTCAAATCTTACCTCAGTACAAGAACGGTTTGCTCTAAAAATTTGGCTCTGTATAAGACTTACCTTCTCAACACAATTGTGAAGACAAATGGGTGCATAGACAAATGTGGTGAAGAAAGTGGATGGTGCCTGGCTATTAAAAGATATAGCGTCTGGGGTCTTAAAAGCTTATAGTTAAACGAAGGGCCATCTAACAGGGAAGCAACAAAGCCCACATGGAAGAAACATACCAGCCTGTGTGATCATGAGGTGTCAATGGGATTGGATATCAGAAGTTCAAAAATCAAGCAAGCAAATTGACGTGAAGGACTGTGAACAAAGTGGAGACCCCAAATCCATTTGTAAGACATTTGGACAGTCCCTCACAGAAGGGCCACACAGAAGGGATGTTAAATTCAGGGTGCAGTATAACACTGATGAAACACATAACTGTCCTCTAGTTCTTTAATATTTCCTCCCCTCACTTTTATGGTTCTTGTTCTACATCGTTAATCTTGTTAGGCATGAGTATATTCATTTGTACAATTAAGATCATTTGATGCATGAAATCTAAGATAGATCATCCTTCAGCAACAGTAATGGGAGTAATGATTCCCTGAGGGCATGGGAAGTGAGGTGAGGAGGGAGAACTCATCGTAAAGATGACTGCATAATCCCACTCGAGGGGAACGGATAATGGAATTGTAGGTGAACGGATATATTGGATGGTGTAAGACACGGAAAATAACCCCCCAAGGGTTCCTGGGGGGTAGGGAAGAGGAGAGAGGGGATAAAGGGGAGTTATTATCAAGGAGTTCAAGAAGAAAGAAAATATTTTAAAACTGATGGGGACAGCAATTGTACAATTATGCTCGATCTAATTGAATTACAGATAGTCACAACATCTGTAAGAGCTCCCGAGAAAAAGATTTTTTTAAAAAGAGACATTTCAAGATCTATCTTGAAGTACAATGTAGATATGTATATATGCAAATATATACACAACCATTACTACCCAAGTGCCATCATTAATTTGAGAGACAGGACCTGTCTCCAAAATCCAAAGAGAAAAAGTCCAAATCCACTACCAGCAAGTCAATTCCGACTCAGAACAACCCAATAGGATTGCGTAGAAGTGTCCCTTTGAGTTTCTGAGGCTGTAGAGCTTTAGAGAAGTAAAAAGCCTCATCTTTCTTCTCCTTCAGTAGGTTTGAACTGCTGACCATGAAGTTAGCATCCCAACACACAAACCACTAGACCACCAGGGCTCCGAAACCCGGGATAAATTACCCAATACACAAAGTAAGCATGTGTGTAGGGCATAAGAAAATAAGGTACAATTTGTTCAAAGCAGATGCCAAGAAGACAGGACCCAAGAAAAAGAAAGAACCCCAATGGATGGGAACTGGCAGTGGACAAAATGAATTTGATAACCGCTCTGGTGAGTGTGCCGGGCACAATATGCAAGTTTAAGCTATGAGGCCCCAACCACTTAAAACACCTCACCGTATCTGTCTCTTCAAGGTTCCCTCCAGTGTAATTGAAACTCCTTTATCTATGTGGGTCTTTGAGGAGTATATCATTTCATAAGAGTTCTATGATGCTTCTTGAGAGCACTGTCACATAAGTGTTCTTCAAAAGTTCATGGAGAATTAACAAGCGTGGGAAAGAAAGTGAAAATATGTCCATGAACAGGTTTGACAGAGGAATGTATATACATGTATCTACTTTTGCCACAAATATATCCATGAATGTAGTGAAGTGTACGGGGGCAACATTGCAAAAACTTTTTAGATATTACCAAACACTTGAGGGAATGAGTCAGTGGGCCTGGGAGCTCAGGGCCACAGTCCCTGATGACAACAAATCAACTGGCAACCAGAGACATATAAAAACCATAGAAATATGAATGGATTTGGGGCTTGGATCGTGGACTCTACCTAAGAATAATTCATTCTTAATAAATGCCTCTCCTTGATGCGTGCCCTCATTAAGAGATCATTGAAGATATGGGTAATATAGCAAAGTGTGGTGAAGAAACTAGATGGTGCCTGGCTATCAGAAAGAATAGCAGTTGAGGTCTTAAAGGCTTGTCTTCAAACAAGCAGACATCTCAGTAAGGTGTCAACTAAGTCCAGATGGAAGAAGCACACCAACCTGTGTGACCCAAGGATTGTAAATAATATAATCCAAATCTAAAGAAGGGAATGATGCTTTCAATATTCTTCACTCGCACCATAATTCAAATGCATCAATTCTTCCTTGCTCGCCCTTATTCAATGCTCACCTTTCATATGTACCTGAGGCAACTGAAAATACCATGGCTTGGGTCGGGTCTCAAAGTAACATCCTTGCTCTTCAATGCTTTGAAGAGGTCTTGATGCATTGCGTTAGGGAAATCTACTGCACATCTGTGCTCCTGACTACTTCCACCAATGATGGTGAATCCAAGCAAAATAAAATCCGACAACTTCAATCTTTTCTCCATTTATCTTGATGTTATGTACTGATGCGATTGTGAGAAATTTTGCTTTCTTTATATTAGGTAGCGATCCATATTGAAGTCTTCAATCCTTGATCTTCATCAGCAAGTGCTTCAAGGCCTCTTCACTTGCAGCAAGCATGTTTGTTTATCTACATATTACAAGTTGCAAATAAGCCTTCCTTACAATCCTGATGCTGCATTATTCTTCATATAACCCAGCTTCTCTGATTTGCCAGCACACAGATTGAATACGTATTGTGAGAAAATATAACCTTGCTGCATATCTTTCCTGATTAAAAAAAAATCATTTTATTGGGGACTCATCACAAGCCATACATCCATCCATTGTATCAAGCACATTTGTACATTTGTTGGCATCATCATTTTCTTCCAAATTGAGCCCTTGGTATCAGCTCCTCATTTTCCCCCGTATTCCCAACCCTCCCTCCCTCCCTCACGAACCCTTGATAATTTATAAATTATTTTTTTCATGTATCACACCAACCGATGTCTCCCTTCACCTACTTTTCTGTTGTTCTTTGCCCAGGGTGGGGGGGATTATTTACAGATAATTATCGGTTCTCCCTTTCTCCCATCTTTCACTGGTATTGCTACTCTCATTATTGATCCTGAGGGGTTTATCTGTCCTGATTCCCTGTGTTTCCAGCTCTTATCTGTACCACTGTACATCCTCTGG
>NW_022111357.1:7985725-7986706 GCF_000313985.2 Echinops telfairi
CAGAAAATCATATGATTATCTAATTCAAAATGGTCAATACCAGTCCACTTCAGCTCACTAATGCTTAGGTTATCAATCTTTATGCATTCCATTTAAATTTTGAAGACGTATATTTTTCTTAGATTCCTGTTTCATACATTGCAAGTTCCAGTTATTAGTATACATTTGCAGCTGTTTCTTCTCATTTTGAGTCCTGCCCATCAGCAAATGAAGGCCCAAAGTGATTTTACTGCACCCATGTCATTATGGTTGGCTCTACTTTGAGAAGGCAAATCTTCCTTAATCATATTTTGAGTGGCTTTACATCTGAGGGGCTCACCTTCTGGCACTATCTCTGACAATATTCATAAGGTTTTCTGTGGCTAATTCCTCAGAAGTAGACAGCCTCTTTCTTCTTCATAGTCTGTTCTTAGTCTGAAAGCTCTGCTGAAAACTGTTTACTTTGGGTAACCCTACTGGTATTTAAAATATCACTGACGTAACTTCCCGAATCATAGCAACACAGAAGCCACCACAGTACAACAAACTGACAGACAAATGGTGGAATATTATTCGATACATGTTAAAATATGAAGTATTAGGCACATTATGGGGACACAAAACTCAATATTTATAGTCTAAGATGCCTCTGTCAACAATGAGTGTTTCTAAATTTGTCTTCCAAAAAGGCAAGTAAAGGTGCTAACAGAGCATTACATTCTTATTTTAGCAGAATATTTACCTATCTCCATGTGAGGAATTTGAACAGCTTCTTAAAGATATAAACTAAGTGAATATCTAGAAAATAAAACTAAATAAAAGTTTTTTGTTTTCAATTTCACTTCAGAGTGACCTTTTTAAAAAATTTAATTTAAATCATTTTATTGGGGGCTCATATGCTTATCATGATCCATACATACATCCATTGTGTCAAGCACATTTGTACATTTGTTGCCATCATCATTCTCAAAACATTTGCTTTCTACTTGAACCCTTGGTATC
>NW_022111357.1:7988025-7999503 GCF_000313985.2 Echinops telfairi
AAAAAAAAAAGTTGTAACAGTGGATTTTCAACACTACATAGACCCTCTATACAAAGACATGAGAAATCTAATGAAACAAATACAAATGATCATTCTGAAGCCCTGAGCTTCAGAGGGAAAAGCAGAAAAATTGATTGATTACTGATTAGGACAAGCTGAACAAAAGCAGTGAGAGAAGAGACAGAAGGATGAATTGTTGGCTAGCCTTACTCAGCTCATCTGGAAATTTTGCAAGCAACACTTCATCTAGACGGTGGCCTGGCACACCACTGGTGGCCAGAAACATGGCCAGCCCCCACCCTCACTCACCTGGTGGTGGGTGATGACAATGTCTCACCTTTCCCCACAGTGTCTTCTCTTCCTGAGGTTGAACCTGCACCCTCGATTGAGGTCAGGTGCTGGGTGATTACCCACATTGCTGGAGGTACTGGAACTACCCACCCCCCTCTCCTCCGGATCAGCAAAGCATGCAGCTCTAGATCACGGGCCACTCCTAGATGAGCAGAAATTGCTTCTATAACCAGCTACTCGACCCAGTTACTTACTGGGGCTGAAAGAATTCCTTCTGTGTACTCATACCCTGGTCTCAGTCACTATCTAAACTCACAAGTACTACTTCCAGATCAAGGGTCCTGACACAATGAACAAATAGGTGGGTAGACACTCCATCTGAGACAGGAGTCCTATCCGCTACCGCCCCAACCTGTGAGCTCCTGAGCAGTGAGAAGATACCTGTCTCTCTCAGTTCTTGGTTTTGTCTGCTTCCCTTTCCTTCCTCCACCCTGGTTTTTAAACATTCTGTCGCTTTTGTTTATCATTACTTGTATTCCTTCTCTTCTTATCCCCTTTTTCTGTTAGTTTTACTTTACTCTCTTTTCTTTCTCCCCTCCCTCGTTTTGCCTCTTACATTTTTCTTTTTCTCTACCCTTGTTTTTATTTTCCTTCCCTTTCAGATGTTTTATTATTAAATTACTTTCACTTGTGGTTATCTGTCTGCTTTCCCCAGCTTTTTATTATTATTATTTCTCCTTTGGCTGTTGTTTACTTTTATTTCTTCTGTGTCTTGTCTCATCTGACCAGAGACAATAATCATGCCCACAAGGTCTAGCCATAGCCACAGCTCCCTAACGAATGAGCAAAGATCACTCTTCATTCCTGTATCACCCGATCACTGATAGCTGGGAACATCAGCCAAACTTGCTATCAATGTGTTGTATTAGCAACACACCGAAAGTTACACACACTCACATTCTTTATTACACTCACTAAGAGACAGGTGATAAGTAGCTAGGGTCTCACCTATATAAATAATTAAGTAAATACAAACACAACACCAGCACAATGACTAAGTGCCAATACACAATTTCATTTCACATGGAGCAATGAGAGAGTGGCTCAGACAAGTGATGAATACACAAAGCAGGAAGTCTTTCCTTGGGAATAAAAGGCATTGGAACCACCTAATAAAAAATTCAAGTGAATGGTATTTAAACTGCTCCAATAAATTGAGGGGGAAAAGACATGACAGCAGGGAAAGCACAGGAAATCTAGGAAAGCACAGGAAAAATTTTAGAAGGAAAATACTCCAAGAATACACTGACGAAATAGCTGACAATTTAGCCAACATGCAAAAATCAACAAATAGAAATCCTGAAGATTAATACTAAAATAGCAGAGATAGAAAACAGTGGAAGAGTGAAGAAGAATAACTGAATCAATGGGAGGTAGACTTGGTGATCTTAAAAACAAATCTCTCTAGAGGAAGAATCTAAAAATAATAACTTTTTAAAAACTTTAAAAAGTGTAAGAAATATATGGGACACCATAAGCGGAATAATTTGCATATGTCTGGAACTCCAGATCAAGGAAATAAGAAAAGCACAGAGAAAACTGTCAAAGAGTCACTGGAAGATGTTCCTAACACTAGAACAGACACGAAGATATGCACTCAAGAAGTCGAACAAACCCCAAACAGATGGGCAACAAAAGAAAACCACCATGACCTATAATAACCAGAATTTCCAAAACTAAAGATAAGCATCCTGAGAGTAGCTCAGGGAAAACAAAACGTCACCTACAAAGGGGAACTAGTAACTTTAGGCTTTGGTTTCTCAGCAGAAATGATGCCAGCAAGAAAGAAATGGGATGACACTACAATTCTGAGAGAAAAAATTATCAACCAAGAATCATAGACCCAACAAAATTTCACTTTAACTATTAACAGTGAAATTAATGCTTTTCCAAGTCAACAAAAATTTGAAGGAATTTGTAAAAAGCAGACCAACCTTACACAAACCACTAACAGGGGAGAATAACACTAGACAAACACAGATGGTAACACCACACAGAAGTTTGTTTCTAGATATAAAATTACCCAAAGTTTGTTTTTTTTAATGCTAAGTTCAACAACCTATAAGACTAAAAAATGGAAAGCAAAAGAGATCAATTTGTAATGGCAATAATTACAAAGTAATTACAGGGAACAGTGTACTTAAAGAACTTTCAAAAGGAGAGGAAGTCAAGTAAATCTCAAGATAGAGCAAACTATTTTAAACTTGGGATGAAATTAATAAATTTCGGGAACCGAAAAGAAAATGACTAATTTTCATCCAAATAAAAAAGAAGAAAAGTGTTTGCTTCGGCAGCACATATACTAAAATTGGAACGATACAGAGAAGATTAGCATGGCCCCTGCGAAAGGATGACACACAAATTCGTGAAAAAGAAGAAAAGCACAGAGATTTCGTAAACACTAAGATAGCAGCAACGAAGAAAATCCATGAACAAAAAGAACTCAGTATAGAACACTGTTTTCGTTGTTAAGTGTCACAAGTTGTTTCTGACTCATAGTGACCATGTACAACAGAACGAAACACTGCCTGCTCCTGCATCGTCCTTACAATTGTTCTTGATTTGAGCCATTGTTGTAGCCACTGTTATCAAACCATCTTATGCAGGGCCTTCCTCTTTCACTGCCTCTACACTTTACCAAGCATGATTGTCTTTCTCTCTGACAGCGTGTCCAAAGGACATGAGACCAAGTCTGGCTATCCTTGCCTCTAAGAAGCACTCTGACTATACCGCTTCCCAGGCAGATCTATTTGTTCTTTTGGCAGTCCATGATACTTTCAATAGTCTTCACCAACACCACAGTTCAAATGAATCTGTTTTTCTTCAGTCTTCTATATTCAACACCCAATTTTCACATATATTTGAGGCAACTGGAAACACTATGGCTTGGGTCAGGTGTACCTTAGTCCTCAGAGTAACATCCTTGTTCATTTTTTAATATTTTAAAGAGGTCTTGTGAAACAGATTTACCCAATGCAACACATCTTTTGATCTCCTGACGGCTGCTTCCATGAACAATGATGGTAGATCCAAGCAAGATAAAGTCCTTAACAACTTCAATCTTTTCTTCATTTATCATGATGTTGTCTAGTGACCTAATTGTGAGAATTTTGGTTTTCTTGACATTGAGTTGTAAACCATACTGGAGGCCATAACCCTTGATCTTCATCAGCAAGTGCTTCAAGTCCTCCTCACATTCAGCAAGCAAGGTGTGTCATCTGCATATCACAGGTTGTTAATAAGCCTTCCTCCAATCTTGATGCTGCGTTCTTTATAGACTCCAGCTTCTCTGATGATTTGCTAAGCATACAGATTGAATAAGTATGGTGAGAGGATACAACCCTGATGTGCATCTCTCCTGATTTTAAACCATGCAATAATCCTTTGTTTTAGCTGCACAACTGCCTCTTGATCCATGTACAGATTCTGCATGAGCACAGTGAAGTTTTCTGGAATTCCCATTCTTCTTAAGACTATCCATAGTTTATCATGATCCATAGATCATGATCTAGAATAAAAAAACAGTAGCACAACCACATACACAGAAAAATGACAGCAATAAATCATACCTATCAATAATCATACTGAATGTAAATGGATTAAGAGCAACACAACTCAAGAGACAGAAAGTATCTGAACAGATAAGAAAACAAAAGCCATCAATATCTCGTCTACAAGAGACACACCTTAGACACAAAGACAAAATAGACTAGAAATCAAAGGCTGCAAACATCTTTTAAAATGATATCAATTTAATAACAATTAAAAAGAGTAAATATGATATTAATTTATGATAAAATAAAGGCAGAAGGGCATTATACAATAATCACTAAATTGAATAAGAGTATTTAACCATAATAAATATCTATGCTCCCAATGAAAGATCCTCAAATTGCATGAATCAAACTTATAGAGAATTGAAGAGAAATAGACAATTTTTACAATAATAATAAAAGCCTTTAATGCACCATTTTCTTTTTTTTTAATTCCCCCCCAATACACCAGTTTCAATAAAGGATAGAACAACTAGAAACTCAACAAAGACAGAAAAGAACTAAACAACACAATCAACCAACTTGACCTCATAGACACATAAACAGAATGCCACCTAACAGCTGCACAATTTAAACTCTCCTCTAGTGTACATGGAACATAGTCAAAATCGATCATCTATAGGCCACAAAGCAAGCCTCAACATCATTTAAAACACTGAGCTATAATAAAGTATCTTCAGATCACTCTATAAAATTAGAAGTCACAATAGTAAGAACAAGAAAAAAAATTAAATAGATGAAAATTGAATAATACCCTGCTTAAAAACTACATGGTAATAGAAGAAATTAAAAATGAAATTTCAAAATTTCTTGAATCAAATGAGAAAAGAAACACAACATACCAGAACTTCAAGGACAGTGGTTCTCAACCTTCCTAACGCTACGACCCTTTAATATAGTTCCTCATGTTGTGGTGACCCCCCAACCATAAAATTATTTTCACTGCTACTTCATCACTGTAATTTTGCTACTGTTATGAATCAGGCAACCCCTGTGAAAGGGCCATTCCCCCAAAAGGGGTCACGACCCACAGGTTGAGAACAGCAAAAGCAGTGCTCAGAGAGTAATTTTTAGCAATAAGTTCATAAATCAAGAAGGAAGATCCAAAAGCAACATGTTATCCCAACATCTCCAATAACTAGAAAAAGGAGCAAAATAAGTCTACAGTCACCAGAAGAAATAGTAATGAGTAAAGAAGAAATAAGTGAAACTAAAAGCAAAAACAATCGACTCAACAAGAAGTTGGTTTTTTGAAAGAATTAACAGAAGAATAAATAATTGCCAAATCTACAACGGAATAAGAAAAAATGTAAACAACACAAATAAGAACTAAAACAGGTGACATCACAATAAAGCCAATGGATATAAAACAGAGAACAGAATGCTACAAAGAACTATACTTCCCCCAAAATTGACAACCTAAAAGAAATGTACATATTTGTAGAGACACACTACTTGCCTAAACTAACATGGACTAAAGTAAAAAAACAGAGCAGACCCACAATAAGAGAAGAAACTGAGCAGGTCATAGAAAGCACTTAACAACTGAAAAAAGTTCACACCCAGATGGTTCACTGGTGAATCCTACCTAACATTCAGAATAGAACTGGCACAAATTCTACTTCACTATCACAGACTATAGAAAAGGATGGAAAACTCCTGAATTCACTTTATGAAACAAGCAAAACACTAATACCAAAACCAGGCAGGAGCATCACGAAATAAGGGAATTAAAGGTCAATATCTCTCATGTTCATAGGTGCAAAAATTCTCAATAAAACCCTTTCTAATAAAATTCAGCAACTACCCCACCACTCATTACCAAGTGGGGTTCATACCAAGTATGCCAGGATTATTCAATATCAGAAAAGCAATCAGTATAATCCATCATATTTTTAAAAAAGATCCACATGATCAATATCAATCAATGTAGAAAAGGCATTTGATAAAATCCAACACGCTTTCTGATAAAAATATTCAACAAAACAGGAACAGAAGGGAATTTTTTTACATGGTAAAGGTCATGTATACAAAACCATTGGCCAACACTATTCTCAACAGGGAGAAACTGAACGCATACTCCTTGTGAATAGGGATCAGACAGGATGTCTTATTTCCACTCCTATGCAATATTGTACTGTCTTAGCCAGAGCCATCAGGAATGAAAGATACACTACATTAAAGGGACCTAAATTGGTGAAGAAGTTGTAAAATCGTCTCTATTGCACTATATAGCCTACAAGATTAAATGAGGGTGCAGCACATGGTATGAACATGGACTATTCATTATATTCTACAATTTTCTGTTGTATATCTTTATAACACCTTGGCATATTGGCAGCCCTGTCCTAGGACTGGCCTATGCACGTACAAAACCCTATTTTGTAAATTTGACAAATAGTGAAGTACTTGATTTGCAATTTCTTTATTAGTATGACTTTAACATTTTTGTTGTATTTATTAACCAATTTTTTACTAGTTTGTGTGTGAATTACATGGAGGTTTACCGAGCAGATCATCAGTTCTACAAATTCAACAATTTATTTTGGACTTATCCATTTCAATCCTCTCAATGTACCATTGCCATGTCCCATTTTCTCCCTGTATTTCCTGTTCCATTCCTCATTTCCCCCCATCATTCAATTAGCCTACACTTCTTTTTTCGCTTCCTCTACTCACTTATGGGCAATTTGTAGAACCTGCTTGCGCAATGATAAAGTATTAAGATGTCTTTCTAATACTAGTTGAAAATCACATTCTCTAGCAATGCAATCCTAGAATCATATACACAAATTCTACATGGCTTAGAAAAAAATATGAACCCCACCCTCCAAAAAAAAAATTACAACTGAAGACTAGACACAAAAAAGAGACATCGAAACACAAGCCAAAAACTTTACTAACAAAATGCAAATACTATGTATTGGGGGCAGGGGGTACTTCAAAACATTGTAGAAAACTTCTATTATCTTTCTGTTCCCATTTTCCACCAAAAATTTAAAGCCCCTTCATTTATGTTGGTTAAGTGAAATAGTATATTGCAGCATTTTTCAGCAAGTAAATCACATTCCCCAAGATTCAGAAGTAAATTTAAAGACATGGCACAGATCTTTACCAAGCATGAGCAAGATATTTACACAAATTAAGCGAATATTGTGAAAATATAACAAAACAAATACTGTCAAATACTGATCATCAGGCTGTTCAACACTGCTGAAGTAGTAGAGAAAAACAAGTAAATGACAAAGTGTTTTAGAAGCACGGAGTGCCAGAGATTAATGTCCTGCAAACACATACAACATCATCACTGACACACGAATCCTGCATGAAAAAATGGGCAAGAGTGCCTAAAGTTTCTCAAATAGATTTTCCTTCTTAAACTATGTGGATATATGTGATGACGAACCCTTATAAAGCCACCCAAGAAATTAGTTCATGTTTACCCCCAATGACTTGAATACAAAGAATTGTGACAATTTTATTCCTAGATGAAAACAAAGCTTACTGGTTCAGGAAAGATTTTAATCATGTAAGCATATGTGATTCCATAATAAAAATGAAATGCAATGTGTACTTCCCAGTGTTAAGACTGCCTTATGCATATTCCTAACTTTAATGATAAACTGGACAATAGAACATTCACTTTCATTTCTGAAGAGACTCAAAATTCCCTTGGTATACAATATTCAAAAAGAAGCAATTCATTATCTTTATTATGTATGGTAATAGATACTGTTCAGCAGCTTAACTGTGATGATATCATTGTAGAATTTATAAGAGTAAAGAAGAGAAAGAAATAATTTTAAGTATAATGCATTAGAGACGAAATAGCCAACTAAAAGTAACCCACAGTAATTTGTTTCTAATCATTACGCTTTAATGACTTTTCCTCCAATGGCATTTGTTTATTTATAGTTACAGCCAGCCTTCTTTAGCTGAATATTTAACTAATTATTACCCAAAAACATTAGCCAGGGTTGAGGGGGCAGGGGCAGCAAGCAATTAAGTGGTCAAAGCAATTCCTCAAAGGATAAGAGGGAGTGTAAAGTCTATTTATATAGCATTTACAATTGTATCAAGTATTTAAAGTAACACAGAGATAATTTAAAGCAGGTGGGACAAAGTTCAGAATGGTTAGGAGAGAAAAAACACAGGAGGATGTGGAATGAGTAGTGTTGCATTGAGGGCATTGTAATGAACCAGAAGGGAAAAAAAAACAAAACGTGTGAATTGTTGAAATTGATGGTCTGCTCTGTAAACCTTCACTCAATTCACAACAAAAAATTTTTAAGTAAATAGAAAAGTATATAGGAGGCCTGGTACTTTTTTTTTCTTCCACTTTGATCCGTTTTTTATTTCCTTTAATGTTAATGACAGTTTGTTTTATCTTTTTTTTTTAATCATTTTATTAGGGGCTCATACAACTCTTATCACAATCCATACACACATCACTTGTGTAAAGCGCATTTGTACATTCATTGCCCTCATCATTCTCAAAACATTTTCTCTCAACTTAAATCCCCGGCATTAGGTCCTCATTTTGTTTCCTCCCTCCCCGCTCCCCCCTCCCTCATAAGCCCTTGATAGTTTATAAATTGTTATTTGTCATATCTTGCCCTGTCCGACGTCTCCCTTCACCCACTTTTCTGTTGTCCATCCCCCAGGGAGGAGGTCACATAAAGTTCCTTGTAACCGGTTCCCTCTTTCCTACCCACTCTCCCTCTCCCCTCCCTGTTTCGCCACTCACACCACTGGTTCTGTAGGGCTCATCTGCCCTGGATTCCCTGTATTTTCAGTTCCTATCTGTACCAGTATACATCCTCTGGTCTAGCCAGACTTGCAAGGTCGAATTCGAGTCATGGTAGTGGGAGCGGGGAGGAAACATTTAGGAACTAGAGGAAAGTTGTATTTTTCATCGTTGTTACATTGCACCCTGACTGGCTCATCTCCTTCCCGAGACCCCTCTGCAAGGGATCTCCAGTGGCCTACTGATGGGCTTTGGGTCTCCACTCCGCACTCCCCCCATCATTCACTATGGTAAGATTTTTTGTTCTGATGATGCCTTATACCTGATCCCTTCTACAACTCATGATCACATAGGCTGGTGTGCTTCTTCCATGTGGGCTTTGTTGCTTCTGAGCTTGATGGCCGCTTGATTACCTTCAAGCCTTTAAGACCCCAGACAATATACTTTTTGATAGCCGGGCACCATCAGCTTTCTTCGCCACATTTGCTTATGCACCCATTTGTCTTCAGTGATCCGTTCGACACCTCGTGATCACACAGGCTGATATGTTGTTCCATGTGGGCTTTGTTGCTCCTGAGCTAGATGGCCGCTTGTTTACCTTCAAGCTTTTAAGACCCCAGATGTTATATCTTTTGATAGCCGGGCACCATCAGCTTTCTTTACCACATTTGCTTATTCACCCGCTTTGTCTTCAGCGGTTGTGTCGGGAAGGTGAGCATCCTAGAATGCCAATTTAATAGAAGAAAGTATTCTTGCATTGACGGAGTACTTGAGTGGAGGCCCAATGTCCTTCTGCTACCTTAATACTAAACCTATAAATATAGGCTCATAGATCTATTTCCCCATCCTCATATAAATATATTTGCATCTGTACATATCTTTATCCAGACCTCTATAAATGCAGGAGGCCTGGTACTTTCAACGTAAATTTGGCAAAACCCCAGATTTTGTTTCATAAATAAGCAAAGAATAGAACTCTACAGCTACTAACTACAGAATCATTATCATCGAGTTCAAATATTCAAGAGATATTTTAAAGTAAATTAATGGAACAAACAATCCTATACATATAACAAATTAAATGATGCTTCTAATGAAGTCTATTTTCTATTTATATTACAAACAGGGTTACTAGTAGTCAGAATCAACTCAATGACAACACCAATATTGCTTACTGTAAAGTACTTACATAGAAACACAAAGCCTTATAAGGAATCTCCATCTATAAAACTTTTGTTTTAGTAGTTAAAAGTAAATAATGGTTCATATAAACTAGCCAAACCAAGTTTATAAAACTATACGTTTACATATATATGTTATTGACAGATGTAGCAATCTAGTATGTACTAGCTGGAGAATAAAACTAAATTACTCCCGACAGTCAATGTGACTGATGAAAATTAAGCAGTGAGAAAGTCACAATCGTGCTATTCAGTGGTTAAGCCTCAGAAGTGGAGAGCCTATTCCTTCCTCATAGTCTGTTCTTGATCTAGACGCTCCACTAACATCTCTTCACCATGGGTGAGCATGCTAGTACCAATATACTCGTGTATAAGTCGAGTTTTTCAGCACATTTTTTATGTCGCTTTTGTGGTAAAATTAGGCGCCTCAGCTGACATTCGGGTCGGCTTATACTGAGTACATTCGGTATTTGAAACACCAGTGTTTTAATTCTGTTGTACATTGGGTCACTAATGAGTTAGAACTGACTCAATGACATATAACAAGAAGTCAAAATCCATTCCAGTACATACTACAGCAGATTAAAAAATTGTAGATTTTCACTAGAAACTTTTGCTTTAATATTCATGGTTTATCACGTGTTTAATCAATTCTACTTGTAGGAATTTAAAAACAGTCACTGGACTAGAGGAGCCCTGGAGCTTTAGTGGTTCTTTAGTGGGCTGTTAATTGCAAGGTCGATTTGAAACCAACATGGTGGGATCAGTGGGAGAAAGACAAGGCTTTCTACTTTGTAATGAGTTCCAGTCTCAGAAACTCACAGGGTCAGTTCCACCCTGCCTTATAGGGAGGGTTTCTATGAGTCAAAATCGACTTGATGGTAGTGAGTTTAATTTGTTTTCTGAATCACTGGGCCAGTACACGAAGACATATACGTATTAGGATGTTTAACAAATCAGCATATGAGCTTGACCTCAAAATGTGATATAATAAAATGGTTCTGGTTTTAAACATTCTAGACCCACAGACCAATTAGTAAATATCCAGGTTTGTACATATTTTAGTAACCTCGTACCTACTAATTAAAAGTTCTACCTGTGCATTCATTGAGCCAGTACATGCAGATTAGATTTACTGCCATGTTCACTGTATTTACCACTACTCACAACTAATTAATCACCTAGAGAATCCTCAGCCTATTGAAGAGTATGTTTCTCAGCAGTGGAGGGAGCAATTTTTTACAAAGTTGTTTTCCCTCTTTTCAAGGGTGGACATTACTTAAGTAGCCCCTGCACCACGGAATGCCTTGATATGTTTGTTTTGTCACTAAAGGCTAGGTAAGGTTTGGAGAACTAAGAACTCATGGAAAATTGTAGAGTAACATCACTTTTACAAAGTAAGAGTATACATAAAGAGATCAATTCATAATTTAGAAGCCAGCTTCTTTTTTATCAAAATTGCATTGCTAAAGCATAAACACACTTTGCGATCTATCTTTAACATTTATTACATTCAGAGATATGCTAATAAACATGTTAGAACATTTAAAAATCAGGGAAAATGTCAAATACTAGCAACGATTCAAAAGTTTCACGAAAGCCTACAATTGAGAACATCTGTCTATATTCTATCTATCGTGCCTTT
>NW_022111357.1:8001862-8005485 GCF_000313985.2 Echinops telfairi
AAAAAAAGTATTACAAGGGAAAATGTTTTGTTAGTAGATTAATAAAATATTTAGCAATCCAATATTTAGGTTGATATTCAAATAGTTTAAGAATATAAGAACCAAAGTGAAATAAGATGGCTGTGTTATAATAGCACAATAATATTTGACTAGAATTCAATAGTTTATGATAATTTGGCAAGAACTCTGCTCTGAGCTTGGGTTTTTCCATATACAACAGGAAATGGCTCCTGTACAGGGGCCTAAAGTCTCTTTGCATACTATTAGGCCAGGCTTGTAGAACCCAACAAACACAATCCTCCCTTTGGAAAATATAACTTCATCATAAGTTTTCAATTTATCACATCAAATTTCCCAAAAGAAGAAACATTTTCACTCAGTCTAACTGCTTTATAAAATTCCTAACTCCTTAATTGGAGTTAGTTTACATTTTTGGAATTCAGTTTAAATTTTTAAAGAGTGATGGAATTATGGATCATTTAAATTTCTTCATATGCTAAATGAATTACATTAGAGAGTTACATATACATGGGTGCTTCACTTCAAAATGTTCGAGGGAATGTTCCATTGTCTTTCATTCCATTTTTTCCACGAACTTCTTGAAAACCCTCTCATTTATTCTATTTAACTCATATTTTTTAATCTTTGTTTAAAAAGAAAACTTTACCACCTTTTCAGTTTTTCCTCAATATATTCCATCACTATCAGTTTAATTAAATCTAAAACATGTATCAGAAAAATTGTGTACATTTTGAAAGTCCTGTTGCCAGTCAAAAGCATCAAGTACTAAAAATCAAATAACACACCAATAGAAAAACATTTTCCATATAATGGTTAAAAAATTCATGCACTCAAAGTAGCATTTTGATTTATTTTTTTCCTTCGAAACAAAAATCTACAAATGAAAAAATTTATATGCCAATAAAATATTCCCCCAAGTGTTTATAGAAAATTGTCTTAAATACTAAGCTAGGAACTTGATAACATTTTATTTTTTAGCATTCTGAAGCCTTCACATTTATTAACCTTATTCAAAACACAAATTTGATTTAGCTCTACTCTCCCACACATGCATCTTTTGTTCCTTTGGAACTTGGTCTTAAATGAACTTTTAGAAAGGAAGAACCAAGAACCAACATTGAACCAATGGACTTATTAAAGGACATTCACATTTTAAAAATATTAACCAAAATATATAACATAGCTATCAAATTCTTGATTTAAAACTTAGCTACACATTTTTCCTAACTCTGCTTTCAATATCACATGCAGCATAAGTCTCTGGAAAATGAAAAAAAAACAAAACAAAACGTGTTTTTTGTTGATTATAATCTTAAGCCAAACTATAGCTTCCGTCAGTTATTAAATTACAGTCAAATCATGTGTCAACTGCACTGAAGAATGAATGACTCAAGATGTCTAAAAGCACCTGGCTGATACATCTAACTATACCTGCCCATATGTGTGGACAGTTACATGGATATATATTTCAGCAATGGCACACCAAGAAAAAACCCAACAACAATGAAACTTACTACAGCTCTATAGCTCAAGAATTCATAAAAATACATGTACAACTTTGTATTTGGCTAGTTGTGATAATTGCTAGGGCAATGTGAATTCAAAAGTATTTACTTGAACTTGTTGCCCTTATATTTGGGCATAATTTCACATGAAAAACTCAAAGGTGAGGGAGAGGGAGAAACAAAACTTTTTAAAACATGGGTCTTTATGAGTTTTGGCATGATAAAGTATTTGATTCTCGTGTTTTGTTACGTAGCGGTATAACAGGATTGTCCAATCCGTAGCTGTCAAGTCGACTCCAACTCATGGTGATCCCACGTGTTAGAGAGAGCTGTGTTCCCAGACTTTTCAATGGCTACAGTTTCTGAAAGGAGTTCACAGGCCCTTCTAACAAGGTGTGTCCCTGGAGGTACTTGAACCTCCAACCTTTCTGTTAGCAGGCATTAACCATTTGTACTGTCCAGGAACTCCTACTAGACAAAATTTATGTCAAATTCACCTCTCCTCCCAAACCATTTGGGGCAGTTACATAATCTAGTGTCAATTTGAGGATTCAGAGTGAAGGGATAGAGTCTAGACTGTCAATCGGGTCATAGCCAATGAGGTCTCTGTGTGGGCATGGCTTTCTCCTGAGAACACTCTACTCACTCCTTTGGAGACTCTACTGACAAAGCTTACTCCCTGGGAGATATTGCAGCTGACAAGAGACATGGAACTAAGCTAGTGCCCTGAGCTGGGAAAGCCATTCTGAGATGCTTCCACCACTGGTTCCACAAGACTTCCCACCCAATGGCCTGTGATCTTCCTTCATCCGGAGTCATTGCATGTGTTTCGTGATTCTGAAGAGGACTTTATAGATTGGTATTGGACAAATGGATAATATCGGACTTATAGACTTGATTTGGATGGGACTGGGATGTTTTTTTATACAATTACTCTTTATATAAAGCTCTTTCTTATACACATGAGTGTCTATGAATTTATTTCTCTAGTCAACCCAAACTAATACACCATTCCATTTTTTGTGTAGTATGAACAAACAGTGCAGTGGAAATTCAAAAAACAAAGGCCAGGGCAGTTTCTGAAATACATGAATCAACCATAAATTAGTGTCTTAAAAAGTTTGCAATCTAGACAAACTTATCATATTTAAAAAGATGTGGGGATGGTTAAAACAGAGCCTACAAAAAAGATGTTGATCAGGGATAATTCCATGAAACAAAACCTGTACTAAAATTTGTAGTCAATTCTCCTCCTCACCCCACTTCCCACATTGCCGAGTACTTTTTCCCCATCCATTGACAATTATACTCCTTAACCGAATCCTCAAAATTCTTTATATTGTATTCAGATACGTCTCCAATTGGCACAAGAAAAAATCATTTGCCACAAGATTCACCCCCCACACACAAAATATTTAATTTATAAACTTGTGACAATCTAGATGAGACGTACTTTCCAATTCAGCATACCAAGCATGATCATTTGATGAGCAAACGGTTATGTAACAGCTACTGTGACCCTTGAAATTAATGACTTTAGAACCAACCACACACAGCAAGCCACCCTGATCGTCGTCCCCCACCCCCACCCCCTCCCCCGTTTTTAAGTTCTGAGGATACATTTCCCCCCTCCCCGGAGGAGAGAAAGCAGTAATCCTACATCCCCAGGAACATGACAGTGTTTCTTCAGGGAATAGGAATGAAAACCCTTGCCAAGGATCGTAAGATCCACCTCCTCGCATCAGCAGTGATCCGGGCTGCGTGACACCTCCAAGCCCCTCAGCGACACTGCACATGGGCCAGGCCGCCACAAACACCGGCAGGGAGCCCGACGGTGCGCGGTGCATTTGCTGCGGCAGCGAGTTCCTCCTTCACACATCTCTCCTGTGCGATCTCAACGTCGCTTCACAGTTCACTCAAGTCTACGCAGCCACCCGGGCTCCACGGGACACAGCCCTGCTAAAGGACGCGCACCGGTTACTTCTTCCACTACGACGGAAGCGACGACCCCTCTCCAGGCTCTGGGAAGAGGGCTCCAGAAAGAAACAGAGTAATACCGCCTAAAAAGCACCAAACTTAAATCCGTGAGCCCCCCCC
>NW_022111357.1:8006230-8007667 GCF_000313985.2 Echinops telfairi
GGTCGGGCTGCGCGTCTGCTGCTCCTGCTGGCTGGAAACCACCGGAGCGACTGGGCTTTCCGCGCGTCCTCGCGGATGCTGGTTGATTTTACCTGGGGAAGAGCCTACCTGGAGCAGGGCCTGTCGGAGGAAAGAACCCTGGCAGAGCACGACTTGGGCCAGGCCACCCTCTTGGCCGAATCTCACCCCCACCTCTCAGTTTAGGCTGCTTCTAGCGCCTTCCCCACAGCAAGATGTCCGAAATCAATCCCTCTCTCTCTCTCTCACACACACACACACAAGCCCTCTCAAATCCACTGGGTTGACAACTTTTTGGGGGGCGGCGGGAACGGGGAGCTGTACAATATATTTGGGAAAAGATGATTAAAAAACACGATATTACACAAACAGCAGGTGGAGTAATTTTCATGTTTTAAACTCTTTAATGTTGCCCACACTAGACCTAAACTTCACTACAGCTGCACTGTTGCACCTCTAATTCTCTTAACCAGCAAAAGACTCATTTTCCATATAGAAGCCTGCTTGTTGGTTCCCTGGACCTTTCTGCTTCTTCCCACCCCCAATTTAATGCATCTTAGAGGGGTCTGACTATTCAGCTGTTAGGACACCCTGTTATTCTACTAACAGTACTTCTTTACTAACCCTTCTTTATAATTACTAGTTTGTGTGCCTTTTCACAGAAACCAGAGGCAAATATTTGTTGCCTGGACAAAACATCGTATTATTATTTCATTTAGGCTGAGGGATGATTCATGGTTGTTTTTCTTAGGTCCCTAAACACCAATAAGATTCTTTTCTTTAAGGTTTTTTGTTTTGTTTTGTTTTGAAATCAAGATACACTATCTTTTTAAAGCTTGAGCTGGAGAAAAAAAGGTATAAAATATATATCTTTCGTTCCTCTTACTGCGGGATTTTGACTCTGACATTTGATCTTTTGGGGCTTCAGTTCCACATCTGAAAAACTGAAAGAATATTATGTACCTTAAACGATTGGCAAGTTTGAGAATGAACATAAAGTATAGCGAAAACCTTCCCTAAATATTAATGGATAACAAAAGTAGTTACCATCTTTAAGCATCCATTAGATGCACCTAAAACACTAAAATCTCACTGCCATTGAGTCAAATCTGACTCATGGGACCCTTCAGGATAGGGTAGAATAGGCCTGTAGGTTTCAGAGACTGTAACTCTTTATGGCAGGAGAAAGCCTCATCTTTCTCCTGCTTACATGCACCTACCATACAACAAATGCTTACTAAATGGCTATGATTTGAACCTACAGCTGTCTGACTCCCAATTCTGCCTCACTTTCCTCATCCTCCCCTTCCCTACCTCTGGGCATAATGCACTATGGGATTGTGAAAGTAACACACCTGTCACCAGATGAAATTGTACCTTAAAAGTCTTTCAGTCTTTCATGTACATATACAAATATAT
>NW_022111357.1:8008671-8013944 GCF_000313985.2 Echinops telfairi
CTTTACACAATTGATGTGTGTATGGATTGGGATAACAGTTGTATGAGCCCCTAATAAAATGTTAAAAAAGAAAAAAAAAAAAAAGTCTTTCAGTCTTTGACTATACACGATCCAAGTTGTGATAGCAGTATCTGACAGTAGAAAGCCTTGTCTTTCTCCTTTAGAGCAGCTGGTGGTTTCAAACTGCTGACCGTGCAGTTAGCAACCCAATTCCTAACTACTATGCCATAAGACTCCGCTTCTTGATCTAGTTCTCTAAAAGATTCCAGGTTTTCTGTATTCCATCTCATTCTGGAAGACAGATGATTAACCTTGGAGATGAAATACTATCTTTTCTGACATTGATGGAACAAAATTTGTATTCAATCAATGCTTATGATGCATTCTCATCTACTTCTGCTATTCAGACATTCCCCCACCTCTTCAGAGGGAGCCCATGTTAAAAGCTTATGAATTGTAAGAGAAGGAAGTGAGGAGGAAAAGCTGAATTAGACATACCTCTTAATTGACCCAGCACTTCTTGTGAGTTACATAATCTGGTGTCAATTTGAGGATTAAGAGTGTAGGGGTGGAGTCTAGCCTGTCAATCAGTATATAGCCAATGAGGCCTCTGTGTGGACATGACCTTCTTCTGAGGATTCTGGGAACTCCTATATTTCCTTCTTGGAGGCAGGAGATTCTCTCTCTGCTCACTCCCTATGAGACATCCCTGTTGCAAAGACACAAGGAGAGAAACTAATGGAGCCCGATCTCTGGAGCCAGGGCAGCCACATGGAGACCCCGGGCAATGCTGAGATGTGTACAATGCCTCTGGATCCACAAGACTTCTCACCCACTGGCCTGTGACCTTCCTTCATTTGGCATCATTTCATGTGTTTTGTGAGTCTGAAGAGGACTTTATAGATTGGTATTGGACATATGGGCCAATATCGGACTTAGGGACTTGATCTGGACTGGGCTGGGATGTTTTCTCAATATTCAACTGCTCTTGTATATAATGCTGTTATACACATAGAATGTTTATGGATTTGTTTCTCTAGTCTACCTAGACTAACACTCCTGTACAAACATTTAAATAACCTCATTCCAACTGTAGATGATCTTAAGGACAAGGTCTCTGCATATCTCTGGTTCACTACCATTAGCCCCAGTTCCTAGAACCAGGTCAGTGTTTGGCACACAGCAGATTTAGTAAATATTGGCTGGCTCGTTGGCTGGATAAATTAATGGGTAAGCTTCAAGTATGCAGCTGTAGAATCAGGCACGTAGTCTTCTCACAAGTTTTGGCACTTATTGCTCCCAGAGGGAGAACTACAGAACATACAGAAACCTCAGGAGTAGGGAAATCATTGCCTTCTGGAAGTTGAGCAGCCTTAGTAGCCACCCAAAAATCATTGCAAAATTTCTTAAAATAAGGTGCCACAATAGAGTAGGGGAAAAAGGCAACAATTTTGACTTCAAATTAATTGGGCACCAAAACTTTAAAATATTTTTGCTCTTCAAAATGAAAATAAAAGGTAAATCAGAGTAGAAGAAAATATTTGCAAAACTGAGAGGGCTTCAAAATGTTCTTGGAAGAATTCCATGCTCTTTTCATTACATTTTGAGTCCCCTCTCATAGTGCCAACAAAGGACTTATGTCTAGTACTTATGAACTCTTACACTCAATAAAACAACTGTTTTTAAATGGGTGAAAGATGTGAAGACTTTACCAAAAAAATGTGAAAAGTTGATCAATATCACAGCTCATTGAGGAAAACACAATGAGCCACCAAATACCCAGAGCATTGAGAAAAGAGAATGGCTAGCTGCCTGCTTTAACTGTTGATACGTGCCCATCCCAGTAAATCAGGCTTAGGGAATCACAGAACCTGGTCTTCCTCGCTAACACTGGTATCGACTCCTCTTGGACCTTTTGTATTTCTAGGCTGCCTGTGTTAAACAAGCAAGAACCATTACTGAAAGAAGAGAGGAGCTAGCTAAGAGTCTTCTCTTCTCCCACGAACTGTACAGTCAACTTGGCATCTGATAGAAAATCTCTTTACTTGCAGCACCAGCATTTTCTACAAAGCAGAAAGAAAACTACTTTGTATTTTCCCCAATGCAGCAAGAAAGGGGCTTTAGGAGCACACAGAACTGAGACCGAAGGATCTCTAGCTCCAATCCTGAGACAGTCACGGATTCTGAGACTAGTGTTCTTTTTCTGTAAAAAGCCGAGAATCTACAAGGAACACAGCTGGGTGCATATTTTAACAGTCCTCCTCTTTTTGTTAGTCTTTCTAGTCAACATGGCTGAGGTGGAATCTTGATTAATCTTAGCCACTCATGATGTCTTTGCCAATGACAGGAGTGGGTGGATGACCAATAGCTAGCTAATGAGGCATGAGGTCAAATCTGTTAGCGTTTGTAGCAAAATTTTGCTTTTAAGAAATTCAATAGGAAAAATAGAAAATAACTAGAAAATGATGCCTCCTCTGCTAGATGTTTTCTCAGTATTCCTTTTATAAAATTATGGCCATTTCAAGATAATGAGTTGAACCAAATTGAGGATAGGCCAACAGAGAAATGAGTGGAAGGAAACAATCACAAGAACTAATTTCCTTGACGTTTTCATTGAACATCTCAACCCACCTTGTAACAGCTTAAATCAGAACTTATGTGAAATGAGTTTATTTAAACTAGCTAAATTCGGATTCAATTTAAGGCAAAGTAATTGATAAACTATTAAGCCATGGCAATGAAATGTGACCACAAACTATATAAAACATTTAGGTATTCATGTACCCAAGCTGTTCTCTTCCGGTTCATTTGCATTAACACACTGTACAGCCCTTTTCTAAAATCCTGGCTAGGGACCCCTACCGGCTCTTTTAAAAGAGAAAGATCCCCTGCCTTCCAAAGGTGAAAGAAGTACTAAGAGCTCCCCAGAAAGGTCCTGGGGGGGTGTGTGTTCAAGTGGCACATGTCACTTTCTCTACCCAAAACATTGCCAAGTAGATGATGGTGAAGCTGCTGTAGCATCAATTTTATTTTCAGTTTAGGAGGGGAGAAGCCTGAATTCAGAACACTGCCTCTCGGGCAATGGTTCTCAGCCTTCCTAATGCCGTAACCCTTTAGTACAGTTCCTTATGTTGTGGTGACTCCCAACCATAAAATTAGTTTCATTGCTATTTCGTAACTGTAATTTTGCTACTGTTATGAACCAGGCGAGTCACACCATCACATCCTAAAAGAACCAAACGAATACCGAAATCCAAAATCTCATTTTCTCATTCATCTAAATATGGATGAGGCTTTAGGCATGGTCCATGCTGAGACAAAACTTCTCTACGGCTGTGAACCTGTGGAATTTTAATGGCGGTCCCACATTATGGAACTGAGTTGGCAAAGATCTGATTGAAACCTACAGGCTGTAGCCCCAGCTTTTGCAGCAGAGGTGGTCTTCCTCCTTTCAGCAGTTCTACTACCTCCAAGGATGGTCTTTTTTGCTTTTTCTTGGAGGACAACAGATATCGCTCCTTTGGCTTGTTTCCTGCCAGATTTCATGAGGTAGACAGTGTTCTTCCTCTTCAATCTTATCGGGTGGATTGTCTCCTATGATGCTTTGTTTGATTCACTAATCATAGGTTTAAACTCTTTAATTAAAGCTTGTGCATCTATGTCCTTCTTGAACACTCTAGGACTTAGGTTGTACAACAGCATTTTCCAAATCTTTAAGTTCTGTTTTCACTTTGCACAGTATATTTTTAGTCCACTGATTTCTTCTTACATTTTATCTAAACAGCAAGAACAGGGAAAACCCTTTTAAGGTATTGTTTACAAATGTTGGAGAAGGCCTGGTAGCACAGTGGTTACATATTGGGCTGCAATATTCAAGGTTAGCAGTTTGAAACCAACAATGGCTCTGTGGGAGAAAGTCAAGGGTTTCCTACTCCTAGTGAACAGCTATCTCTGAAACTCACAGGGGCAGTTCTACCACCCTACAGACTTCCTATAAGTCAGTACTGACTTGATGGCAGTAAGTTTAGAAATCTCATCAAGAAACCATATTTACCACTTATAAATTCTACCTTCTGTCAAACATCTGAACATAGTTGGGAAAAATTCTATGCTATTCTATATTAAAACAGCATTGCTGTTCCTCCATTGTCCAATCACACAATTTCTATCTCTTCTTCTTCTTCCAGGATTGCATTATATCTGTTTATCACTTTGGGTAATATCAAGTTTCACAATATGCACTCTTCCCACCCACACATGCTAATCATTTTATATTAAAGCCCCACCACAAGCACATTTAATGTACACATTTCCAGTAATACTCTGTTACTGGCACTATTCAGTCTCCAAAACAAGAGAGATCTCACTTCCTTTTGAGCCCTCACCAGAATTGCCTTTGAAGCCCGTAACTCTACAATCCAGTCTCAAGGCAATCCAAACTTTTGTTTTTGGGTGCCCTCAGATCTGTTCTCATAGCAACGCTGTGTACAACAGAATGACACACTGCCCGGTCCTGCGCCATCCCCACAACTGTTCTTAAGTCTGGGCCAATTGTTGTAGCCACTGTGTCAACCTGCCTCGTCGAGGGTCTTCCTCTTGTTCATTGCCCTCCACTTTACCAAGCATGATGTCCTTCTCCAGGGACTTCTCTCGCCTGACATGTCCAAAGCATGTAAGATGAAGTCTCATCATCCTTGCCTCTACGGAGCATGATGGTTATACTTCTCCACTTTCAGCCAAGATCCATCTGACGTCAGTAATGATATCCCTTGTTCCATGTCCTCTTCTGAATCTGATCGAAAACTCTGGCAGTTCCCTGTGCATGTACTGCTACAAACACTATTGGATGATCTTCGGCCAGATTAAAAAAAAATCATATTACTGGGGGCTCATATTCTTATCACGATCCATATATACAATTGTAGAAAATACATTCGTTACCCTCATCATTCTCAAAACATTTGCTCTCCACATAAGCTCCTGGCATCAGCTTTTGTCCCCCTCTCTCCCCATTCCCCCATGAACCCTTCAAAATTTATAAATTATTTTGTCATACCTTACTGTCCGCTATCTCCCTTCACCCACTTTTCTTCTGCCTGTCGCCAAAAGTTATATGTAGATCCCTGTAATTGGTTCCCCCTTTCTACCCCACCCTCCTGGTATTGCCACTTTCGTAACTGGTCCTGAAGGGATCACCAGTCCTGGATTCCCTGTGTTTCCAGTTCCTATCTGTACCAGTGTACATCCTCTGGTCTAGCCAGATTTGTAAGGTA
>NW_022111357.1:8014801-8043493 GCF_000313985.2 Echinops telfairi
TGTTCATCCAGCCTATCTTATTTACACAGACCTGCGGAGATAATAACATGCACAAAAACAAGACAGAGCAAAACCAAGCAACAAAAGAAAACAAAACAACAAAAAGCCAATGTCAAAAAACCAAAAACACAAAAGCTTGTAGTTAGTTCAAGGACTGTTTGTTGGCCTTCAGGAGTGTTTTCCAGTCAAGTCTGATGGGGTTCCAAGCCCTGGCCCCAAAGTCTAATTTTGGTATTCCTTGGGGACTTCATTGCTCTGTTCCCCTTGCTGTTCTGTTGCATACCCTTACTGTTTTGCCTCAGTGTAGTGTGATCAGAACAGGTGCAATTCCCCCACTGTGTCTTCAGTGTTGTCCCCCATAGGGCTATGGGTCAGTGAGGGATGTCGGGTCTCATAGTGGGGCCGGCCATATGGTCTTCTCTCTGGATTGGCTTCTCTGAATGGGAATATCGTTCTCAAGGCTCGGTGGACCAGGATGTGCTCCACTCTCTCTTCCTCCCCCTTCATTTGCTGTGTGCTCTGATCAGACATGTCCCTCTCCTTGAGCTGTAGCTTCAGTGCTGTCCTCTGAAATAAATTCTTCTGGGGAGAGGGGCAAGCGTCCACATAGTTGGGATTGGGGCCGGCCCTTCATCTTTCCATCTTCTTTTGATGCTTCTTGCATCATTCACTATTTTGTCTGTGGAAACTTTCAATATTGCTACTCAAGGCTTGATTTTTTTTCTTGAGTTCTTTCAGTTTAAAATATGTTGAGTATGTTTTTCCTTTTTGGTTTTCCAACTCTAGGTCTTTGCACATTTCATTTTATCTGTCTTCCTGAGTTACCCTTTCAAATTCTCTGTTCAGCTATTGACTTCACCATTTCTTCCATTTGTCTTAGCTCCTCCACAATTAAGACCAAGTCTCTTCTGAGGTCTACTTTTTCTTCCTTTCTTGTCTTGATGACTGTTTACTTTTTTCTTTGGTGGTGGTGGTGGTGGGGTATCAAATGACTTTATCTGAAGAAATGGTACAAATGAAAGAACCGAAGTGGATGCTTGGGTACAATTTTTTGAAAAGGGGCAGGTCTACTCAACCTGCATGTGCTGTCTTGGTGACATGGGGAAGGCCAGGCAGCCCCTCAGCTTTGTCACTGTCTCCCAGGGTGTGCTTGCCGGAATCCGGGGCTGCAACCTGCAGAGGTTATGTAGTTGTCCAGTTCTTTGATGGATTTCACCGGCTTGTCTAGGTATTACATCTCAATCAGTCACACAGATGGGGGTCGTTCTTGTCAGTGACCACTTTGTGCAGTTCCAGTAGGGACTGGTTGACATTCTTCACGTGTAGCACACACTCCATGGCACTGAGCCCACTCTCCTGGTTTTCAAGGTCTGGTTTCTAAATATCCTGGAGGAAGATCCACCCCACTTGTTGGTTCTGCATCATCGTCAGGTTCTCAGCATGTTCCCTCTCCTCTTGAAACTGGTGCAGAAAGTATTTGGCAAAATTCTTCAGAGTCACGTCATCCTGGTCAAAGTAGTAAGACATGGGCAAGTAGACTAGGAGCCCTAGAGCTCCAGGTTGATCTGGTGGTTGGTAGCGGCCTCCAGTCATGGCAGCAGTGGCGGCCTGGGGGCTTCACAGGGTGCAGCTGAGAGGTGCTGCTGGAGGCTGGCTGGGCGGAGCCTCGGAGCACCATTGAAACAGGAGGCAGTATTGGCTCTGCGAAAAGCATCTCCCATTTGCTTTTTTATGTATGCTGTTCTTGATGTCCTCCCATAGTTCATCAGGTCTTCCGATATTATTGTACAATCTGCAAAATCTTTCTTAAGGTGATCTTGAAATTCAGGTGAGACATACTCAAGGTTGTACTTTGGCTCTTGTGGATTTGTTTTCATTTTCTTCAGCTTCCTGAACTTACATATTGATCTGTTCTATAGTCAGTCCCTGGTCTAGTTTTAGCTGCTGGTGTAGAGCTTCTCTGTTATGCGTTTCCACAAATGTATTCAGTTTCATTGATTTCTGTGTATTCAATCTGGCAAAGTCCACGTGGAAAATTGCCATTTGTGTTGTTCAAAGAGACTTGCGAAGAAGTCATTGTTGGTCTTGCAAAATTCTACCACATAGTCTCCAGGTTAATTTATTTCACTAAAACCTTATTTTCCAACTATAGTTCTTTCCTCTTTGTTTCTAACTTTCACATACCAATCACCAGCTATTAATGCATTTTGATTGCATTTTTGACCAATTTCATGTTGATGGAATTCTCCAGTTTATGCATCACTAGCTTTAGCAGTCGGTGCATATAATATACTTGACTAATAGTTGTATTGACTGGAATTCCTTGTATGGGAATAGATGTTATTACAGACAGCACAGAACTTCAAGATAGATTCCCCCCCCCCAACAATTTTATTGGTATATAGTTCAAATATCATTGAATAGTTAAAAAGATCAAGAAGAGTTGTACAATCATTACAATTACTTTTAGATCATTTTCATCTTTGTATTCATTATTAGCTCATTTCCCCCCAACCTCTCCTGCCATACCCTCATGGAACTATTAATCCAATTACTGTCTCTCTAAATTTACATTGTTATATATATAACATTAAAAACAACAAAAACAAAACTTTTAGTAAAAAATAAAGCAGAAATTTAAAAAATAGAGCAAATTTAAATAGATCAGAGGGAGATAAAGTGATAAGGTCCTAAATTTTAACCTAACTGCATCTGCAACACTCCACTTTCCAATGAATTGCATTGCATGATAGCAAAGCTATTTACATCCCTGATCGAGTCAGAATGGATTCCCCAGGAGTTTAATGTACATGTATCCCCCCTTCACTTTTAAATGAACAAGCTTTAAGAAGGCCCAAAAGAAAGATCAAATTATATTACATTTTTAACCTAATCTCAAATGCCATAAATGACTTTATAATGTTCTGAATGTTAACAGGGCTATTCACTGCCCTCAACTATAATCAGAGGGGATTCACCAGAGGTTTAATCTGTATGGACCCTGAAAATGGATTTAGGGCTTCCACTGTCCGCTCGAGTCTAGAGCAGCAGTTCTCAACCTGTGGGTTGCAACCCCTTGGCCCCTTCACAGGGGTCTCCTGATTCATAACAGTAGCAAAATTAGTTATGAAGTAGCAATGAAAATAATTTTATGATTGGGGGGTCACCACCACGAGGAACTGGCTTAAAAGGCCAAGGCATTAGGAAGGTTGAGAACCACTGGTCTAGAGCCTTCTGCAAACTGGGTGTTCACAATCCTTAGATCACACAGAATAAAGTTCTTCTACCATGTAGACTCAGTTGATGCCTCACTTAGATGGCTGCTTGTTTGAAAACAAGCCTTCAATATCCCAAAAGCTATTTTTTGATTGATGGGCATCCTCTAGTTTCTTCACCACACTTTGCATAACACCCATAGTGATTTCTTCATGAGGGCATCGAGATAGATCTTGTAATGCCCTTCTTGACAATGAATGTGATGCCATTCCTCTTGAATCTGTCATTCCCAGCATAAACACTAATTTTCTGATTCAAAACAGTCAATGGCAGTCCATGTCAGCTCACTAACACCTACAATGTTGATCTTTATGAGTTCCTTGTCATTTTTTACAGCTTCTAATTTTCCTAGATTCATACTTAGTACCTTCCAAGCTCCATTAACTGATGTTTGGGGCTATTTGTTCTTGTTTTGTCTCCTGCGTCAGTAAACATAGGCTCTGAAAGCTTTTGTCCATCCACATCACTGTGGTTGACTCCACTGTTGAGAAGGCAGCTCTTCCTCAATCACATTTTGAGTGTCTTCCGACTTTAGCATCTCATCTTCTGATACTATCTGTAGCAAAGTTCTGCCAGATTCATAGGATTTCATTGTCTGACAATGTTTTGATGCTATCCAGCAACAAATTCCTCAGAAATGGACATCCTATTCCTTCTTCATAGTCTGTCCTTAAGTCTGTATGCTCTGCTGAAACCTCTTCACTTTGGGTTACATTATGTGAAATATCAGTACCATCGCTTCCAGCATCACACAAGCCACCACAGTAGGACAAACTGATAGCGGGGTATCTAGATTTTTACTATTTCAAAATTCTAAATCTTCTACCATTGATTTGATTCTGACTCAGAGAAATCCTATATAGGATTTGTGCTTTCCCATAGAGCAACTGCGGAGTTGGAACCACCAACCTTCTGATAGCAGTCCAAACTCTTCCAGCTGCTACACATTACTACTAACCCAATTCTAAAATCACTTCCACAGTTCATCTGTTAAGAGCATAGGTTCCCAAACTGAATTGGTCTACTACCCCCTTTTCAGAATAAAATTTACTCATTGCCCCTCCCCCCGCAACTAAAAACTTTTGTACTATAGCCCATAATCCAGGATAAAGCATAGGTATCTGCTTTTGAAGCCCCTCTAGATTATTCCAGTGCCCTCCAGCATCGCCCTACTCTTCTAATTTCTATCTTAGTGACCGAGGGCTACTATAACAGAAATACGAGTAGATGACTTTCACAAACAAAACTTTATTCTCACAGCTTATGAGGCTAGAAGTCCAAATGCAGGGTGCTAGCTCTAGGGAGAAGCTTTCTTTGTTGGCTTTGGGGGGAAGTCTCTTGTCTCTTCGGTTTCTCCATGGTTCCTTGGAGTCCTCCATGTGTCTTCCTCTTGTGCTCCACCTCTCCTCTGCTTGCTTAATCTCTTTTCTATCTCAAGAGACTGAACTCAAGGTACACCCTACACTAAAGCTTGCCTCATTAACACAACAAAGTCAACCCATTCCCAAATGGTATTATGATCACAGGCTAGATTTACAACACACATTTGAGGAAGACATAATTCAATTTCTAATTTATGGTATCCAGGGAAAAGTGGTTGTTCTGTCCCAGAAGTCTACTTTTCTAGCTCCCTCTCCTAAGAGCTGCTTTGAAGTTCTGTCATGATCTGGGTACCTTCTTAGCCTGCTGTTTCCTCAGTCTATAAGCAAATGTCTGAAGGCTAAAAAGAAAATGGTAGAACTTCTTTTCCAACTGAATACTACTTTCCATACCAGCAGTGGTCAGTAGTCTTGGGACAACCCTCTTTTAGCAACTGGAGTGCCATGAGATTCTGGGACTAAGCCGAGGTACGCAACAGATGTCCAGTTCACTCTGTTCCAAAGTACTTGCTAGATAACAATGTGCTACACTATGTATCGGGAAACGATGGGGCTAACGGGGAGACAGTTCAATGCTAAAAAAGATGTCTAGAAGTACTAGAAGCCTGAAGCGAAAACATGTGCTCCAGGTCCAAACAACACAGGCCTGTGCATCTGATAGCAACCAAGGGTCAAACCCTGCAGGCCAAACCTTCCAGCCTCAATTATTCCTCAAACTTCAGTTTATGACAAACGTTCCCCTAATGGTAATCCCCCCAGGCCCCTCTACTAAAACCTACTTCTGCTTCCTTCAGGCTCCTAATTTTCTCATTTTAGTTGGGAAAAATCTGCTTCATGTTCCAATTTGTTCTTTAAATTCGGCTCATCTCCCTAACCCATGATGTTAAAAAGGAGCATGGACTTACTTGGTCTTTAAAAACCTGCTTCCCCATGGGAATCTGGCAGGTGGTAGCTACAGATTAACTATGCAATTTGAAAAGTCACAACACTTGGCCTCTAAGGAATGATAGACCAATGTACGCACACACTGGCTGCAAGCGAAGCTCTCTCCCTGGGACCCCTGCCAGAACCCGGCTCCGAACAAGCTTTCTCCATTACGGTCCTGCAGTGATAATGCTCTCTCAAGCAGTCAGGACACAATATTCTACCTTTTGCTCCAGGTACAAAACTAAGGAGCCTTCAAGTTGGGGTGAGAGTGGGAAAAGACCATGGCAATGTTGAAGTTTTTGTTTACCTGAAGATTCCTAAATGGCAAATCAATCCTGCACACCATCACATATTGATTTTCACATCTGTATTCATGGATTATATTTCTAGCTCATTTCCATTTTATTTGCAAATATCGACCCTTTGGTATATGCTACATCCTGAGATGACAAAAATTCATAAAATATATATTTACTGTTCCTAGTAGGCTCCCCAGATAAAGTCACATAAATAATCTGTTAAGTGATAACTATACTGGTATATCATCCATGACTCTGGTTAGGAGCAAAACTAAGGTGTTATATTTTTACAAGTACCTCCTGAGGGCAGAAGGAGGTTAGGGTTGGTGGGGATTTTGGTGAACACGGAAATTCCAGTCTTAAGCCTTTATTTAAATGTTTGTTGTTGTTTTTTTTATTTTTAATTTGGGTTTTTCTAATGCGCACTTTCAAGAAACACTGGAGAAGTCATGTAACTGTAAGACACCGAGAAGATGAGGTATAGGAATGTTAAACTTTATAGAAAAAAAACCCCAAACCAATGTTTCCCATGAGACTCCTGAAGGCCAGGGAGTTTTCCTCATTCTTGCATCGCGCCTGCTTCTTCCTACACACTACTATTGGATATAGTGATTTGCATGCTTATCTAACAAAGAACTGATGCCCTGTGAAGTATGACTGCATATAAACCAGGTGAACAGCTGCAGTTTCAATTATCCAAAATTGAATTTTCCTTGTGTGCCAATTCTGCTCTTACAACCATCCATTGCTCTAAAGTAAAACCTATTAGAAATGTAATTAAACCCAATAGTTCTGCTTTGCTAGTAAAAAAATCAAATAAGAGAGAGACGCACTTTAGAAACAGAAGCCACCGTTGTCTTTATAAAACACAGAATTGTGCTGCTGCTGTTGCTTGCTTCAGAAGGAACTGTACATTACAGCTGCAGGGGTAATTTCACAATGGACTTGACAAGGTACAGCTCAAAGCAGGACACAAACACAAGTCTTAGTAGAGGGAAACAAATGCAAACAAGTACACAGCTGTGGGGCTCTGGGGACATCTCCCCATCCATGCTGGACTTGAGAGGGATAAAGTTTAGAAACAAAAGTAAAACCCAGAGTAGTCACACATGCCCACCATGTGGCTGCTAAGTGCAACACCACACATTCCAACCAGGTTGGACTGTGTGCACAGGAAAGTCATTTCATTTTTCCTTATTGCTACAACAGACACTAGTGCGTTTGACACATTGTCTTTGCTTGCACAGACCTTGAAGGGTTTCCTATTTCCTTTTTCAAAGAAGGAAATCATCCTCCCACCCCTATTCTGTTATTTTGTTTTTGAGCCCATTGCCTCTACTCCCTTTCTTGGGCTCCTAAGCAGCAGCCAGAGGTTCTCAGCCAGCAGGAATAGAGAAAGGGGAGAGCACCAACCCAGCCTCTCTCCCTGCCCAGGGAGAAGGCAAGTCCTAATAAGTGGGGGAAGAAAACTACAGCTCTTCTCCCTAATCTGCTTAGAAGGCCAAATAGGAACTAGTTGCCTGCATATCCCTGCCATGATCAGACTTTCAGAAGGCATCCCAGTTACCACCATCCTGGATTGGCCTAGACCCAGTATATAAATAAAAATAGTTTCCTTCTGACACAGTTCCCAAATCTGCCTTTTGACTAGAGTGAGATGGTGGGGAAGGAACTTCCATGCTTTTTTGCTACATATGGCGCCAGGTCTAGACCACTGTCCTACTAATATAGCAGATGTCACATGGGCTGTCTAATGAGTCAGAGACTTTGCCTGGTTGCCATTTTTGGATGCTGGCATCACAGAATTCTGGACAGGAAAAGAAAACTATCCCAGAACCTTGTTGCTTAGTCGAAGAGGAAGGAATAGAGGAGCTACGGATTAAGTGGGAACCAGGAATTTTCTGAGAGGTTTCATCTTTTTAAGGATATCTTAATTCTTCAGTCTCGATTGAAGCCCCAGGCTTACCCCTCGAGGCTGGCAATAGCACCTTGGTTCCCAATGCAACCCACTAGCCTCTAAGGAGAAAGAAGTAGTGCTGTCTTTTCTCTTTTCCCCTACGCCCAATCCCAAGCCCTTTAATCCTGGCTACTGAAGAACCGCAACCCTAGGACATCCTCAGAAAAGGGAAGCCCTACATCAAGGTAAAAAGAGCCAGATTTAGAAGAATAAGGATAAACAAGCCTCAAGTAGTAGATGGGTGTACAAACTGCTGGAAGCCCCCCTGCTTCATGCCAGTAGGGCAGGCCTGCTGCTCTGGTATAAGCCTGAGGAAGCCCAGGTCAGAGGGCACCACCAGGTTTGGGGAACACGTTCTTGGTCTTCTGTAGCCAAAGAGTTAAACCTGACCTTACAGTTCATGGTGGGATCACTGCAGCCATGCAGAGAATTCATCATCACATAGGAAGGAGTAGGCAAGCAGGTAGGCAGGCAGGCCAGCAAACAAGCTGAATGAATGGGGGGAAAAAAGGAAAGGGAAGCAGAGAGAGGAGGGGAAAGGAAAGGCAAAATAGTGGAATGAAGGAAGCAAAGTAAAACTTGTCTAAGATGAGGCCGAGTTTCCCAGGCCCCAATGGGGTTCCTCAGAGTCTGGGTAAGAAGCACTGCTTAACCCAAATCCCAGCAAGCCAAAGCTTCCTGCCAACACAACTTCTCAACCGGTATGCACCTCCTTTCAAACAAGAGTAATCCTCAAGGTCAAGGTATTCTTCAAGTCTCAAAGATTAAAGAAAACTAAACAGATCTGAGCAAGAAGTCATTTTCCTATCACTGCACAAGCTGCTCCTCTTGCTATAATTTCTTAAACAGCATGTATAATGTCAAAAGGGCTAAAGAAGCATTTGAAGCCCCAGCTCAAAATTGGACTGGAGAAAGTGAGGCAGAGAGAAATGAAGAGCACAAACTCATTGCTGGGAAGAGGTGGCTGCCACCTGCTCCCAAAGGACATTTGCAAATGCTGGTGAATGACTGGACCCCCAAGGAATAGTAGCCCCATCACAGCCCCAAAATGCACCCAAGAAGAGAACACACAGAGCCTACTGTCCCAGGAGAGCTCCCCTCACCTAGCGTTGACTGGACATGAAGGAGACAGGATGTGAAGGCGATGGACACGGCAGATGGAGTGTTGGCATCACTCTCTTTAGGCACTTGTGTAAGGAATGTAGGCTCTCCAGTGAACTGCCTCCTCCCAGAGCCCTCTGGTCTTTTCTTCAGCGGGGCTTATGCCCAGTGGGGCAGCCCACCTGTGGCCAGCAGGAAAAGTCAAGGAGGAGTTGCTCAACAGTCCTGATGCCTTCTCCAGAATGAATGTTTATGCTACGTTTTGTGAAGCTGCTTAACAATGTAGGCAACCAGAACAGAATCTGGAACAGACTGTTTTGCATAGCAAATCTGGGTCCGTACAAGGGCTGCTGGGGACAAGAGAGAGTAGCATTAACCGCGCAGGCCAGGGTTCAGACAGGTCTTCTTCCGGCTAGCCTCCAGGCATGGGCTGGGTCTGAAGTGTCATGGTTCTGTCACCAAATTGAGGCAAACCCAAGCCTAGGCTTCTCCAAAAGAGAAACTTTCAGCTCTAACTCTCCATCCAGGCAGTGGGGCAATAAAAACAAACAGTCAGGAATTAGGGGACCTGCCTCAGGCTAGTAGGCCCTATGCTAGCACCCTCTACCTTTCTAGTCTTGCAAAAGAGCCAAGCCCTACCTTGGTCCAGGGAGACTATTAGAAAAATACGATAAACCATGCCACCCACTCGCATGCCCTAGTGGGGAACCAGGAAAAATTCATGTGTGTAAACAGAAGCTATAGGAGCAGCAAAATCTCCCAGCGCATCCAAGGGACATGCTGGAATCAGGGATGAGCCAGTGTCAAAGGACAGGCCAAAGGAAGGGATACACTTGCAGGACGGAGGAGAGGGCAGTGCTGAGGCAAGAGCCTGAAGCAAGAAAGTATTATCTGCACAGAGGAAGGATGGAGCCTGAGCCCCCCATCTTGTGGAGAAACCACCTCCCTCCTCCCTAGTCAGGTCAGAGAGCAAGTCGGGTATGTGATTCCTTTGATGGCTCAATGTTTCTGGTATGTAAACTCTGTGGGCATGGGAAAGATTTCCAGATTTTGGCAATAGACTCAAGTAATGGTATAAAAATATTTTGCTTCTCTCTTTTTTCTTCTCTTAAACCTAAGGAAATTTTTGTTTTATGATACCCCCAGTTCAGAAATATTGAAACATAAGAGACTTGACCATCAGGGGAAGAAGGGAAGGAAAAAAAAAGAAGCCGCCGCCGCCGCCACAGCCAAGTGTGAGAAATGCTATGCCACTAACTCCAGACCTGGCCAGGGTGGGAGGAGTGGGGGCAGAAAGTAGAGGAGACATAAATGGAAAGGCCAGGGGCCAGTCATCTCAGCAGCTCTGAAACTTGTCAGGTCTGAAAGTGCAAATGTCAATGGATTTTAACCATCTTGAGGTTGTGATCTTTTTAAAAGCTTAATGAATGTGAAGTAAATTCCTTCAATATGCAAAATAGCTGGCATTCTGGCAGGAGGCTTGGGTTGGGGGTATTTCTGCCCCATCTATCTCTTCTTCAACCCCCACCCAGTCCCCCAAAAGAAAGGTACAAAGGTTGCAGTTCTGCAGCATTACCGTTACAGGGAAGGCACTGGTTACCCACCAGCAGGCGGCAGGAAGACAGGGTCATGTCACATCAGAGCTAAGTGCCATAGTGCCTTAAGTCTTACCAGGGGCTGAATGCTTGTCAGGGAGGAGGTGGTAAGGGGAAGCAGAAGTGTGGAAGATAGGAGTAAGGACAAGGGGTCTGGCAGCTGGGGGAGGAGCAACCAAAACCATTAGCATTAAAAATCTTCCTACAAACTGAATTCTGAACCCATTAAAACATCTAGTATCCTAAAATATTGATATGGGTTTTTGATTTTTTTCCTTAAACAAATCTAGACCGCTTCTGATTAAGGCGCCTAAAAAAAAAAAAAAAAAAAATCCTTCCCTCCTCCCACCCACTTTCCCAAGCCCCTCACTTTCCCTTCTAAAGTATCAAACTCAAACCTACCAGCTTTTGTCCGCAGGGCTGAAGAGCCAGCCTTACCAAACTGTCAGGCATGAGTCCTTAGCACTGTGAGTCACATGAGACACCTGTGTGTATGGTGGGCACCGATGCTACCCCTCTTGGTCCAGTGGGGTCAGGGCCAGATGTGACAAGATGGGGTGAAGGGTGGGGGGGCATGAGGTGAATATCAGAGATTTCTGGCTGGTGGTCTAGCTTGCCGACCCAGTTCCCCACCTTTTCACAAGCTCTGAAGGAGGAAGCATGGCCTCCTACAGCCCTCCCTACCCCTCCTCCCTCCTCCCTGCTTCCTGTGGATTCAGGTGGCACAGCTCCTACGGCTTAGAAAGCTTTCTTCTATCCAGTGAGGTAACAGCATTCTGCCTTCAAGCAAAGTACATGGTGCGCAGAGTATCCTGGTGCACTTGAACGGCTTTGGCCAGGGCCTGGGGGTCCCGTCCATTGCTCTGCCCCGATATGTGGCTCCCCTCTCCACTGAAAAAGAAAAATGGGCTGCTATGAATCCCTCCATCTATCCCTGGGAAATCGTTTCTCATACCGATTTCAGGGAAAACCCCAAACTAGCTTCTCACAGATGATCCCAAGGACACCATACAGATAAGATCCATTTCCTTCTAGTCAGGAGAAGTTGAGAAGGTCTGGCTCACCTAGCTAACCCTAGGCCTCACCTGTCATGCTCCTTGTCCACCAAGTGGTAGCGAGCCCGGAAGGCCACCAGGCGGGCATAGTAGGCAGGTGCTGGGATAGAAACGGAGCGTGTGCATCGTACGTAAGTGTGGCACAGCTGGTACGTCAAGATCTGGAGCTCATCCGCTGTGAAACGGTTGTCATCCCAAAGCACATAGTAATGGGATGGTCGGCTGGTACCCTGGAAAGACAGGAAGGTGAGGGGCCAGGTGTGGCAGAGGGATGGCTGTTGATACGGAACCGGACTGTTATCAAAACCCTCCCATGACAAGTTGACACAAAGGCATCAACACCATAAAGTACCCTTTATAAAGGCAACCTGTTTAAGATGCTGAAAATATACTTCCAGGCACACCCGGGTGTTCAGAAGAGAGCAATCCTGATCTGAATGTGATTCAAGGAAGATAGATATAGTCTGGAATCAGTGGGAATAATCCACTAATCTTGAACCCATTGGAAGCACTAGCTACCTGAATGCCTGCATGGCTGCAAAGGTAGAAGTCAAACTCAAATGGGTGGGTGATGTTGGTGTCCACAGTGGTCCCTGCAGGAATGTTGCCACTCTTCCCAATCTGTAGAGAAACAAACACAATCAAGATCCCAAGACCCGCCTAGCCCCAACTAGGGCCATGGTTCAACTTGGCTCTGACTTCACTAAGATCCTGAAGAATGTGGGAGTGACTTTCCTCAGAGAATACAGGGTCTAAAACCAATGGACTTCTGAATTCAAACAGGCCTGCATTCACACCTTGGTTTTCCACTTATTAGTTATATGCTCTTAGCAAATTATTTAAACTCTCTGAGCTTAAACTGGTAATAACAATAATACCTACCTCACAGGGTTGCTGTGGGAAGACGCCTTGTACATACAGGGAGAAGTTCAATAGATAGTAGTTCCCTTCCCTTATCTGGGAGCTGGTCTATACCTGGGGTCTAGGCCAGGGAGTTAGAGGAGGGAGAAGCAGCAGAAGAGAAAGGAGGAGGGGGAACCTTGGGCAGGGAGGTGCCAGAGGAAAGACAAAAAGGGCAAAGGAAAGAAGATGCCAGGGTGGATGGACTGGGCAAGAACTAAAATACTCAGATTAGATCTGAAGCACTTCTTTCCTACCAAGAAAAGGGAGAAAGTAGGGTAACCTACTCAGTCCCTAACTCACTCGCTCATTCTTGTCAGCACAGAAAAGGCGTGTGTGATGGCGTTTCTGCACCACAATGTACGTGATCCCAGGCTGGTAGTCCTTTTCCAGTTTGATGCAGGCATCACGGATGGCCAGCAGCTCATAGTGGAGGATCTGGGCACAGAGTAAAGAGGGAGACAAAGAGACACACAGCTCCTCTTGAGTTCACCCACCCTGAACTAAGGGCTTGCCGCTTCAAAATAAGGCTTTTTTCTCTGTCTCCCTTTATAAGCTCATGCCCAATCAATGGGGACGCTCAACCCTGCCAGCCAAAATCACAAGCTTATGCTCAGTTCACCTGCTCTATTCCTAGACAACTTTGACTAGGAGGATTGGCACCAGCACAGAACACTATACACAGACCTAATGTCAACAGAAGAAGCACTAAAATCAATGCCTCGGACTAAGTTCATTTCAGGATTTAGTTGCTAATGGGAGCTAGTTCTCCCTGTGAGCTCCAAGAGCAGCCAAAGTTTGGACCACTAGAGAGCAGACAAATAGATCGGGGATGGTGCAGAGGTAGTAAATGAATTTAGTCCTATAAAGGTACAGTGTTATTTAAAAGAAGAAAATGAACCAAAAAAAAAAAAAAAAAAAACAAAAAAAAAAAAAAAAAAAGCAGCAGCAGCTTACTGCTGTCAAGTTGATTCAGACTGATGGCAACTGCATAGGCTTTCTGAAGCTATATATTTTTACAGGAGCAGACAGCCTCATCTTTCTTCCGGGAGCAGCTGGTAGGTTCATCCTACTGACCTTACAGTCAGCACCCCAATTACTCAACCAGGGTATAACCCACCATTGCCCCAGGGCTCCTTATACGAAATCCCACTGGGTGTCAATTCTGATTCAGAGCAATCCCCGAGTACAGAGTAGAACTGCCCCTTTGGGTTTGCAAGACTAAATCTTTATGGGGGCAGAGAGCTTCATATTATTCCCATGGAGTGGCTGGTGGGTTCAAACCATTGGCCTTGTGGCTAGCAGCTAGCACATAGCCCACTCTGCCACCAGTGCTCCCTACATAAAACCTCAGAGGGGCTTAGTAATTCTGATTGCTTTGCTTAACAGTTTTGAACAGTTTGAACTTTAACCCAAGGCCATGTGACATGGCCCTAGAAATGTCTGAACAGAGAAGTGATATAATAAACGTATCTGATCTCTTAGGAAACATAAAATGAATTGAAGGAAACAGAGAATAGTTAAGAGCATAGATTTTGGAATCAGATCAATTTATCTGACCCCAGCTCCACATTTGGTAGCTTGCACAACACCGAAGAAATCATTTAGCATTTCCAAGTTTCACTTTCCTCATCTAAGAACAATTGCTTCATAGAGCATTAAAGAAAACATATACTTAAAGGGCTTAGTGCAGTTCATGGCACACAGAAAATGCTCAATATGTGGTAATAGTTTTTATTGCTATTAAATGCTAGTCAAGGAAATTGCTTCAGTATACTCAACAATAGAACACAAAGACTTGGCAGAGGAAATGAACAGGAGGAATATTATGAAGAAATGTCTACAGTAGTGGTCCTCAAAAGTGTGATTTTAAAAAAATGGCATCACCTAGGAAATTACTAAATACACAAATTCCAAGGCCCCACCTTAAGATCCACCTATTCAGAGATTCTACGGCTAGTGTACCAAGCCCTCTCCATGTGATCCTAATGTACAACAAAGTGTGAGAACGACCGGTCTGCAGAATTAGTCTTTAACAGGAATTAACTAGTAAATAGACATTGTGGGTCTTCTGCCACAAGAACGGTCTACAGATGCTTGCATATACATCAGCTGTGATCCCTGCCCCAAAATGTACCTATTTAACAAAGCTCCCTGGGAAGTACCACCTACAAATGCCAACAGCTTAAAAAAGGTAGCAGCACTTAATCCTTTAGCCTTCTATGTAAAGTTCTTGGGCCTTACCTGGGGAAGCTGGCCTTCAGGGACCCCATCTCGGTAGAAGATGATGCGAGTAGGTTTGAAGCGAGTGGACTTGTAGAACTGGATGAGCAGCTCTCGCACCATGTAGGACAAGTCTTCAATGATCTCCTGCCGCGGTCGCTGCACCCGCACAGTAGCACAGTACCTGCTGGGGTGGGCATCCATGCTGCCTACCACCTGACAAGCAAAGCGGCAGGATTAGCCACCTTCTAGATCTTCCACTCTCCCACCTATCAGGTTGTGGGTTTGGAGAAAAGCTTTGTAACAAGAAAAACAAAACCAAAAACTGTGCAATAGAGTAGGACCTCGGATTCAATGAGCCCTAGGTCTCAATCTCTATTCTTTCACTCCTGCAGAAGTTACTGTATTCATTTGATACCCCCTGCCCTCTTCTCTCAAAATACAACAGCTGTTTGCAGTGTTGCTGTCGTGTATATATAAGGCATCTTACATAGGATCTAGCACATAGTTAACCTATGTCAGACACAGGGTCAGTGACTCGATTCCCACTCATAATGCTGTGGAGGGTTTCTGAGACTACTTATCTTTACAAGTAGACAGCCTCATCTTCCTCCTGCAGAGCCGCTGGTGGGATGAACCACTTAACCCTCAGTGCTACCAGAGTTCCTTGCTCAGTTTAAGTACTTGATAAATCTGGAATTATCTATCACTTGCAGAGGATGATGTGAAGGTTTGGAATACACGCTTAAAGAGTGACCTCACCCAGCTACAAGTTTGTCTCTATTTTCATTCAAGTGCTAATCTGCTCCAGAACCATGGTGAATGTGTTGTTAGAGTTGGTAGGAGCACAGAACACTGTCATTTCCAAAGGGGATAGTGCCGAGCATGCAGATCGCAGCCTACAAGCAATTTTGTGAAGATACCCAAAGTGTGGATAATGGGATGGTCAGCTGATACCTTATGAAAGGTCAAGAGTTAGAGCTGAGGGGAGAAAATCATGTTGCCTAAGAGGGGAAAATCAGGAGATGAGAGACAGTATCACTCACTGCTGTGATAGAGGGCTTTTTTCCATCCCCCGCAGGGGGGTGTGTAACATCAGCTCCCAGAAATATCACTGGCTGCTGAAAGACGGCAGAGCTGAGCAAAGAAGAGAAAATAAATGGTGAGGAGTAGGGGCTTCTCTTCCAGGTACCATCTTAATACCCACTTTGGTCCCCTCCTCCTTCATCAATATCCAGCAAGGCATTAGTCCCCAGCCCACACCTTGAAGAGTAAATGGGCAAAAGCATTTCATACCGCTGGTGTGGGACGAGGATGTTGTTAATGCCACCAAGCTTGACATTGATCTTGAGGCAGAGGTTGGACAGGGTCTGAGGCGAGGTCTTAACCACATTCTTCACTTGCACACATTGTGTAGCCATTCCCAAGAGTGTATCTCCAACACGTTTCACCTCAGCTACGGATAGAGAGAGAACCTATGAGTGTATTCAACAAACATTCACGGGATGCTTAAGTGCCAACACCCACAAGAGGTACCAGGAATACAATGGGACCAGAAACACTGAGGGTCTGTAATTTTATGGTGCTTAATTATGAAAATAAGAAGGATAAATGCTATGAGAGAAAACTTTATGGAGCTATCAGGGACTGTAAGAATGGGTAATAACCTCATTCAGCAAGGATTCTCACATAAAATGGAACTAAAAACTGACAGCAGCAAAAACTTGAATAGGAGGAATTTGGGAGACAGCATTCCAGGCAGAGGGAACAGCATGCAAAACTGCACTCCAGTAGGAGGCAGCAAGAAGATATACTTAAGACAACAAAAGGCCAGAATGGCAAAAAAGGAGAGCAGGGGGCCTTGATGAAAGAGAAAGCACGTAGTCATTAAACTGAGCTGTGGGGATGAAGGAAGCTTAAGATGCAATCACGGACAATGGAAAGAAGCAAATGAACTGAAAGGCTAGTTTAGGGATGCAGTTATGGACTGGAAATGCAAATAAAGCAAAAGATGCTTTATGAATAACTTCTGAATTATTTTAAGACATTTTTGAGTGTGGAGTGCTTTTTGATCATCTCAGTTAAGAGATGAACTAAGAAAGTGACATAGTGATCAGAAGCTCAAAACAGTAGTATGAAATGGAGATCTAAATTTGTGAGCTACAGGCAGGCCCCAGATCATGAACCAGTTCTGTTTCTCAGTCTGCCTATAAGTTAGATTTGTATGTAAATTGGAAGTTAGGTAGGGTTCATATCTAACATCAGTAACTTCCATGTTGATCGTGGTATGTAGTACTACATAGTACACCTTTCTATGAATAAAACAACATTGAAGATACACGAAACATGTTTTCATACTGATATCATGAATCATTTATGTGCGATTCAACATTTTAATATTAATAGGCTTTACAGGGGTTGGTTCATAATTACAGGTTGTTTGTAAGTCAGCGAGTCGTAACCCAGGGACAGCAGGTATTAGGTACAGGCAGCAAGTGAAAGCGTGGTCTCCGAAGAGATCAAGGAGAGAAGAATGAAAGGAAAGAGGGCTTAGATCCGAAACTTGAGGAACTCCTATTATCTGCATACCAGAAGATGAATCTGCAAAGGAGAAATATCCAGTGAGTTAGAAGACCACAACAATATTGGTTATGAATAACAAGAGAATGATTCAAGAGAAGGGGTCAAACAAAATCACATATTGTTAAGAGGTCAGGTAAAATTAAGACAGAAATGTCCTGAAGATTTAATGATATAGTTATGTCGTTTATCAAGGAGATGTAGGACCCATGGAGGGTTTGCTGAGACATGAGCATGTTTAAAAAGCTAAAAGGACCATTTCCACTTCCAAGAAACATGAATTAATGGCAAACCAATGCTTTTATAGAGAACACTCAGATCAGGAAAAAGAGGGATCAGCTCTGTCATGGTAGCAGGGACTTGCTGGAACAGGAAATGTGTTCTAAAACTCCAGGGCAAGACTCTCACAAAAGGGAGCTATTTTCCACAGCTGTTTTTTGTAAGTTGGGTACTTTTGCTGGCTCTAGGTGTGGGCAAGGAGCTGAGCCTCCCACCTCTGCACCATCAGGGAGCCACTGTTAGGGGTCAAAGGGAACAGAATTCATTTTTGGCAGAGATAGACTCTTGTTTTAAATGCAAAAGAAAAGATAATTTTCTCTGTAGAAAACATAACATAGTATATTGACCTTGAGATAGGCCAAGATTTCTTTATAAAGATACAGACAATATTAGCCATAAAAAAAGAAAGCGAGAGAAAGATGAACTAAATTAAAATTTACAAGAATTAAGAAATCTGGAAGACAAATGACAGAATAAGGGGAATATATGCAACACATATACTACTCAAAAAAAGAATGATAAAGAATGCTATAAATTAGTAAGAGGCACAATATCACTAAGCCCAAGAGTAGCTAAAATAAAAGAGGGAATACCAAATTTGATAAAGATGTGAAGCTTCTGGACTTCTCATACACTGCTGGTGGCAAGGTAAATTGGTACACTGAAATTCCACTCCGACAGCAAAGGGCATGTACAAGACGGTGCAATGAAGCAATAATTGTATAGCTAAAAAGAAAACGAAACAGAAACTATCCTAGTACATGCATTAACAATAGAAAGTATACTTAATTGATGGTATACTCAATAGAATAGAAAAACTACACATTAGTAAGCATGAACAACAAATAACATGAGCAAATCTCACAAGCATAATGCTGAATTAAAGAAACCAGACACAGATAAACTATAAAAAGCTTTCGTTGAAAAAAGGCCAACAATAACACTTTAGTTGAGAGGAAATAGTTAATATCCTGAAGACAGGATGAGGTATGATAACAGACTGGAGGGGCGCCAATGTGACACTACCCTTCTATACTGCCAGGACACCTCCAATGCCAACCGAGCCTTGCTTTGTCCATCACAGAAAGAATGCGTCCATTCCACCCACCCAGCCTCCCAAGATGGAGGTCAGAGAGTCCTTCGGAGAACCTGACTGTTCCTCTGATCTGTTGGCTTAATTCCTAAGAAGATGCGTCATTTTATAAGAGGCCTTCAAAAAATTTGTGGAAAAAATGGAATTAAAAACTGAACTTTTCCCACAAACTTTTTTAAGTCTCTTTGAATAATCAAGGAATATTTTTTTAACCAAACCAAGTTTGTTTGGTTAAAGAGAGCCAAGGTCCTACTCCTAGTATGAGGCTGGAGAGAAGGGTAACTGAACCCAGAATAAGGCAACCACATTGAGTAAGCACTGCTTTCCCCAAGCATGTTGTATTATATTCCCGAAGAAGGCCCAAACACTGGGTTCTTTCTTTAATGGAGAGGACCATAAACAAGGCAGTTCCAACGATTTTCCTTACCTGCCACTCAAGGCCACTGATTATGAGCCCAAGAGATACAGCTTAGAGGTCACCCAACCTCCCTTGATAATTAATTTTTGAGTATCATGTTAGTGGAAAACTATCTTAGGTGCATATAGGAAGAGGAAAAGGTTCAGAGCAGAGTCATATCTGCTCCATTCTCAAATACCAAGTGAGGTAGTGATTAACTGGAGAACTGACACATTTCTAGAGGAAATCAGAAAAAAATTCAAAACAAAACAAAAACAAGTATAAGCTCACCCTCAAGGAGGGATAAGCAAAGACTAAGTAGCATTTAACATTGGACCTGGATTGTGAAGACTAGAGAGAATTTAAAGAACAATTTGGGGATTAAGAAGACGGGTAATAAAATATTCAAGGTAAAGGCAAGCAATGTGAATAAAACCAAACCAGACTGGAAAGCATGGACGTAAATGAGTGTTTAGATATCTACTACATGCCAGCACTGTGCTGGATGTTTTTTCAAACAATTTAAAAGATTCAGAGAGACTAGGCAACTTGCCTACAGCCAATAGATGGACCTGGTCAGGACGGAAATTCACTTCTGGCTAATTTCAGAGCCAGTGATTTTTCCACTATATTGTGGCTTGTGGCTAGTCAAGAGGTTTGCTGCAGGACAAAGTTGGAGAGACGAAATGAAGAACAGGGTCTTTTATGCAGTAGTAAATGGGAACCAAAGAAGGCTTTGATTTTGTAGAATGGGCATGAAAGTCTCATCTAACAACCTATTCAGGAAATATTTAGAAAGCTAGATTAGATGTAAGTTGGGAGAGTACAGGTGGAGAGGAGGGGATGGATGTGTCATGAGAACGGTTATAATAAAGAATACTGGACGTGAAGCAAAGAGGACACAGACTAACTTCAAAGGGTAGATGACGGTTCCCAGGAGCAAAGGTGATGCCAAAAACATAAGCACAGAGAAATGGTTACTAGTGGTAGTTCATGAAAAGCTGACAAGATACCGAAGAGATGACAGATCTCCAGAGTACTTTATAAGGGAAGAAACTCCATGTTTAACCAATTAATAGATCCCTAGCAAAGTCTCTAACACATAATATGTGATCCACAAACTCACAGGAATAAGCGAGTTAGGGATAGGGACGGACAGAAGCTGCGAAGACTTCAAGGGTTAGATCAATATCTTAATATGTAAACAAGATGACCAAAGCAATCAAAATGGACAAGAATGTCAACAGAATACTAAGGTAAGGAGGGAGGGCAGAAAACAGAAACGTGGGACATACCAGGCACTGAGAGCTATTTGGGGAGTGGTAAATAAAATGAAAGGAGCCCTGATGGCACAATGGTGAAGTACTTGGCTGTTAACCAACGGTCAGTGCCTCTAACCCACCACCAGTGGCTCTAGGGGAAAAGAACTGGCTATCTGCTCTGATGAAATTCACAGCCTAGGACACCCCATGGCGAATCTCTACTGTCACAGAACTGAATCAGAATCAACCCAACAGCAAACAGGACAAAATGACCAAGATAAGTACCGTGTATACTCGAGTATAAGCTGACCCGAATAGCAGCCAAGGCACCTAATTTTACCACAGAAACTGCCTAAAAATGTGCTGAAAAACTTGGCTTATACTTGAGTATATACGGTAGATCGAAACAGTAGAAAACATCTAGGCATCAAAGAATGAGAAGAGCTGAGTTAGGCCATTAGTGACTCTGTGCAGGAAATCAACAGAGAGGCACAAACAAGGTAGATGAAAGAGGCTGCGTAAGTGGCTGGTGAGAAATTAGGAACAGAAAACATAGAGAACAAATTCATAAAATTGGGTGAAGTACTAATATTAGTAAGAAGAAAAAAACTAAAAGAGATGGCAAGATTATGATTATGTGCTCTGGGATAGGAATCTTTAGATGCTGAAGGGTTAAAGGGAATGAAGTCCCATACCTAGCAGGGTTGGTGGGAACAAGAGCACTGGGAGGAAGGAAGAAGAAAAGACACTTCTTCCGTTGGGCAGGAAAGATGGAGAGGGAAAATGGCATACAGAGAGGTTTACACTCATCCTTATTTTTTCAAAGGGGAGAGAACTTCTCAAAAACATTTAGGCAAGGCAACATGCTGAGCAGAACCACTAGAATACCCGGCTAAGCAACATATTCCTAAAGATAGGACTCTGGCCTAACCCATCTCTACATCTGGCCCAGCTTAGTCTGTCATCAAGTCCACACACAGAGGGCCTCAGGAAACACTACCGAGAGGGGAGTAAACAGGTAAGCAAGATTGGCGATGACACAGTCTCATATAAATCAGTATTCCTCCTACAAGAAGAGCACCAACAGCTGTGGCCAAACATATGGGTCCACATGGGGCCCTCCCCAGGAGCTTCCAGGGAGCTACCCTAAGAGTCCCATCAACGTTATCAATGTCCCCTAAGAACTGTACCATACACTGGCGTCTTCCCTGGCAGGATGACGATAATGAGCTGCAGCCCTGAGTAGGTGTTCTTGAGATGCCGGAACATGGGCTCCACACTGTCTGCCCCCTGCGCATACTTGCAGAAGCAAGGCTGGCCCTGGATGGGCATCCCTGCGTCCTTGGAAATCTTCCGAAGCTGGTCTGTGAAGTTCCTGCAGCACAAGTATGGTCATGACAGGAGGCAGTTAGGCCCACTTTAATACTGCTACCTGAACATCTCTATCGTAGATGCTCTGCATTAAGAGAGGCCATGAGGGATGCTAAGATGAATAAGACACAAAGGAAAAAAAAAAAAAGACACATACACACACATATAGTTGAGTAGGGCATGACAAGAACTTGCTAAGTACTCAGTGATACTGAGGCTGAGGGAGCTCAGGGTCCCCTACCCTTGTCCCACCCAAGCAGCTAATTCCTATGCTCCATTGTATGTCCTTAACAATACCAACAGGTAGGCCCCTCTGCTCAAAATAAATGATGTTCCTACAATGATAAGAGCACAGGAGATGGGGGGAAAAAATGAGCTCCCTTCCTTTACTACTACTTCTCTGAAGCCTGAAAACCAATTGTTTAACAAGCTACCTTCCTTTGGTTTCTGGGCTGTAACTCTAAGAAAGGAAAACAGCTGGAGGAGAGGGTGGATATGCAGATTAAAAAAAGAAAATCAAGGTCAAACTAATAGACAAAAAGAGTAATAGGAAATTTAATTTATGAAATCCTGCATTTAAATTCAAATGCAATAATGTACAAATAGAGAAACGGAAACAATTATATAGGAGATGTGGGCAACAGGTTTGACTTTTATTATACAGCACATAATAGCACGATGATAGATTTATAAACCTTTAATTAAATAAAACAAGAAGGACCAACACAGCATACTATGTGTAAAATCCAAAATCATTTATATGAGGGGTCTTCAAAGAACTCATGGAAAATTCCATTCTTTTCATTCTATTTTCACACTCTCTTTTTCAGCCCTGTGTGTATAAACAATCAATATAAATCAGATAGGGAGGTTGCAGTAATATGTGACAATGGCTGCATCAGAAAGGAGAAAAAGGACTAGGATGGAGAGTAAGAAAGAACTTCCAATTTATAAGACCACTTTTAAAGCACAGATGAGAAGAGCGGGAGGAAGGAAGTTAAGCAAGCAGAATGAAATATGAGACTGTTGACATTGTGAAGAATGTAACCAGCGTCACTGCTCTTTCTGTCCAGAAACACACCCTTCCCACCTCACTAGACCAGTCACTTCTTTCCAAGGTCCTTCCTTCACAATTGTGAAAGTCCATGAACAGTTTGGAAAATCAGCTCAGAGAGACTTCCCGGGCAGTCAGCCTATGATGGTCCTGCTTTTGTTTGCCAGTTACAGTGTCAAAAGTCAAATAATATTTTTAATAAATTATTTCCTTACTTCATGTGTTACCCAAAATGAGATGATTTTCCTTTAAGGAAAAAAATCTTTTCACAGTCTTCATGGTTTTGTAGTTCTTGCCATTTTGGGAATCCAGGTTATGTGGAATGATGAAAGGGAGAGTATTAAATCACATTAAAATTTTTTAAAAAATTTAAGTCTTCAAATATATCTGTAATTTTATTTTCTTAACAAAGGATAAAATAGTAATGATCGAACTCTAGATGACAGATACTTAAGTGTTAAATTATTTTAATTAAAAAAAATTTTTTGTGGTGGGGTGGAAAGGGGGAACCGATTACAAGGATCTACAAATAACCTCCTCCCTGGGGGGTGGACAACAGAAAAGTGGGTGAAGCGAGACGTTGGACAGTGTAAGATATGACAAAATAATAATTTATAAATTATCAAGGGTTCATGAGGCTGGGGAAAGCGGAGAGGGAGGGGGAAAATGAGGAGCTGATGCTGGGGGCTTAAGTGGAGAGCAAGTGTTTTGAGAATGATGAGGGCAATCAATGTACAAATGTGCTTTGTACAATTGATATATGTATGGATTGTGATGAGTTGTATGAGCCCCTAATAAAATGATTAAAAATAATAAAAAATAATTTTTTTCCAATATCAATTTTAGAATAAAAAAGATACAGCTTAGCCAACATTCAGTAAGTGCTCTGCCTTCATACAACTGCAGTGCAGCTCCGTGAATGGCTAATGTTATACCATGTCCCATTAAGAGTGAGTCTGTACTAAAATAAAATTGGTATTTCTAATCTTCTCTTCATGACCAGATCCCACTTGGGATTTTGTTAGGATTAGTGTTTGGTGTCACAAAGTATGCTAAGAGAAGTCTAGGATGGGGAGGGTCTCAAAATCCTATCCTAAAAGTGATACAGCTGAAGTAATGGGGTATCTTTAAATAAAAGAAAAATTCTGAAGGTTCAATCTAATGCTTCTTCACCCACCCCAACTATGGATTTATCCCGTTCCACAGCCGCTCTCCTCTTTTCTGTCTTGTGGAAAAATACCCTTCTCCTGTACTCTGGCTCCCATGCCCTCATCCTTACTGAGGACCTTGCTCCACCTATTTCCTAGGTTTTGTGGTTTGAGTTTCAGCCATCCCCTTACAATAAACATTCTCCCTGGACAATCTCACTCACTCCCATGCTCAAGGATTCTTTCATTCTTATCTTTAGCTCAGAACTACAACATCAAACCATGAAGCAGGTGCAAGGGCCACATTCTTTTCCCTTGCATTTAGGGTCACTGGGAGAAGAGGTTGGCTGAACAAATAAACCCTTGCAACTCTGAGAATCTAAGTTTATCTGTTTCATACTCCAAAATACCCAAAGTAAGTAGACTGTGTCGCAAAAGAAAAGGGCAGGGGAAAGATATGGAAGAGAGAGCAGCATCTAGAGAACAGAACTAGAGACACCTGGAGGCTAACTGGAGCTCTAAGAGTCTTTCCAGTATTGCTAAGGGTCAGCCTTCCAAAGGTAGGCCTAGATCAAGAGCAGTCAGGCCTCAAACTCCAATCATTGCCATTGAGTCGATTCCAACTCAGGATGACCCTATAGGACGGGACAGAACTGCCCCTATGAGTTTCTGACACTGTGCATCTTTACGGGAGCATTAATCCTATCTTTCTCCCACTAAGAACCTTGGGAGTTTGAATTGTTGATCCTGTGCTTACAGCTCAGTGTGTAGCCCATTACACCACCAAGCCTAAATGAGGCTAACAAGAATCCAAGAAAGGGGACAAGACCCCATTAAGATAAACTACACTTGCAATCATGGTGGTTGTGAGACTGTGAGGGGAATAGGACATTTGTGGGAGCAGGACCACCAGACTCTCTGTACTCCCAGGGGCTGCTAGAACAGTGCTGACACAGACCTCATGGCAAACTGGATCCACGAGCAATATATTTCCATGGTCCTCATCAATGCCCACAGTGATCGCCTCAATTGAGCAACCATTTCAGAAGACTGCAGGAGCCACTGAACTGTTGTACACTGTAAGTGGGTGAATTTGTGGTATTTAAAATATTTCTGAATAAAACCAAATCCACTGTTATCAAGTCGATTCCTTGGTCCTCTGAGGTTAACCCTAGAGGATAGAGTAGAATTGACCCAGTGCTCCCTGGGGTTTCCAAGACTGGAAATCTTTCTCTGGAGGAGGGTATGTTTGAACAGATGACCTTGCAGTTAGTGGTCCAATGCTAAACCCACTGTGCAACCAGGGTTTCTTATATCTCAAAAAGTCTGTTTTAAAAAAAAATTGCAAGGGGACATGGGTGAGGGGGAAGAAAGGATGTTAGTGACTGCTTTACCTCCTCATTCACTAATTTAAGATTATTATGCCCTCAAATTCTGTTTTAAGTCATGGGCTCTATTGCCTTTCTCACTGTTGTCACCACACCCAGCCCTTCCACCACAGGTCAGGTTCACCTAACTCAGGTCACTTGAACCTGACTGCAAAACTCCACGTTGGACAGGACAGCTCAGAGGACCAACTGAATAAGCTGCTCTTTTTTTTGGTTCCCAATTAGGGACACAAGCTTTGAAGGTTCAGATCTGATATGACCCCAACAAGTTACTTAACCTCTTTGAATCCCAGTCTCCTGAAAATGGAAATGTCACTTCATTACTTACTCCACAATGAAGAGATGAGATGGGGGAACATAAATTAGGTAATTGGTACAATGTTGACAAACATTATAGTCATTGCTCCTACTATTTGCTACTACCAATGATAATGATTTTGACAATGAAATAATTGAGGCCTCCCCCAGAAGATTCATGTCCTGAAAGCATTCTTCTCTGACACAGATATGGCAGTGTATTCAGACTCCTTACTACACACGAAGAGAAAAGGGACAAGATGTTTAAGCTACAATGAGTAAGGGAAGCAGGAATTCAAGGATCAGAAAGGGCAGATTACCCACCAAATCTTGGCCCTTTGAAGCTGAGAGGAGGCAAGGCAGTCCCCTTCCCACCCTCCCTCCATGATCCCAACCCTCCTTACTTGAGCACCTCTTCTCGACACTGTTTTTGGGGTGCGAAGCAGGCGATAGCCCAGACTTTGATCTCAATCCCATTGTAGAACTGCTTCCCCCGCATGTCCCAGACACCCTGATTGGGTGTGGCAATGGCCCGATTCTGAGGGTAGGCAAAGGGGGTGCCCAGGTGAGCCTCGAAGAGGCAGGTGTGTAGGGGAGCAAAAAGCCCCTGCTGTCCCACCCAGCCGCCCAATAGGCCCCAGAGATGTTGTCTGGCCCTGACCCTGCTCACCCGGCCGCCGTACTGCAAGATAGGCGCCGGCAGCACTCGCCCCGTCACCTCCGTCATGTCATCCTTCACTTTGATCCCAAATTCCTGGATGTAAGGGTCTAAGTTGTAGCTGGCATTCTTCATCTGCAAAGCAAAAAATGAGGCATCTCATGAGAGCAGCAGTTTGGTAATACTGCTCATCCCCTGGCTCCCTAGGAGAGAGTCTTAAAGCGAGGCTGTAAGTGGTAATGAAGAGCCCTGATAAGGGAGAGGGAAGACCAGGGAAAGCGAGGGTGCAGAGCACAGGGGGTAAAGACAGGAAGGAGCTGGAGGGTCAAGAAGCCAGAGCAGCCCTATGAAGCTATAAACACCAAATCCACACTTAGGTTCTCTTGAGGGTCCTGATGGGACGGAAGAGCAATTAGACTCCCAGGGGCCCTGAGGAATGAGAATGTATCGCTCTGTAATCCCACTGACCAGGCGGCTGATCTCCTCCTGTCTGTCAGGCGCAGACCTGGCTGTAGCCTTTATCATAGTAGAAGTCTGGTTATCAGTCAGCTTCTTGATGCATCGCTGCCCAGCCACAATGTTACAGACCTGAGGAAATACGAAGGACAGGTAGTAATGGCTTGAGTGCTGTCCACAGTCCACCTTGTACCTGGTGCCCCACAGTGAGAGAAGAGGCCCTGACTTCAGTAAACCTTGTGCATACCTATATTCTCCCTTGAATTTTACTTGATATGTAAATTAGAAAACATTCATGTGCAATACAAAAGGCAGGGCAGCCTTCATGATTAAGATCCAAAGTCACACTGATCGGGGCTCATTATGATCACATTAGCAGTTATTTGACTCTGAGCAAGTTACTTAATGCTCCTTGGCCTCAGGGCTCATTGGTTAGATAGGGAGGACAATAACAAGCTCATAAGGATGTCTGGGGATTTAAAATAATAAAGCACTTCAACTGTACAATTCTAAATATTGATAACATTTTAGCACGTTATTACTTACCAGAAGAGCCAGTATAGCAGGTTCCAAACACTGAGATACTACACACACACACACACACACACACACTCTAGAGCATGTTATTTATCAGAGAAGGCAGTATAGCATCTTCCAAACACTGAAAAACTCAAAACACACACACACACACACACACACACACACACACACACACACACACACACGATTCTTAAAAGTAGTAGGCAGTTCTCCAATGGCTACATCCCACATCCTACACCCCACCAGGGGGACTAGGGATTGCTCTCAATTGTAAGCTTAGACTACAGAAATAACTGCCTTCCTTGGCCTGATACTTGAGTAAGGAACACTGTGCTACTTGGTTCCTCTCTTTTAGACCCAACAGAACACCATGGATATGAGAAAAGGCTTTCTGGTGATAGACAAGACACCCACTCTCTAGGAGATGGTATTCAGGATTTCATGGGCAGTAAAGCTGGTGGCAGAGTAGAGAGAAGCAACAAGTCTAAAGGCTTGTGTTTGAGGCTCAGGTTTGTTATTTTTAGGTGATGTTACCTTGGACAAGTCCCATAACCACTTCAAGATTCTGCTTCTTTAATCTTTAACATGGGAAAATATGAGCTGCCTTAGGTTTCTGGGAGAACAATGAGGCTTTCCACTCTTGTGCTTGAGAACCTATAGGAGCAATCCTACCCTGCCCTTACCTGGGCACTCTGAATCGGAATCAGACTTGATGGCATTGAGTATGGAGTTGTTGTGAAGACTCAGACAAAAAGAAACAGGTAGTTTGTATGTACATACACAGACCTAAAACCGATGTACCAGCTCCCTGCCTAATCCTCAGAATTAGCATTAAAATGAGAGAAGTGGAAACTAAGTCAAGGTCACCTGCCTTTAACACTGTAGTCCAAATACACAGAATAGTCAATTCACTTAAGGAAAACCCAGTGTTGTTGGAATTTACAAGGCTGAGATCTTGAAGGCCCCTTGAGGTTGTAGCTCTCTAAAGATTTCAGCCACAGAATCAAAACTGACAAAAGACTAAAGCAGGGCGGAACTCTCAGGAAATGAGTAAATGACTTTGCTGACACTTGCAAGGGTCTGGAGAACTACTTAAAGAAGACATAAACCTGGACTACAGGCACTGCGTAGTCTGGGTTTCCAGCTATAGAATTCAAGTAAGCCTTTCGTCCTACTTGAAATCCTCTAATGGGTTCCTATTACAATCAGAACAAAATCCCACCTCACTGTCTCTGGGTGGACTCAAACTCCCAACCTTGCCATTAGCAGCAAAGTGTGTTAAATATTTATACTACCCAGGGACTCTGCTACTTGCATACTCTGGCATGTAGGAGCCTTAAAAACTTTATAATAGTGAAAGAAGTCTGTCACAAAAGACTCATTGTATGATTCCACTTATAGGAAATGTGCAGAACAGACAAATTAATAGAGACAGAAAGCAGATTGCTGAGCAGGGG
>NW_022111357.1:8043593-8057101 GCF_000313985.2 Echinops telfairi
GGGGTGTGTGCCATGGGTCAATAGGGGAGGAATGAGAATTGATGGCTGCTAGGTATAGTATACTTTGGGGGGCTATGGGGGGGAAATAAAATGTTCTACGGCTAGATTGTAGTCACAGAAGATAAAACCCTGTCACTATAAGCACATTTAATGAGAATATCCTACAAATAATCTGAGAAGTCATTATTAAATTAAAAAATCCACGGTTTCAGATACTAGAACCCTCACACATTGCTGATAACTGCACCATGGTGCCCCTTTGAGTCCACCTGGTTATTTCTCAAAATGTCACAGTTACTACATGATTCTGCCCGTAGGTACATACACAGGAGATATGAAAACCTATTTCCATACAAAAACTTATATCCCAATGCTCAAATCAGCACTATTCACAATAGCCCCCTAATGAAAACCACCCAAATGCCCACCAATTGACTGATGGCTAAACACAATGGAATATTCTTGGGCAATAAAAAAGGAATGAAGGACTGACACTGCTACAATCTTGCAAGTCCTGGCGACATGATGTGAAGTGAAAGCAGCTAGTTATTACAAAAGGACACATATTGTTACGATCCCATTTATAGGAAATATCCACAATAGGAAAATTCAGAGGTCAAAAAAACAATTCATTACCGGCTGAGAGGTGGGAGGAGTGGGGAGCAACTGCTAATGGATACGGGATCCCTTTTGGGGGATCAAAACTGAACTGGATATGAGTGATGATTATCTAACTGCGACTACACTAATTATCAATGAACTGTATACTTTAAAAGGGTAAATTTTGTGTCATGAAAATTTTAAGAGTTGTTCTAAAAAATTCCACCTATGTGATTTGCCCTGCACTTCTCCCAATATTGTTTCCTATTACTTTTTTTCTTGCTGGCGGCAGGGTGATGAGGGCCCTGGACGAGGGGGCATGCCCCCACCTCCTCCTTAGCACCACCTTTCCGGGAAGACACGTCTTCCCTCCGCAACCACCACCATCACCACACAGCAATTACTTTTTTCTTACATACTACATCTTACGTACTACATGCCACTCAATTTTGGACAGTCCTTGGAAAAGCCCCAAGCTCACTGATGTTTCAATGCTTCTGTGCTATTTCCTCAGATTCTTATAAAGAATAAATTATTTTATTCTATAATTTAGGCCTCAATTTTAATGTCTCCTTCCCCTCTCTTCACTCTTCTGTTACTGTTATGAATTTTATCATGGTTATGATCTGAACTGTGTCTTCCTAAAAGACACACTGAGATCCTAAATCCCATTACCTACGAATACGGCCATGTTTGGTAACAGGGTATTTCGAAGATGTTATCAGTCATCAGACAAGAGGTCACAATAGTTAGATCCTAATCCAACATGAATAGCATTCTTTATAAAAGGCGAGCAGAAATACAGAGGAACGTGTCGGAAAGAACACCGTGTGAGAACAGAAGCTGCTGTAAACCCAAGGAACACCTGGGGCTAACCGAAGCTGAGGGAGACAGAAAAGGACCTTTCTCCTGACGCCTCCAGAGAGAACATGGCTCTGCCAACACCCTAAATATGGCCTGCTAGCCTCCAGGACTGCACCACAGGAAGTTTCTGCTCTCATAAGCCACCAGTTTACGAGGCTTTGTTATGACACCTCTAGACAACAACCACAATCGTCCTCACAGCACTTACCACTATCTGAAACTAAGTTATTTATCTGCAATATATTATTAGCTCCCCTTTTTAGAATAGAAGCTCCATGGCAGCAGGAAGCTTGTCTAAGTTATTAACCGCGAGATTCCTGGCAACTAGATGGTATATGATAAACATATAGTAGAGTTCAATTAAGTATCTGTTAAATAAACAATGGTAGATATTACCATAGAAGGCATTATGTAGATATTCACAATTGGGAGCTCCTGGTTAAACAGAGGTAATGTTAATTGGCCAACAAATCTCAGTTTTCAGCAGATATTACCTAAAGCTTACCTACTTTTCCGGGACTGTCCCTACAGAGTTCTGTTTAGACACTAAGAACATGCTGCCTCTGTCTCATCATTTTCTGCCCATCAGCACCTATTCACCCAAATCAGTGTTTGTGGATTTGGGGATCTTTTCTCCCTTTGCTTAGTTCTGAAATCCGAAGTTTGAGCTTCGGTCCCAGCTACCTAACTCCTACTGCTAGAATAAAAGCCAGAGAGTAGTCCAGGCCAGTGATTCTCAAACTTTAACGTGTACATGAATCTTTTGGGGTATGGTTAAAATACAGATTTACTCTAAGGAGGGCTGGAGTGATTCTCAAACTTTAACGTGTATATGAATCTTTTTGGGTCTGGTTAAAAAATACAGATTTATTCTAAGGAGGGCTGGGTGGAGTCTTCTGCATCCCTACTAGCCTCCCAAATGAGGCCAACGCTACTGCTCCAATGGCCACACTCAAGAGTACCACTGGATTAGACAATGAGACACACTTAGTAGTTTCTCATTCAACATTTGGTTAGTGTTTCCCAATTCAAATGTGGCCCAATTACTCTGTATTTGCATTCTATGACTTACACTGCATTATTACTCAACTCAAAGATGAGCTGAAGTATACAAGTATATCAATCTGAGAGCTAACATTTTTTCAAAACAGACATTTTGATCACAGGGGACATAGAACTTACGTAATACTTAACATTCATTTTCCATTTTGGGTAAAATAAAGTACGCCTCTATCTCTAATTCATTTGAGAAATTTCCCCTCCCTCACTCCCCAGCTCCAGACAACAGAGAAAGGAATTAAGAGTAGAGCATGAGTGTGGGTATCTGAAATCTCTGTCGTGGGCAAATTAATTAATTATTAAACTGTTCAATAGAGTTTGCACCTCTGTCTCAAAGCCCTGAATAGAGAACAAGAGAGAACAGGATGGAGGCTAAGAAGAGAACATTTCATAGAAGAGCTACCTCATATGGCTCAGAATGTCAAATTTCCAAACTCCAAAAGGAAGATGAGACTACAAATGGAAGAACAGATCTCTGGTGATCAGTGTGCAGACAATGCTTGTTACCCAGCCCAGCCCTTACTTGGCAGCCTCACCTCTAGGGGCAGGTAGGTATGCTTTTGTTCCTGGCCAACTTGTAGGCAGGGCAGATGGGGATACTTGAGCTGAAGGTTATACTTTTGCTTGAAATACTGTGCCACCGTGCACTCCACAGTCTGTCCACTCTCCAGCTGCAAGGGAAACCTGTTTGGGGAAGGGAAAGTGGTTATCACAGGCCAGCATTCAGACCCACTAGATCCATTGCCATGGAAAGTCCCAAACTTTTGCCTCATCCAACCCAGCCTCTCAACAGCTGCTCACTGGAAAGCAGGCAATATGGTGCTCCCAGGGAGAAGCCAAAGATCTCAGTTCCACAAAGGTCAGGGCCATGTCTAGCTCATCTGTATTTCTAGGGTCCAGCATACGGTCTGAAATAAGAGGAGCTAGTGTGGTCTGGCTCAACAACAGAAATGGAATTAGTGACAGCTTCCCTCAAGTCAAGACCAGTGACAAATTTCTTTTTAGAGGAAAGAACTGAGAGAGAGATTCGAGCATTTACAAAAGCAGAACAGAAACGGGGATAACATGCCTGCTCTAGGGTAAAGGCCCGAGGAGGAACAATGGAGACCAAGAAGGTATTACGGTAGGGTCAGGGAAGGCTGGGAGAACGCCTGGCCAAGGCTCATTCTCAGGGACAGTGAGGGAGGGAACAAGGATAGAGAGAGGGGAGTTGTTTGGAATCTCGGTCCTTTTCTACAAACAGGGAATGGCTAAGTTCTGCCAACTTACGTCTGATGGCTAGCAGGGCGGCGGGTAACATTGCACACACGGTATTTTCTCTTCATCTGTCCACAGTGGGTGACTTCCACCTTCAAGCCTGGGGCACACACACTTTGTGTCAAGGTTGTAAGAGGTTTCCCATGTGTTTGGCCATCTATCCCAAGGGGATTCCCTCTTAAGACTAAAGAGAAAGTAGTGCCGTCTCTCATTCCGGCCTGGTCCTCACCCTTGATCTCTTTAGTGAAGCGAACACGCTGAGAGTCAGTGAGGGGCTTGGGCTGCTCATCTATGTTCCTGATGTCCAACACCTCACACATGAACTCAATCACCGGCTGCGCTTTGTAGAAGGCAGTGGCCGACACTGTGGGCACAGGGTAGGGATAGCTCAGCTTAGGTTCTGTCTTGGAGGATAAATGGAGGCACTGTTCTTTACACCCTCCTTCCTTATAGGGGAGTGGGATATGGGAGGCCCCAGGGCTTAGAGTAGGAGTATGGTTGCCGAACTGGGAGGGACAGGCTGGGAATGTGGGCCCTGGGCTTGGGATGCCCCTGGTTCCACGGTTCTCCCCACTCACCATCAATGTTGAGCATCATCTTCCACATGGCAGGGCGCACAGACTGGTGAAAGCCGAACCAGACCTCACGCCCACCCCCCAGCGGGTGGTAGTAGCCCTCAGGCGGTGAGAAGAAGGAGCGGCCCACAGGGGTGTACCTGGCAGGGACAGGCAGAGAACTGGTCCCTCGGGCACAGGCCCCCACCCTGTGAGGCATCCTGGGCACAGAGGAGCCCTGGCCTGGAAGGCAGGACACCAGGGCTTTAATTCCACCTGTGTTATTTTACTATTTTTGTGACCTTGTGCAAGTCTCTACCCTTTCTCTGCCCTGCAGGGACAGATGGGGTAGGGCCCAAGAAGATCTAAGGGCCAGGACTTCAAACCACTAAATGTCTATGCACACTTGGCCTGGCTTATGCTAGGGGCTTTATTGTAAGAAAGATTTCTTTTGAAAGGTATATAGTGAGACATTACTACATACTCGCTTTCATCTCCCTCCTGCCCCACAGCAGTTCTCCACCACTTGTTCCCCAGATACTAACTACACCCAGTACCTCATGGAAGCCAGGTGCCTCATGGCCACGTCCAGGGCTTGCACGGACTCCAGGGGAACAGGAATCTGACCGCTGACCAGGGCTTCATGTAGCATGCGCCAGCTCACAATGGCTAGCCACTTGATGGAGACCTTAAAGATTCGATCCTTCCCTTCCCCAGGGATTGTCACCTCAAAGTCCACCTTTAAGAAGGTGAGAGAAAAGGGTGAAGCACTGCCATTTCTTTCCCACAATCTCACACTCCCTGACCTGTCCAAATGTCCCCATACTATGGATTTGCCTAGAATCAGTTCCTCGAGCATGTAGGGGTCACAATGAGGACCCAGGAGGAAACCAGCCCCTCAGTCCGCAGCCACCATCACATGTTGGGCAAAAGGAGACTTAGCCACAGTCTCCTTAGCTCACTGCTTCTGTCTCCTTCAACCACACCTTGCAAGAAGTCAAATCTGAGCTGGCTTGACACACAGAATAAATAAACACCAGCACCTAGTGCCCACCCACCATAGAACATACTTTCTCTGCACAAACAACGGACCACCACACTCCAAATAAGCTTACATGGGCTCTATCCCACCCGGGACCCTGACAGAGGCCAAGCATGATTTCAATCTCACCCGTTCATTGCCAATGGGCAGTGCTGTGACGGTGTAAATGTTCTTCTTTCCATCATACACGGGCTTGCGGTCACCAAAGATCTGAGGCTTGAAATGCTGGACCATGTATTCCACCACTTCCCTGTGGGGGACAGGGATGGCCTGTAGAAGCTGACAGACTACCACTTCAAAGCCCCGTCTACTCCTCTTCACACCCAATAGCTACTCGAATTGTATCTGCTCTAATAAAGTGCTTCTCAAAAATGCCAACATGCATATGAGTCACCTGGAGATTTTTTTTTTTTTTTTTTTAATCACCTGGAGATCTTATGAAGACACAGATTCCAGTTCTGTAGGACAAGAAAGAAACCTGAAATTCTGCATTTCTAACAGGCTCCCCGGTGCTGCTGCTGGTCCTCAAATGACCCAGGCTCTAAATGACCTGAATGAGTAGGTGTAAGTGCCCTCTGAGCAGAGGAAGCAGCTGGGGGGTGGGGTGGCGGGGTGGGGGTGGGGCTTAGACCCAGGGACTGTCCAGAATCAGGACAAGTTGAGATGCAAAAATAGATGGGGAAAAGGGCTGGAAGAAGAGCCTCACCTCTTCCATCTAAGGCCCTTAGTATGGATCATCACCTTTTCTCTCCACTCATCTCTTTAACATCACTTCCTGTCCCAGATCCCTGAATGTCCATCTATCCTTCAAATCCCAGCTCATCCAACATCCGACTTCTCTAGATTTTTGACTAAAATTCTTGAATGCTGCTCGATAAAAAAAACTCTCAAGATACAGATTGGGAACAGCTGTAAACACATGGTTTCAGACTCAATTAGACTTCAGTAAAGCAGGCATGAGGAACAGAATTTCTGTTACCTTGCTGGTGGAAGTATAAGTTGTTACAACTTAAGGGGGGCAATTATCTAAAAATATTTTCAATGTATTGTGCTAGCAACTCCACTCCTAAGGATCTGTCCTGCATATGCACTCACAATAACATTCAATGCAGTTCCATTTTTGTAACAAGCTTAAATCAACCTAAAAGTGTCCCCACATATTAAATTATAATGTATCCAATTCAATGGAATACCTATGGTTAATGCAAAAAAAAAAAAATAAGGCCGATTTGTATTTACTGATTTATATTATACCCAAAAATAGCTTTTTTCCCAATTGAAAAAAAGCAAGTTGCCGAAATAGGTATCTGGGAGGTCATAATTTGTAGGTGGTTTTTATTGTTGTTGTTCAAGAAAAACCTCTATATACATAAATCCTTGTATGTCCATAGAGAAATCTCTGGCAACCTAAGAATAATAAATAGTGAACACTTTGTGGAGAAGCACTAGGAGACGAGACGGGGCACAAAGGAACCTTTACCCGGGTACTCTGTCATATTTGGGGTTCTTTACATTGAACATAAGCAACAAAATTTTTTAGGTTTTTAAGCAACAAAATCAATTCTAAAAATAAAAAGTGTCTTTTATGTCTGGGACTAATCCCTCCAGCTTGGGTTCCTGCGCTGTCCTCCCCATGTGACCCTCAGTCCTTCCTGCTCCATCCATAGCTTCTACCCCTCCTCCTCCCCGGGCTCACTTGCCTCAGTCTGTAAATATACCTGTATTTCATTCCTAAAACATCTTCATTCACTTAGTTCAACCCACAGTGAAATGTTCAAGGCACATGCTTGACCCCTCTAGCCAACACAGCTCCTCTCTCCCCACTTCTCTACCAAGTTTCTGGGAAAATTTAGTAGCGCTTACGTACTCTCCCTCTGCCATCTCCCCTGCCGTATTTAACTCACTGTAGTCAGATGATTAGCTTAACTACCCTACTGAAATTGGTCTAGCAGGAGCCACTGATGTGCTCCTAATAACCAAGTCCATGGACCTATTAAGCATTTGCTTTACTTTGCTATTTCTAGTATCTGAAAATGCTAGCGATCTCCTCCTCCAAAGCTTTCTTGAGCCTTCATCCTTTTTTCCCTCTTACCCCTCCAACAGGAAAGGGAAGGTCCCTAGGTTTGGCGGCTTAGCGGTGGATCACTTACCGGTTGACTCTGCGCGGACACTTATCTGGCTTAATGTCCACCTCGTAGTGATAGACGTCGATCTTAGGAATGTCCACCTCAAAGTAATTGGCCAGGAGCTTGATCGGTTTCCCCACAGTGCCAATTCCAGGTCGGCGAGGGGCCTGGAACACCTGCTGCAGGGGGGGCAGGTAAGCGCCCGCAGCTGTGAAGACAAAGAAGCTGGTGAGGCCAGACTGGCAGCCTCCTCTTCACTAATGACCAGAGAAGCCACAGGCCTCTGAGAACAGGAACAGGAGAGCAAGAGAAAGCTTCTGGCCTGCCTACCCAGCTCAAAGTTTCCATGGGTTCTGACACCTCAAGCTCATTTTTTTCTTTTTTTAATTAATAACTTCTCCCCTGTTGTCTATCTTAAATTTGTCAAGTGAATTTGTAATGTTTCTATTATGTGTTAGGCAGAGAGGCTAAATCTAGTTCCCAGTAAATAAAATCTTTTTTTTTTTGGCTACTAGATGAAGACCCTTGTCCACACTACCAGGTATCTGGCAGGCAGAAGACAAAGATGTCCTATTGTCTCTGCCATCCAGATGGTCTTCTCACTCATCACCATCCTGAATGCCAAACAGCATCATTTCTTAATGCTCCCCTACAACGCAGACAGGAGGAAGAGTTAAAGGAGATCAGGGGAGGGTGGGGATGGCATCTGAGACAGGATTAAGGCAACTGAGAAGGCTAGGCGGGTTAGAGAGACAGAAAAGGGAAGGGGACCAAAAAGTTAAGAGTTTAGAGGTTAAGAAAGCGAGAGACTCTAAAGTTGGGGGCTAGAAAAAGCAAATAAAAAATGTTAAAACCTTGAATTGGGAGCCAGGGGGTAAGATGAAATAGGTTAGCATTGGGAAATGCAGCAGAAGTGAGGCTGCAAATGGAGGATATTAAGAAGGAAAAGCCCAAATGAAGAAAGCTGAGAACAAACAGACCAAATATAGGAGACTGAGGCAAGAGAAGGCAAGATTCAGGGTCCTAGCAAAGAGCCCTGGTGCTGTTGTTGGGTAAGCGCTGGATGGGTGTTTGAGTGCTGTGTGCAAGGTCAGTGGTTCAAACCCAACAGTTGCTCTGCAGGCTACCTGCTCCTCTAAAGATGTATATAGTCTCAGAAACCCCATGAGTCAGAAATGACTTAATGACAGGGTGAGTAGGACAGGGAGGCAGAGGGAACCTTGGTGCGAGAGTGGCTAGTGTTAGAGCGCTAACCAAAGGGTTCATGGCTCCATGGGGAAAAGATGCCCCGATCTTCCACACAAATTTACAGCCTTAGAAACCCTCTGGGGCAGTTCTCTTCTGTCCTATAGGGCCGCTATGAGTCAGAATCTATGGCAGTGGGTTGGAAGGAGAAGCAGGAAGAGATGATGACTGTCTTGGGAAGGAGAATACAAAGTCTCTGCCGTTCCTTCAGTTTATATTCAGCAGACCCCTTCATGTCCCTTTGCTCCTTCCACACAGAGGGCCAAGACAGCAGCAGAAGGGATCCATTTTAACACCGAGTGGGGCCCTTGGGAAGGGGCCAAGGCGGGGTCTGCCTCCTGCTCCTTTCTCTTCTCTTGTCACCAGTCTGATTTGCTACCCTCAGCCTTCTTTCTCCAGCTAGTAGAGAAAGAGAGAAGGAACATTGTCTAGAGAAGCCTTTGTCCTCGGCTACTATTGTCCTGGACACAGTACCAGGCCAGGTGGGAGGGGAAGGGGAAATAAGCCAATGCAGAGCCTCCTTCCTCAGAGCTCTGCCAGGGGGTGGGGTGGGCAGGGATGGGACCTATAGGCTTGGGGGTCAGGAGGAGGTCACAACCACTCAGGGGAGGGGCACACTTCCAGCCTGAGCTGCTCCTGTCTCTCTGTAACCACCTGTCAGTCCAACCACACTCTGCAGCCAGGGAAATGGAGAACCAGCCAGAGGGGGCAAGGCCTTTCGAACTCAGTTACATGGCAAGTGGAAGCCTCACTACTATTATCTGGCCACCTACTTCGAAAAGAGCTGGACAGAAACTGAACACAAACAAAAGTCAGACCAGCCACAGTCTCAGCATATACACCCAGACCCAATGGCTGGTTTAATCTTTATTCCAATACTCCTCACTGCGTTGGACTGCATGTGATCATGTGATCTGCCGTGGGCCCTGCTGACGCTCCAGTGCCTGCCACACAGGTCAGCACACAGACATCAAATGAATGAACATACCACAAGCACACACAGCACATAAACACAGGAATATCCACAACTGCTCAGTAACAATGACAAATTCTGCATAGGACTGTGGATGTGGCCAGTTAAGAGATACCCTTTCCTTCCTCTGATTCCATTTACCTCCTTCAGCTTCCCAAACAGAAAGAATGTTTGGGGCTTTGGAAGAAAGACATTGCTTAGAGCTGTGGATTGGGTGGAAATGTTGGAGGCTGGGACCGATACTTTAGACCCAAAGCTTTCTCTTTCCCACAAATTGGACTACCCACCAGGCCGAGCATCCTCTACTCCAAGCCTTGAGAAAACAGGAGAGCCCCTACTCCCTCCATCCCCACCCTTAGGAAGGCAGGGAGAAGTGGTAAGCTTTCCCATCCCATCCCCCTGCAGGCCTTACAGCTGTACAAAGCCCCCCACTCACCCAACCCCCAGCTTTTAGTCTGAGAAAGGGAGACACTTCCCTTCAGAGCCAGACAGGGACAGACGGCCACTTTGTGATGCAGATGAGGGCCCCAGCACAAGGACAAAGCTTAGGCCTAGGGGGAAAGGGGCGGGCCCTTGCCTGCAGACAGCGCAAGGAAGGAGGGGCCCTGCAAAGGACACTCCCCTCCCCCATCCCCAACTGGCCTAGAGAAGGAAAAGTAACAGCAGACAGCCCAGATCCAGGAACTCCTTCTGAAGTCCACATGCCCTCCTCCAACCCCACCCCGGGAGCAAGACTGCTTTTTTAAGTCCTAAATTCAAGGTTGGGTTAGCTAGCAGATAAGCAAAGACAATCAATGTCTCCAAAGAAGAATCTGTCAGCACGTGAGAATAAACAGATGAGCAAATATCCACACATGTGCCTAACCATATAGGCTCATACCTGAACATGATTCAATTCAGTTCATAAACATGAACTGTGTCAGGTTTTATGTACACTAGGCACTTCCTGGTTCTACAGACAAATCAGGCACTACACTGCCCTGCCCTTAGGAAGCTTCCAGTCCAGACCATGAGCTTGGTACACACTTGAGTACAAGCCCAGTTTGGAGGAGAAGGCAAACCTCACAGCCATCAAGTCAATTCTGACTCAGTGATCCTATGTGGCAGAGTAGAAAACCCCATCTTTCTCTGGTGGTGCAGCTGGTGGTTTCCAACTGCTAACCTTGCTGTTGCCCAACCCTATGCTATCAGGGGGCACCTGGTCCAGTGAGGCCAGCGTCAATTCAGTTTTAGTTTTTGTATGTCCTCAGGCCTCAGGCCATCTCAAGGCACCACTCTAACCCCCAAGAAAATAGTCTGAGCCTGGGAAGAAGACAGTTATGGGGTTCCTCCATCTGAAGTTTCCAGACTGAATTTCAAATACATCCTTCAATGAGGCAAAACCTGTCTCACTCTGCTTTTCCCAAGGCTACAACAGACTCCAAACACCAGGCTTTGTCCCTTCATTAAATCCTATTTGTTGTAACAAAAAAAAGTCAACTTTTTCATCACTCCAGAGCTTATAAAGAATTCATCAGGGCAAAATCACCAGCAGTCTAGTGTTGATCTCAGAGAGATCTCTTCAGAAGTTCACCTGGATCTCTTGACCCACCCACCTCTAGTCCACAGGTTGTTGCAAACAGGCTTCAGCCTAGAAGACCCAGAGCTCCTGGAATAGAGAGAGCCCTACAGGAGGAGGGAAAAAGTCATGACCACTAAAGTAAATTGTTTTCTGCACTGTATTCTTAGAACCTCCAGAGTCTCTGGAAGGTTGTTTGTATTTGGAGAAGAGTACTCAATCAGTACTTTGAGACCACTGAATGTGGACGATTTTGGTAAGTTGGTAGGGGCTATTTCCTTGAAAAGTGATGGTGATGGCGGGGTTTGTTCTAAAAGTTACAGATCTTTCCACCAGAAAAGTAAATCCTATTGCAAATGGAATGTAGTGTGAGAAGTGACCTGAAAGAAAACAGTGACAGAGCATAGGTGGTCTCAATATCCCAAGGCTCATCCTGGGGTCTCTTCCTCTTGGGAAGCCCTACCTCCGTTTCTCCTGCTTGCTTCTGAAAAAGAAGTTAAGGATACAGCTGAGATTTGGTACACCTGGGTGGAGGCTAAAATCTCTCACCTTTGCCCCTTACCAATCAGCTAGCGGCAATCTAGATTCTAATGACATGGCTTTGACAAACTAGTAGTGTATAGGAAATGTGCAAATATTAAAGTATAGGAAGAGGTCAGGCGATCAGTCACATCAATAAACAGTTTAAAGGAAAGGTTATTATCATTAGGTTTAAAGTTTCAATTTTCTCAGTACTAGCCCAGAATGTGGCAAACAAGGCGGTCAACCCCTTCCTGATGGACTGGGTCCCACAGTCAGTAACCTTTTCTAAGGCCTAGTTACAAGGTGGACCCACTCCTGTCCCCAAATTGCTTCTGGCCCAGTCTTTCCATATTATTGTGGTAGAGAAAGGCAGTTTGGCTATTTCCCTTAACCCTTCTTGGCAAACTGTGCCTGAAGGGATTTCAGTGCCACGTGTTAAGAGCCCCGAGGACCGGGCCATCTCTGTTCGCTGGGGCAAGCATAACGTAGTAGGGGTGCCCCTTCGCCAAACCCGGACCAGGAAGGGGGAACGGTTTCGGGCTGCCCAGCCACGCCCCCACCACTCCAGGCAGCCCCTACTAGCCAGCCACCTCCGCGCATGCTCCTGCGCCTCCGCTCTGGCTCCCGAGACTCACTAGGGGGAATCCCGGGGCTGGCTCCCCACCCACAACCCCCTGACCCTCACCCCAACGTCAGGCCCGGTTGGGGCGGAGCTCACAGCCCAGCTCTGGCGCCTCATCCCTGAGACACAGTTACGGATTGAACTGTGTTCCCCCACAAATCGGTGTTGTAAATCCTAACCTCTATGCCTGTGTTTATAATCCCATTTGGGAATGGGCTGCCTTTGTTATGCTAATGCTCAGGATTAGTGGAGGGTGTATCTTGAATCCATCTCTTTCGAGATATAAAATATTAAAACAAGCCAAGGGAAGAAAGACGGAAAAGATTATTTCCCAGGTGCAGAACCACGGAGGAGACAAGGACCTTCATCCAGAGCCAGTCGAGAGAGAAAGCCTTCCCCTTCAGAGCCAGCACCCTGAATCCAAACGTCTAACCTCCCGAACTATGAGAAAAGGAATTTCTGCTTGTTAGAGCCATTCACTTGTGGTATTTCTGTTATAGCAGCACTAGAGAACTAAGACACTAATCCAGCCCAGCCAGACTGAGCCCCCGCCACCGGCATGCGACAGCCCGGGGCCCATCTGTGTCGCCCCCCCCTCCCTCCAGGACACCTGGAGCCCGCCCCCTGCCACCTGCCGGGCCTCTCCCTAGGCCTCCTCGGATCTGCCAGAGTCCTTGAGTGCGATCAGGCCCTCCTCCAAGATTACTTCTCACTCCCAGGACTGCACACAACCTCCTTTTTACAAACGGTCCTAGCTCAGCGCTGCCTTCCTAAGGTTTCCTCTCCCGGAACTGCACACAGCCCCCCTTCAAACTGGGCCCCCCATCCCAGGAGGGCCCCTTGTCTCACTCAGGAGCCCTTCCTTCACTCGAAAACCCGCTTCTCACGCGGGAGCTCTCTGGTCCTTGGAGCACGCACAGCAATCCCCTTCCCGGGGGCCCTTACCTGCTCCCGAGGGTCCCGCTTCCATCCCATATACCCGTGCGGAGGTCAGGCGGCCTGGAGACTTTGGAGTCCAGCGTGAGGGGCCTACGTACCCCGCACCCTCGCTGCTAGGGCTCCCGGGCCGGGCTCGGCTCCCCCCCG
>NW_022111357.1:8057201-8063140 GCF_000313985.2 Echinops telfairi
GCAGCTCCCCCTTCGATAGCCCGGCCAGTTGGTGGTGCGCAGGCGCGGCCGCCAGGCCCAGGAGGCGGACGGGAACGAGTCAAGCGGGGCGCTCCGACGGCAACAAAGGCCAACGGAGAGGGGCGGGGGCACCGGGGACCGGAGGCAGCGGCCCCTGGCGGTCACCCGTTGCCATGCAGCCCAGCGGGAGGGCTCCGGTGAACAGGCGCAGTGTCATTACTAAGACTGGAAGGCCCACCCCTGCAGCAGCATTCCGGCCCTGTAGCTTTTCCCCAAACGGCCCCCTGCAAACTTAAACACGCAGATCTCCCATTCACGCAAGACCACCAGCACATAACAGGGACCCCACCTCATGCCCAGGTCCCCCTTACACATTCTAGCGCCCCATCACCCAGGGACCCTGCCTCCCACCTCTCCTAATCACCCTCATCCTTCAAGTCTTGGCTGCAGAACGACTGCCTCTCTGAAGAAGTCTTTCTCCATCCCTTGTCGCTGAACTCACTGACGCAACCCTCTCTTCCAGGTCTTCTACTGAACGCCAAGACCAGAGAGATGCAACAGCCCCTGCCTACCCCAAAATATGCCACATCTCAACATAAGTGCAGCTACCATCTGCAGTCCTTGGGACGGATCTGCCTTTATTTCATTTACAGCTTATGCTGAATTCTGCCCATCTCCTCTCACCCTCACACCTTACTTAAAATGACTTTTGGTGACAAAATCCAATGGGGAGTTTTCCATTCTTATTTCACAGCCACGCCTGACATCATGATCCACGCCTCTCCTTCCTGTTAGAATCTTCTTGCTTTCTTCATTTTCTGAGGTCCCCATTTGGCTAATTCCTTTTCCATCTCCTTTGAGGACCCCTGCGGCATTTGCTAAATACTATGGTTCACTCTGGATCCAAAACCAGCTCTCTTCTCATTCCATTCTCCCCTTTCCCCTTGAAGAGCTCCTCTCCTGTCTTTCCCCATCTTTATCTCCAATTGTTTCTTATTTCCAAGTGTTTGCTGGACAGCTCCTCCTGGATCACCTACCAACACTGGAAATTTAAGGAGTCTAAACACATTCTAGTCTGCGGAGCCTGGCCCAATTGTAACTGCGTGGAACAACCCCCCTTACCTCCCAGAAAATGTACTACAGAGGACAGCACTGAAGCTACAGCTCAAGGAGAGAGGCGAGTCTGATCAGAGCACACAAGAGCAAACGAAGTCGGAAGGAAGAGTAGGAAACATCCTGGCCCACTAAGCCCCAAGTATGATAGTCCTGCTCAGAGCAGACAATGCACATAGAGGACAAAGGGACCGGCCCCACCACGAGGCACAACATACCTCACTGACCCATATCACTATGAGGGACAACACTGGAGCCACATTGCAGGAACTGTGCCTGATCTGACCCACCACACGGGGCGAAAAGCTAAGGGCAAAGAATAGAGCAGCAAGGGAAGCAAAGCAATGAAGTCTTGAGGAATACCAAAAATAGACCTTGCAGCCAGGGTGTGGTACCCCATCAGACTCAACCAGAAAACAAACACTTATAAATGTCAACAAACAGACCTGGAACCATTTATAGGCTTTTCTTTTTTGTCACTAGTGGTTTTTTGTTTTGTTTTGTTTTGCTCTATCTTGTTTTTGTGCTTATTTTGTTGTCTCTGCATACCTATCTAGATAAGAGAGGCAGGATAAACAATCTGGAGGAGAAAACAATGGGACTGATGGCTGGTGGGGGAGACACGGGAGACTGGGAAAGGAAGTGGGTGTTAACAAACCCAGGGACAAGGGAACAACAAGTGATCTAAAAGTGATGGCTAATAGGGCGTAGGGCTTGATAAAGGGCAATGTAACCTAGAGGAATTACTGAACCCCGAATGAAGGCTGAGCATGATAGTGGGACAAGAGGAAAGTAAAAGGAAATAGATGAAAGAACTAGGAGGCAAAGGGCATTTATAAAGGTTTGAATATAGGCATGTACATATGTAAATATTTTTATATATAACTATAGGGAAATAGATCTCTGTACACATTTATATGTTAAGTATCAAGGTAGCAGACGGACATTGGGCCTCGACTCAAGTACTCCCTCAATGCAAGAACACTTTGTCCTAATAATCTAGCATTCCATGATGGTCACCTTCCTGACACAATTGCTGAAGACAAAATGGGTACTTAGCAAATGTGGTGAAGAAAAGTGATGGTGCCCGGCTCTCAAAAGATATAGCATTTGGGGTCTTAAAAGCTTGAAGAAAAACAAGTGGCCATCTAGCTGAGAAGCAACAAAGTCCACATGGAAGAAGCACACCAGCCTGAGGTGTTGAAAGGATCAGGTTTCAGGCATCAAAGACCCAGAACAAAAAATCATATCAATGTGAATGATGAGGAGTGCAGAGTGGAGACCCACAGCCCAACTGTAGACTATTGGACATCGCCTTACAGAAGAGTCACAAGGAAGAGACGAGCCAGTCAGGGTGCAGTATAGCACCGATGAAACATATAACTTTCTTCTAATTCTTTACTTCTTCTACACCCCCCCCCCATCATGATTCCAATTCTTCCTTACAAATCTGGTGAGAAACCGATCACAATGACCTACATATAACCCCCTCCCAGGGGAATGGACAACAGAAAAGTGTGTGAAGGGAGACAGTGGTCAGTGTAAGACATGAAAAAATTTTTTTATAAATTATCATGGGTTCATGGGGGAGAGAGAGGGAGTGGGGGAAATGAGCTGAAACAAAGGGCTCAAGTAGAAAGAAAATGTTTTGAAAACGATGATGGCAACATACGTACAAATGTGCTTGACACAATGGATGCATGTATGTATTGTGATAAGAGCTGTATGTGCACCCAATAAAATGATTAAAAAATAAAACAAGACATTCTCATTTTTTCTCTCTATTGTGTTGAATGCATGAATACACGTGTATATATCTATAAATTTTTGCCTCATAAACATAGCTACCCAGTGTTTCCTGTTTTACTGAATGATGCCTTCGTCAAAACAACAGTTCCTCTCTTTCCCTGGCTGCATCTCCCTATTCAGTCCTAACAAGTTTACCCCCTGAATTGCTCTCAAGTGAGTCCTCTGCCATACTAATGGTCCCTGGTGCTGGTGTAGGTGCTTATTATTTTGCCCGAACTTCCTTGATTGTCACAGTTTCTGGGCATATCCCTTCCATCAGCAATAGGCAGTGAAAGACACAATTCAAACATTATTTTCCTATATACTTGCTTGTATATTTTTTGATGCCCAATTTCCCTGATTACAGCTAAAAGTCAAGAAAATAAAAATCCTCACAACCAATAGAGAACATTATGATAAATGGAGAAAAGTTTGAAGTTGTCAAGAATATCACTTTACTTGGATCCATATCCATATCCATGGAAACAGTAGTCATGAAATCAAACCGTGTTTCGCACTAAGCAAATATGGTGCAAAAAATCTTTACATGTTGAGGACTAAGATATGCCTGACCCAAGTCATGGTATTTTCCATCACCTCACATGCATGTGAAAGCTGAAAACTAGATAGCTTAGGGAATAGACAAACTGCTGCATTTGAATTATGGTGCCGATAATGAATATACCATGGACTACCAGTAGAACAAATAAATCTGTCTTGGAAGAAGTTCAGCTAGAATGCTTGTTAGAAGTGAGTATGGCAAGATTTCATTTGCTGTTCTTTGGACATGTTATCAGAGTCCTCAAGGAGATTGACTAACACAATGACTATAAAAATGGGCTCAAACATGACAATTCTGAGGATGGTGAAAGAGCAAATAGTGTTTTTTTCTGTGTACATCACTATGAGGTGGAAATGACTCAATAGTACCTAATAACAATTTCCACTAGATGTTGTACTAAAGGGCAAGGAACCCAGTTCTTACTGTCAATGAGTGGATTCCAACTCACAGCAACTCTGTAGGACAGAGTAGAGCTGCCCCAGTGGGTTTCTGAAACTAAATCTTTATGGAAGTAAAAAGCCTCATCTTTCTCCTACACAGTAGCCAGTAGCATCCCAAGTGCTAGGTTTATGGTGACCAGACAAAAGCCTAACCACTACTCCACCAGCGCTCCAGAGTTCTCATTTAAGAGGAGTTTAATTCGATGCCCATCATAGAAGGTCTTGCTTCTCTCCAGTAAAGGCACAGGTATCAGAATTGCCTGGAGGGCTTGTTAGAACACTGCTAAACCTTGCGTCCCACGTTTCGATTCAGTAGGGCTAGGGAAGGGCCCAAGAATGTGCATTTCTAGCAAGTTCTGTTTCGTTTTCTGCTTTTCTCATTATATCCTAAGTTCTCAAGCTTATAATGACAGTCTGGTCTGGGGACCACACTGAGAACTCCATGAACTTGTCATTAAAAACAAACGGTCCAGTTGTCAAAACTTTCTTGGTTTCAATCCTGTTACTATCGTTTACTAGCTGTGTAACAATGTGGCAAGTTACCGAACTTTTCTGTCTCTCAATTTCTTCCCCTGTAAATTAGAAATGATCCTAGTACCTCCTTACTGGATTGCTGTTGAATCTTATATTAGTTAATAAAGATCTTAGAAAATGTTTAGAAGAATGCAAGCAAAGTATTAGCTGCTATTATTATCATTGTCTGCTTTTCCCATTAGATCATGTTTCCTAAGAATAGTGACCATCTCAGATGGATCTCTCCTCCTTTACTGCTAACCAAAAGATGAATCTAGAATGATAACTCATTTTACTTGACTTGAATCAAACAGATTGCTTACAATGTTCTCAGAGATAGTAAGGTCCTTGTCCTGGTTGTAACACAACTGGGAGATTTGTATTCTAATAAGAGCATGAATGCCCTGTTCTAAATCACCAGGCTCATACTTCTTTGTGGAAAGGCACTTGGCCATTATTCTGACCCATTTATGAAGTAGCTAGTGGAGTCAATCCGGGTCTTTCTGCAGTGTCTCCAGCATCAAGGATCTTACTCTTGCCTTGACAAAGTAGAGGAGCCTTGGAGGTGCATACTGTTACATGTTGGGGTGCTGACCAATCCCCTAAAGACTGATAGCTTTGGAAACCCACAGGGCAGTTCTACTCTGTCCATAGGGTCACTATGAGTCAGAATTAACAGGATAACAGAATTATTTTGACAAGTGGTGGGATATAAGGAAAATCCAGATTGTATATTGCTTTTTGATGCTGAGAAATTTCTTCCAGTAATTCTTGATATACAGTATATACTCGACTATAAGTCGACCTGAATATCAGCCAAGGGACCTAATTTTACCACAAAAACTGCACTAAAAATGTGCTGGAAAACTCGGCTTATCCATAAGTATATATGGTACCTTATACTTCTCAGCACTGTATATCTCCTCTCTGTCTACAGTTCAATTCTTAAACCAGAGTTCTTAGCTACCTTATATCTAGGGCCTCTACTCTAGAAGCCAGATCTTAGATCTTTTCATCTACACATATTCTCCAGCCCAAAGTTTCCTGACCCCCCCCAAACTATAGAGACAACTTGAAAATACAAAGAATGTGCATACTCATCTATATTTACCTCACATTAATAGTTGAAAAATCGGCCTAGGAACAATAAAATCAATGGACTATAATTAACAGACAAATTATATCCTACTTCAGGAAATGACTCATCATTAGTTCTTGCACACAGCATCCCTTTATCTACAATAAACATGGAATTCTTAAATATTTCAGGAAATAGTTATAAAAAATCAGACATCATAAAAATTGGAGTTAATGTTAGCTGCTACTTTGAAAAGACAAATTGGTAGATCTTTTTAAAAATTGACATACAATAAAGTATACCTGTGAAATCATCATTGCAAGCAAAAATAGTGAACATGTCCATCTTCACAAAATCTAAAACTTATCACAGCAATTTTAACAAATATAAAGAAATTGATATATTGGCTGATGATTCTGAAAGCTTGATTAAACCTTCTAACAAC
>NW_022111357.1:8065339-8073177 GCF_000313985.2 Echinops telfairi
TGTTACTTAAGAAAAAAAAAAGAACTCAACAGCAAGACCTGAACAAATCAAAAGGGCAGTGAGAAAAGTGATCGATCAAAGCTGCTCACCCTCCTCCCAACACAATCTCTGAAGACAAAATGGGTGTACAAGCAAATGGGGAGAAGAAAGCTGACGGTGCTCAGCTATCAAAAGATATAGCATCTGGGGTCGTAAAAGCTTGAAGTTAGAAACAAGCGTCTATCTAGCAGAGAAGCAACAAGCCCACATGGAAGAAACACACCAGCCTGTATGATCATAAGGTGTTGACAGGATTGGGTACCAGGCATCAGAAGACCCCAAACAAACAAATTTTAAAAAGCATATTGTTGAGAACAACGGGGGTCGGAGCAGAGACTTAAAACCCATCTGTAAACAATGGGACATCCCCTCACAGCAGGGTCTCAAGGTAGGGATGTGTCCACCAGGGTGAAGTATAGCACTGATGAAACACACAATATTCCTCTGGTTCCTTGAGGCTTCCTCACTTCCCACTATCATGACCCCAATCCTGCCTTTTACTGCAGGCTAGGTCAGAGCATGTACACAAGTACAGATAAGAGCTCAGTACACACTGAATCCAGGTAAACCCCCAGGAACAGAAATTAGAGTAGTGATACCAGGAGGGTAGGAGGAAGGTGGGGAAAGGTGGGTGGAAGAAACCAGGGGGGAAGGGAGACAGCAGTCGGTATAAGATATGAAATTAATAATTTATAGTTTATTGGGATCACAAGGGTGGGGGTGAGGGTAAAAATAGGAGCTGATACCAAGGGCTCACGCAGAATGTAAATGTTCAGAAAATGGTAGCAACATATGTACAAATATGCTTAATACAATTGATGTATGGATTGTTATAAGAGCTGTTAAGAGGCCCCAATAAAATGATCTTTAAAAACAAAATACAGTTTAAAAAATATATGATCAAAGAACATATAGCCAGAATTCTTCTCACTGTTCCATGCCATATGAACTCTAGAGCATGAAGAAAAGGGGAATTATACTAATTTGTTCTAAATGGCAACTAAAGATCCTGGTCTCTTGTCAAATGATATTACAAAAGAGGTCTCAGGAATATGTACTTGTAAAAAGTACAAGTAAAATACTTGCAAAACTCACTGCCATCAAGTTAACTTAGACTCATCGTGGCTCTATAGAGCAGAACAAAACTGTTCCCCTACAGCTTCTAAAGCTATAAATCTTTATAAGAGATAGCTTCATCTTTCTCCTCAGAGCAGTTGGTGGGTTCAAATTGCGGACCTTGATGCTAGCAGCCAAACTCATAAACCACTATGCCACCAGGGTTCCTTTTAAACCCACTACAAAGAAGTTGAGTCTAAACCATAGCGACTCTACAGGCGTTCCAAGACCTTATAAATCTTTACAGTAGACCACCTCATCTTTCTCCTGCATTGTAGCTGGTAGATTTGAACCACAGACTTTGTGGGTAGAGTCCAATGCTTACCTGACAACATCACCACAGTTCCTTCATGGAGAAGTATATAGAATTTTTAAATAACTAAAATATAGTAATTTTGTTACTGTTATTGTTTTAAAACAACAAGAAAAAACAACTCACTGCCCTCGAGTCCATTCCAACTCATAGCAACCCTACAGGGCAGGGTAGAACTGCCCCTGTGGGTTTCTGAGACTGTAAACCTTTACCCCAGTAGAAAGCCTCATCTTTCTCCCATGGAGTGGCTGGTGGCTTTGAACAGCTAACCTTGTGGTTCACAGCACAACACAGAACCACATGCTACTAGGGCTCCTTTGGTGTTGTTAGGTGCTGTCAAATTTTCAAACTTGACTCATAGTGACCCCCTGTACAACTGAAACATTGTCAGTCCTGTACATGATCACAATAGTTAATAAATGTGCACCCATTGTTAATAGCCACTGTCTCAATTTATCTCACTGAAGGTCTTCCTCTTTTTCACTGACCCTCTAACTTTACTAAGCTTTATGTTTTTCTCCAGGGACTAATCCTTCCTGATAACAAACCCAAAGTACCTGAGACAAAGTTTTGTAATCCTTGCGTCTAAGGGACATTCAAACTGTACTTCTTCCAAGATAGACTTGTTTGTTCTTTTGGCAGTCTCCAGTATATTCAATATTCTTTGCCAACAACAAAATTCAAATGCATCTATTCTTATTCAGTCTTATTGTCTAGTTTTCACATGTACATGAGAGAAAATGCTATAGCTTGGGTAACACCTTTTGCATTTTTAAATTTTAAAAAGGTCTTTTGCAGCAGATTTTCCCAATGCAATACATTTTTTTTATAATTTCCTGATACTGCTTCCATGGGCACTAAATGTGTATCCAAGTAAAATAAAATTCTTGACAACTTCACTGTTTTTTCCATTTATCATGATGTTGCTTATAGGTCCGGTTGTGAGAATCTTTTTTTGTTTATGTGGAGGTGCAATTCATCTTTGATCTTCAACAAGCGCTTCAGGCCCTCCTCACTTTCACCAAGCAAGGTTGTGTCATCTGCATATTATAGGTTGTTAATGAGTCTTTCTCCAAGCCTAATGTTGCATTTTTCTTCGTACAGTTTAGCTTCTTGGATTATCTGTGCAACATAAAGACTGAAAAGTATGATAAAAGAATACAATCTTTCCTTACTTTAAACCAGTAGTTCTCAACCTGTGGGTCGTGACCCCGTTGGGGGTCAAACTTTCACAGTGGTCGCCCGATTCATAGCAGTAGGAAAATAACAGTTATGAAGGAGCAACAAAAATAATGTTATAGTTGGGGGTCACCACCACATGAGGAACCGTATGAAAGGGTCGCGGCATCAGGAATGTAGAGAACCACTGCTTTAAACTATATTATTATCCCTTTGTTCTGTTCAAATGATGGCCTCTTGGTCTGTGTGCAGGTTCTACTTGAGCATAAGTGTTCTAGAATTGCCTTTAAAAAAAAATTATTGGGGGCTCTTATCACAATCCATACATACATCCATTGTGTCAAGCACATTTGTACATATGTTGCCATCATCGTTTTCAAAACATTTTCTTTCTACTTGAGCACTTGGTTTCAGCTAATTTTTTCTCCCTCTCTTCCTTTCCCTCCCTCATGAACCCTTGATTAATTTATAAAAAACAATTTTCATGTCTTACACCGACTGCTGTCTCTCTTCACCCACTTTTCTGTTGTCCATTCCCCTGGGAGGGGGTTATATGTAGATCATTGTGATCACTTCCCCCTTTTGCCCCCCACCTTACCCTTACCCTCATAGTATTGATACTCTCATTATTGGTCCTGAGGGGTTTATCTGTCCTAGATTCCCTGTGTTTCCAGCTCTTATCTGTACCTGTGTACATGCTCTAGTCTAGCCGTATTTGTAAAGTAGAATTGGAATCATGATAGTGGGGGTGGGGAGAAGCATTAAAGAACTAGAGGAAAGTTATATGTTTCATCGGTGCTATATTGCACTCTTCTGTAAGGGGATGTCCAATTGTCTACAGATGGGCTTTGGGTCTCCACTCCGCCCTCCCCCTCATTCACATTGTTATGATTTTTTGTTCTGGGTCTTTGATGCCTGGTACCTGATTCTGTCAACACCATGTGATCACACAGGCTGGTGTGCTTCTTCCATGTGGACTTTGTTGCTTCTCAGCTAAATGGCTGCTTGTTTATCTTCAAGCCTGTAAGACCCCAGACGCTCTATCTTTTGGTAGCTGGACACCATCACCTTTCTTCACCACATTTGCTTATGCACCCATTTTGTCTTCAGTGATTGTATTGGGAAGCTGAGCATCACAGAATGCCAGGTTATTAGAACACAGTGTACTTGTGTTGAGGGGGTACAATGTCCATGTGCTACCTTAATACTTAACATAAATATATGTACATAGATCTATTTCCTTATCATTATATGTATTTATATATGTACATGCTTGTATTTAGACCTCTAAAAATGTCCTTTGCTTCCTACTTTTTTTCCTTTATTTCCTTTTACTTTCCTCTTGTCCCACTATCACGTTTGGCCTTCATTCGTGTTTCAGTAATTCCTCTTGGCTACATTGCCCTTGATCAAGCCCCAGAATCACCATTTTTTGTAATGTTCTCCATAATTCGCTATCATGCACAGTCAAGGCATTTGTATAATCAATAAAGTATAATTTCAAGATCTCTTCGTAGTACAATGCTATCACTGATAAAAGATAATATCCATATATCTACAAGGATGACCAGTTAATAAGACTATTCAAATTTACACACTGATCACAAATGCCAAAGATGAACTATATCTGTAGGCTAATAAGACATAAAAATGATAATTGTATTAACTAATAGTATTTAATAAGAGGTAGCATTCATTCATAATAAACTAAATTTCACTTCCACCAAGTTGATTCCGACTCAGAATGACCTTACAGGGCAGGACAGAACTGCCTCTGTGGGTTTCTGAGGCTGTAACCCTTTACAGGAGTCGAAAGCCCTGTCTTTCTCCCTCGGAATGGCTGGTGGTTTCAGACTGCTGACTTTATGCTGATCCAATGTGTAACCACTGCACCACCATGGCTCCTTCCTAATAAAATAATTAAAATCACTAATCCTCAACATCCTTCAGTCTGAAATTGATCAAATGTGCAATGAAGTTGCTTTGATAATTACTGGCGACTGGAATACAAAAACTGGAAACAGAGGAAGAGGAAGGAACACTAGTTGGAAAATAAGGCTTGATGAAATGAAGCTGGGAGAATGAAAATTCTCACATGATAGAATTTTGCAAGACCAACAACTTGATCATAGCAAATATCTTCTTTCAACTACACAAAAGGCAATTATATACCTGGACTTCCCAGATGGAATGCACATAAATAAAATTGACTATATCTGCAGGAAGAGACTATAAAGAAGCTTATTATTAGGAGCTAAAACCTGGCCAGGGGCAGACTGTGGAACAGACCATTAATTGCTTACATGTAAGTTCAGGTTAAAGTGTAAAACAAGTCCATGAGAGCCAAAATACAACCTTGAATCTATCCCACCTAAATTTTGAGACCATCTCAAGAACAGATTTGCTTTAGTGAACATCAAGAACATCATGAAGAAAGCAAAAGGCTGTTAAAAAGGCAGGAAAGAAAAAAAGCTCAAAGTGGATGTCAGAAGAGACTCTGAAACTTGCTCTTCATTGTAGAGTGCTAAGACCAATGGAAGAAATGATGATGTCAAACAGCTGAACAGAAAATTTCAAAGGACATCTCAAGAAGACAAAGTAAAATACTATAATGAAATGTGCAAATCTAGAGTTAGAAAACCAAAAAGTAAGAACATACCTGGGTTAGTCTGGGTAGACTAGAGAAACAAATCCACACAAACTCATATATATAAGAGAGTTTTACATAAAGGATAAGTGTAATGAAGGAAGCGTTCCACCCAGTGCTGTCCAAACTCATACGTCCCACACCAATCTACGAAGTCCTCCTCAATCTCACAAAACACACGCAATAACACCAACAGCAGGAGGAAAGCCAAATCAGTAAACATGTAAGCATCTCAGCACTGGCAGGGGTCTCCACACAGCTGCTCCAGCACCCAGGGCAGCATCAGGGTAGGTCCACATGGCTTCTCCTCAGGGATGTCTCACAGGAAGTGAGTCTTGCCAGCTGAAGCAGGGAACTTGCTAAGGCAGCCGCACCCTGGTCCAACCATCAGAGAGCAAGAGACCCGAGAATAAGAAAGGCTCATGGAAACAGCAGTCAAGAAATCAAAAGATGAGTTGCATTAGGTTAATCTGTTTCAGAAGACCTCTTTAGAGTATTGAAAAGCAAGGTTATTTGAGGACTAAGATGCATCTGACACAAGCCATGGTATTTTCACTTGCCTCAGATGCATGTGAAAGTTGGACATTGAATAAGGAAGACCTTAGAGGAATAGATGCATTTGAATTGTGGTGCTGGAGGAATACTGAAATATTTAGCATGGACTACTAAATGGACAAACCGATCTGTCTTGGAAGAGGTACGGCTAGAGTGCTCCTTAGAGGCAAAGATGGCAAGACTTTGGTCTTACATACTTTGGACATGTTTTCAGGAGAGACCAGTTCCTGGAGACGGACATCAGGTTTGGTAAAGTAGAGGAGCAGAAAAAAAAGAGGAAGGTCATCAAGGAGATTGATTTAGGCTGCAAAAATGAGTTCACGCATAGAATAACTGTGAAGCTGGCACAGGACCAGGCAGTGTTTCACTCTGCTGTATATAAGGTTACTATGCGGGGGAACTTACTAGGTGGCACCTAATAAAAACACCTTCAATATGATTATATATGTGTGTATATATATATATTTTTTCATTTCTAGAAAATCATTAACTACTTTCCCTTAAAAAACAGGGATATATAAGATTATATTATTAATGTCATTTAATATTGGTTTCAAAGTTCTCTCCAGAATAATAAGAAACAAAATTGCAAATAAATGATGGTAAGTATATAAGAAGTATCTTTATTTTAAACAATCCAACTAAGAAAATTACCAAACTAAACCAAATTCAATGTCACTGAGTTGATGCCACCTCCCAGAAATCCTGTAAGACAAGATAGAATTGCCATTATGAGTTTCCTAGACGGCAACTTTTTACAGGAGTGGAAACACCTATCTTTCTCCCATGGGATGGCTGGTGGTTTCAAACCGCTGACCTAGTTGTTAGAAACCCAGCGAGTAACCACTATGCTACCAAGACTGCTAAGAAAATTATGGTTTTATTCAAATTAGTAAGATAAAGTGGACTCAAGAAGATACACAAAACTCCAGAGCACTCACTGCTGCATACAACTACAGAAAAGTATAGTGATAAAATACTCAGTTCAAAATATTCAGACCTTCTTGAAAGATGCCTGCAATTTACCATATATATTCGAGTAAAAGCCGACCCAAACATCAGCCGAGGCACCTAATTTTACCACAAAAATTGCATTAAAATGTGCTGGAAAACACGGCTTATACACCAGTATATACAGTATATGGGATAATCTACAAGAACCAATAAGGGAATATATACTTTCAGTATATCTAGTATAAACCTAAGTTAAGTAGAGAGACAGAGATTAAGTTCCTGAATGAAAAATACAAGGATTGTAATAAATGTTGGTATTTGCTACTTCAGCCCCAAGTTCTGCGGACTAGTATCAACTCCTCATGTGTTATGTTGTGGAAATGCAAAGATAAAAGAATGGATTGGAGTAAGACCCTACTTCCAAGAAGAAACAAATATACATAGATTAGAGCTGTCTAATATAAATATCATGCAAGACATATAATGCTAGATTTTGCTAGTGGCCACATTGTAAAAAAAGCAGGTAAAATTAATTTTAATAACAGATTCCTCTTAACCCAGTATATCAGAAATAGTATTGTCTTAATATGTAATCAATATTAAAATTAATGTCATATTTTACATTATTTCTTCATGTAAGTCTTTGAAATCTGATATTCACTTTACACTTATATCCATTGCTCATCCACTGACTTGGAGTTGATTTTTGACTCACAGTGACCATAACGTTACACTTACAGCATATATCTCAATTTGACTGGCCACATTGTAAGTGCTCAATATCTAATGGCTACTGTACTGAAAAGCAAGGATGATCATTTCAATGCAGTTTTAAATGTAATGGCAAAGGCAAGCATGGATGCCATGGGAACAAAGACAAGGTGTGGCTAAACTAGCTTGGGTTAGTCAACGTGTATTTCCTAGAAGAGATGACTACTTAAATAGGCCTCAGAGGATGAACAGAAAGAAGCCAGGCAAAGAAGAGGGGAAGAAAAGGATTAACAGAAGATATAAAGGCAAGAAGTAGCACATATG
>NW_022111357.1:8074078-8078439 GCF_000313985.2 Echinops telfairi
AGCAGCAAAGGTGACCAGAGGAGCTGTCCCTGGTTCTGACACCCAAGGCAGATGCACAGTTTAGTTGGGCCTAGATTCTTAGGCCCATGCCATACAACACCAAACCAGTTTCCCTGAGTCTTCTTGCAGCATACATGGAAGTCCCAAATGCTAAACTAGGCCTGGCAGAACAGGAGAACCAAGGAAAAAAAATCGGGAGGTGGAGGGGATGCCATTGATGGGGCTGGAGAACATCTAATAACAGGGACAGAAGTCTAGGATATTGAAAGTAAGGGCCAAATATGATTATGAAAGACAGCATCCCTTCCTTTACCTTTACCAATTCATAAGGGGTCTCACTGAAAAAAAAATTACTCAGTAAGGAACTCTGGTGGTACTGTGTGCCAAGTGTAGGGTTGCTAACCATTCAAACCTACCAGCTTCTCCTTGGGAAAAAGAGGAAGCTGTCTGCTCCTTCCTGTAAAGATTTACAGTCAGGGAACCCCTATGCAGGTTCATCATTAAGTCAGAATCAACTTGAAGGTAGTGAGTTGAGTTGCAAGGCCTCAGTGAAGGGGATTTCAAACAGTTTGTAAATAAATGAAATTAAAAGATAATGGAATTTTCCCCTGAACTGCTGAAGCCCTCTCATATGTACAAGGGGAAATACATAGCTATCATTCAGTCATAAATTCAATATAAAATAAATTCAATATAAAATAAAAATAAGTTATTCTCTATCCATTAATAAATTTTTTATTATACACTCAGTGATCAAGATATTATGATGGAACTGGTACATTGGTACATTATAGAGGTATAATCTTTTAGAAAATAACATGGCAATATTAACAGTCAATTAATAATGTTTCTGCTCTTTATAATTCCACCCAGCTATATACTGAAATAATCGGAATACACTATCCACTGTCATTGTGTCAAGTCTAACTCATAACAACTCCAAACCTGTAAATCTCTAAGGGAAGCAGATAGCCTCAATTTTCCCCCACAGAGTGGCTAGTGGTTTGAGTTGCTGACCTTGTGGTTAGCAGTCCAATGCTTATCTGGCAACACCACAGGGCTCCTTGAATAAGCCATATTCTCATTTAAAAACCAAAAAAACCCAAACCCATTGTTGATGAGTCAGTTTTGTCTCAGAGCAACCTTATAGGAGAGTAGAAAGGTTTTCAAGGCTGTAATGGACCCCTGGTGGCAGAGTGGTTACTTGATGGACTGTTAACTGAAAGGTCAGCAGTTTTAAACCATCAGCTCCTCTGCAGGAAAAAGATGGGGCTTTCTATGCCCTTAAAGAGAATACTCACAGGGGCAGTTACCTTGTCCTATAGGGTCACTATTAGTCAGCATCAACTCCAGGGCAGGGAGTTGGTTTTTTAATAAAATCTTTATGGAAGCAGGCGATTACATCTTTCTTACACAGAAAACCTGGTGGATTCAAATCACCGGTCTTTTGGTTAGCCGCTGAGTGCTTTACTACACCACGAAGGCCCTTTCATACGCCCACTCTGAAGTCCAATTTCTCCATCTATACAAATCTCACAGGTTTGTGAGAGGGTTAAAGTAATAAATGACCATTGTCAAGTACAGAGATTAGCACTTTTAGAGATACTGGATGTAGAATTCCCTTTTTTATCCTCTGCTCTGTTTTGCTTCTGTGGTGGGTCCTCATTACTATTCTACATTATCTCATTCATTCTCATGGCTTTACTGGCTTTTGAGGTTTGTAAAAAATAAAATTAAAATAAAACAAAAACAAAGTAATTAGTCACACTCCTTGTGCAAGACAGGGTTCTCTAGAGAAACAAAACCAGGACACTTATGATTTTGTCTACCTATCATAGATAGAGTGATACAGCATGAAGGAATATAACAACTAATTAGTCCACACAGCAGTACAGAGGGCTCAGTTCAACTCACTTCCGTGGAACAGTTAATATATTGGAAGTCCTCCAACTCACGAAAGCTGCTGGCTCCAAGGTCAAGGGAGCAGACATCTTAGTCTTCAGTAGAGCAATGCAGGCAGTCTGGCCAGAGACAGTAAACAGCAGGACAGGTCACTAATAGTTGACAGGATCCGACAGTCCCAAGATCAAGGTCTGCAAGGAACCTCAAGCTCTAGCAACACGATCCATGGGTTGGGTGTCCACGTGTAGTTCGCAAGTTAAGGCAGAGAGCTAGCTGCACGCAGGTCTGATCACCAGAGAGCAGGAGAGAGACAGGCAGGGTTTGTCGAGCCATTTATCTCTTTGCCCTCCAACCAATCTGTGACCTTATTACTCCAATATGCTCCTATTGGCTAGGTTGGCACAATAAGCCTACCTATCACACCCCTTAAAAGGCTGATACTTAAATCTCTGTAAGCATCCTTAATACTCAGTGGTATGGGCTAAGTGTTGGACTACTAACCACTCAAACCCACCAGCTGCTCCTTGGGAGAAGGATGAAGTTGTTTGCTCCTTCCTGCTGGGCAGCGGGAGCCACCCACAAGTAGGTTTGGTGAACAAGTAGAGAGTTGGTGGTACTGTAGCCTAAGACTGAAAAAACATGAAGGAAGAGCAGGTTTGGTAAGGAGTGAGTGTGCTCTTTGATATATTGAAGTTGGAGTGCCTGTAAGACTTTCTATTACAGATATTTCAGACAAGGTTGGATACACAAGGGGGTACCCACCAAAACTGGAATTTTTTAAAAACTATGTATATAATTTTTTTTTAACAAAACAACCTTATCACCTTCAAAGTATGCTCCATTATACTTAACACATTTGTCAAATCTGCAATTCCATTCTTGGAAAATGTTTGAAAACATTTTTCAAACTCAACTGTTTGGATGGCTGAAAGCACTTCCCTCGTTTTTTCTTCATCTCTTCTACGTCATTGTCAAATTGCTGTTCTTTCATGTCCCTTTTCATTCGTGGAAACAAGAAGAAGTGAAGTCACACAGAATGAGGTCAGGTGAGCAAAGTGCATGGGACAAGAAAGGCATGCTGGTTTTTGTCAAAAACTGATGCACTGAGATGGCTGCGTGAGCAGGTGCATTGTCCTGGTGGCAAAACTAGTCGCCCATCTGCCACAAATCAGGCCTTTTTTTGCTGCACATTGTTATGCAATCTTTTCAGAACCTCTGAATAGAGAGCTTGACTAACAGTCTGACCTGGTGGAACAAAGTCAAAATGCACTACCCACCTCACATCTAAAAACAAATGAGCACCAATTTTGGGGGGGTATGCCCTCTTATGGTATAGAACCCAGAAAAGCATCATGAATACAGTAAACTGAAGCAATGTAATCAATGAAAACCTTCAAAGAAAGTGTGTCACATACTCGGAAACTTGACTAAGGAATAAAACTCCTTAAAAAAACAAACAAACAACCTAGCCCAACTCATGTCCTCATACAGAAATGATAATAGTAAAATTCAATGGATTCCACTCATTAGTATATTGTATTATTTTCTACTTTTCAATAGCTCTACTGCAGTTAGCAAGTCCAGGTCACCACTAACTCTTGCCTTGGTAAGTGCAATAGCTTCCTCAATGCCTACCTATAGCCTTAACCGCTAAAATATACTATACTATTGCAACCAGGGGATCTTTCTAAACGATAATCATTCACTAATTCAACAAATAATCATTAAATGCTAACCAGTCAGTAAACAAAGCAAGCAGAGCCCTTGCCTTCATGAAAACTAGTCTATCAGGGGATAGTGATTATATACAAGTAAACAAATAAAATATATGTTGAGATAAGTGCTATTAAGCTAAAGCAAAGGTGAGAGAGAATGACAGAAAAATCAGTGGTGAAGAATCTGATATAAATGGTCAAGAAAGGTAGAGTTGTTTTTTGTTTGTTTTTTTTAATAGGCCAGTACAAAAAATCTGGTCATGTCATATACATTGGGAGGTGGAGAAGTCAGAGTTAAAGTGTTCTAAAAGTAATTATACTGTTTTGGATAAGGATAAAGATATTGATTTACTTTATACTTTGGCAAACATACATAGTAAAACCTCAAAAACAAAACAACAGAACACTTAACACAACTGAGCAAATTGAAACAGTGGGTATACAATGTAGCAGAGAGGAATTACTAAACCCAAATGAAGGGGAACATGATGGTGGGACAAAAAGAAAGTAAAAGAAAAGAGAAGAAAGAACCAGGAGACAAAAGACATTTATAGAGGTCCAAATACAGGCATATATATATCCAGAGGGGTATAGAACTATGTACTCATATCTACATGCTAAGAATTAAGGTTGCAGATGGACATTGGGTTTTAACTCAAGTACTCCCTCAATACAACACTTTGTTCTAATAATCTGGCATTCTGTGATGCTCACCTACCCAACACGATCTCTGAAGACAAAATG
>NW_022111357.1:8081749-8109861 GCF_000313985.2 Echinops telfairi
AGAGTTGTGAGAGACTAGCAGTCCTTCAAGTCTAGTCTGCTGCCAGATCTTCCTCTATTTATAGAGAGAGCTAGGCTATGTCAGCACAGCAGCCAATCAGAAGGCAGGTCACCAACTGCCAGCCAGGTCACCAACCACCAGTCCCCAGCTCCAGAGATGTCTTAAAGGGACCTCAATTTACAGCGACACAGCCCACAGGCTAGGCGTCCCACAGGTAGTGTAGCCTTTAAATTGAGGCACAGAACAAGCAAGGCAGCCGCACATTGGTCCAATGATCAAAGAACGAGAGACAAGAAAGACGAGGCTCACCAAGCCATTTATCTCTCTGCCCTACAGCTAATTCCACTTGTGTTTATCGGCCAGGCTGGCACAATAAACTATCTCACTCATGAACCTTTTGATGCCCCTTCATATATACCCAAACCAAGCCAGTTACATTGTTAGTTGATTTCAAATCATGGTAAGCCCACGAGTACTCCAGGGGGGTTTCAAAGCTGTTATCTTTTGGAAACAGATCACCGGGCCACCTAGTATTGACTCAATGGCCGTGAGTTAGAGTTCCTTCTTCCACAGGACCTCTGAGTGGGTTCAAACCCACACCTTTTTTTTTTTCAGTAGGTGAGTCTTAACTAAGCAAGAGTGCCATGCTCCACCACTTTACAGCTTGCATCTGTTTTCCACATTTCAGCATGCATAAAATGGAGGTAATAGCACCTACTTCTTTGTAAAGAGAATTAAATAAATACACTTAATACTTCAAAGGAGCTTACAACATTGCCTATAACACTGTGTCCATTAAAACAAAAAACTGACTGCCATCAATTCAATTGCAATTCTTTGTGACCCTACACAAGGGTTTCAAGGTAATAAATCTTTATTGCAACAGTGGCTGGTGGGTTTGAACTGCTGACCACCTTGTGGTTAGCAGGCCCAATGCTTACCCAACAGCACCTCTACGGCGCCTTAGAGCACACCCACCAAAGCTCCTTGTAAAAAACCCCCAAACCAAACCCACTGCCGTCCAGTCAATGCCGACTCACAGTGATCCTACAGGACAAGAGAGAACTGCCCCTGTGGGCTCCCGAGACACTAACTTAAAAGTATTTTTAATAAATCATTTTATTGGGGGCTCTTACAGGTCTTATAACAATCCATAGATCAATTGTATCAAGCACATTTGTACTTAGGTTGCCAGCATCATTTCCAAAACATTTTCTTCCTCCTTGAGCCCTTGGAAGCTGTAGCTCTTTACGGGAGTAGAAAGGAGCGGTTGGTGTTTTCAAACAGCTGAATCTGTGGATCATCAGTCCAACGTGTAACCACTACGCCACCAAGGCTTCTGTAAGTGCTCAATAAATGTTAGCTATTGCTATTATTCTGGAAGAAAGATGAGGCGGTCTACTCTCATATTAATTTAGTCTTTGAGGCCCAATAAATGGGGTCGCTACAAGGTGTAATCAATTTGGTGGCAATAGATCTGGTTATTACTATCTGAAGAAAGTTTCCAACCTGAAAGTGGTATTACAACAGTAAATACCACTCAAACAAAACAGAGGCCAAAGGGAACACATGAAATGCCCTTTCCCCCAATTCCATGTTATCAGTCCAAAAGTGCAGTGCGTGGCAATTGTTAAACCAGAACATATAACCAACCGCACAATTTAAAATAGCAAAAATTAAAAACTAAGATGAAACAAAAGATCAAACAGAAAATTATCCCACAAAGTAAAACCGAGAGAGAAAGCAAAAGAGCCAGAAAATAGGAGAGTCAATAAAATGAGAGAAGTCCTGCATTGGGCCTTCCACTTCACCAGTTGCAGACGTGATCGCGGGGAGAAGGGACAAAATGGGCAGGAGGAAATGAGCTAAGATTTAACGCAAGAAATGTTCTCAGAACTAAATGGGCAGATCCGTTTTCAGAGAGGGGGTCATTTCGTGCTCGGTGTACTGAGCAAGAAGAGGTGGAGGAAGGAGAGGAGGAGGGGAGGAGGGGAAAAGAAGGCGCCTTCGTATGATCGTATTATAGTCAAATTCCAAAATGTCAGGAAAAAAGAAAAATAAAAGACTTCAAAGCTTCTTATCAGAGACCCCGTATCCTTTTTTTGGTAATTGCTTATTTCATGAACCTTGTCTGGGTGAGAGCAGGGACGATGGCCAGCTTGCTCACGAGACAATATCCCGGGCCTTATGCGGCAGTGGCGGGAAAAATAAAGAGGTGTATTATTTTGCGGACTCACCCTTGTGTCGTTTGTAAACACACACGTATCTGCCATTATTCCAGCGGCCATTTAGGGCTGGTCCAATCAATCCCTCGACCGGTGTGCCTGTTCCCACGAAGAATGCGCAGAGACCCAGGGTCAACAACTATAGCCGCCGCCTCGGAACAGGCCCTCTCCACCGCGTGGTCCACCTCGGAGAGAACGCCGGATTCCTGGGACTTGCCCGAGGGCTCGAAAGGGCCGCGGTGGCCCCGGGGGCCCTCCGCACGGAAGGTAGGCCTGTGTGAGGGGTAGAGCGCCTTCACCTCTTGGTGGCGGCGGCCTCACACCCCTCAAACGGCTCCTGGCGACGCCCCTCGGCAGCGGAGGCCCCCACGAGCCCAGGGGAGAGAGGCCCTCTCGCGCTTCAAGTTCCCACGTGAAAGGGCCTCGAGGCCAGCGCAGCTCCCTGGGCTCCAGTCACACAGACTGCGCACGCGCAGACTAGCTCCTCCCTCCTCCCCCAGGTTCCGCACGTGAGCTGGGACCCGGACTGTGCATGCGCAGACTAGCTCCTCCCTCCCCCCCCAGGTTCCGCATTTGAGCCAGACCCGGGCTGCGCACGCGCAGACTAGCTACTAGCTCCTCTCTCCTCCCCGAGGTTCCGCACGTGAGCTGGGACCCGGACTGTGCATGCGCAGACTAGCTCCTCCCTCCCCCCCAGGTTCCGCACGTGAGCCCGGACCCGGACTGCGCACGCGCAGACTAGCTCCTCTCTCCAGGCCGTGGTTCCACATCCGAGGCTGCGGGAAGCTTGCTCTCCTTCCGGGGCCCCTAGCTCGGTGGAGGTGTGCGGCAGTCAGGAAGCTGCACGAACTTCAGCGGTGCCATTGGATGCGTTTTGGCATAGATATGCATGCGGAACGATCACCACAGTAAAGGTCGCGAGCTTCTCCAAGACTCCCCCCCCAAGTTTCCTCTGGACCCCTTTGTAATCCTCCCTCAGGTTCCTCCGCGTCCTGTCTCCATCGAGTCGTTTTCATTACGTAGCATAACTGGAATACGCAGTTTTGTTGGCTTGCTTGCTTCCTTCACTTAGCATAACTACCTTGCGATTCATCTGTTTTGTGATGATGTGTTTGGGTGTTGCCGTTAGTCGAGATCCAGCCAGCGGGCCTCGTGGTGAGCCCGTGCACAACGGATCCAAATCCTGTCCCATCAGCAACATGCCCATGCTCTGCTGCAAACTGGACCGGCAGCTCAGTGCTGTCTTGCCGAGTAGTGTTTCATTGTATGGTCTATCGCAATTTGTTGATCCATTCACATGTTGACCAGCATTTCTGTTGTTTCTGGGTTTGGGCTCTTACAAATCAAATGGCTGGGAACATGTGTATTATACGCATCTTCTTTAACTTGTTTTGCGTGTTTACTTTGGTTTTGTGTGTGTGTGTGTTCTACTATCTGCTATTTTATATTAAAAAGGTTTTCAGGAAGAAAGGATTTAGTCAAACAAGCCAAGTCCCAACTGGTTGCCTCAATGGCAGGCACCAGGGGCTCCTGCAGCCCCACTGGCTGGCACCCTGGCAAACTTGCCCATTGTTTTGTGCAATGATGTCTTCAATGTCTTTCCCCACTTAACTCACGGTCGACCTTGTTGTTCATCCACCTCAAAGCTCAAAGCTCACTGTGTCCAGGATTTTCTTGATCTCCTTGGTGTGGATGGAGGTACTGCTCCTGAGATCTGCCTACCGGTAGGAGGCAACCTGGCACATCGTGGTGGGTGGCTAACGGAGGATAAATTAGGCAAGTTTAAAAAATATTTATTCTTTTCTCTGGGGTTAATGCCTAGGGTTGGAGAGGACAGGTTTTCTCGTGAGCACATAACTTTTGAGGAAAAATTAAATTTTATATATATAATTAATATATATAATGTTTAAATCTAAGAATATATTGAATGTTCAACAAATGAGATACCAAAAGGAGAAATAAATGATGTATTATTGCTAAGAAAAGTGCACAATTCAATAAAGTAAGTTTCCTTTCTATGAACAAGGTTATAAAAACATTGTAATGGGATCTTATGTTTGATTTGATATTTTTCTCTCATCTTCAAAATCTTTCCTATAAATCAGTTGCCTACAAATCAGTTCCAAAAACCATGTTAACTATCCTCTTGGGGAGAGGAACTAATAAAAATAATTGGACACACACACACAAATGATAAAACTATCTTTTAGACAAATAAAAGGATAATATTTGTCATCAGCATACCTACCATGAAGGTAATAGTAAAGGTAGGTTTTTAGGCATAATATAAATGAGATAAGATGAAAGTATGAAAAAAGATAGAAAACACAATATGGGCAAAAGACTTGCATAGCCCCCTTAATATACAATAACAACAACAACAACAACAAAAGTTCAACTTCCTATGCAACACAGAAACATAAATTGAGATAGTACCACATTCACACCCAAATGCCAAAAATGTAAAGGACAAAGTATCAACAAGGATATAGAACGGCTGTAACTCTCACTGGTAGTGAAAGTGTGAATTGGCAGAACCACTTGGCAAGTCCATTCTTGGGTAAAATAGCAACAGAACTGAAACAGATGAAACCAGACACAAGAATGTAACAGCTGTAACAGCCAATGGATGGTGGTCTATTCATGCAGTGGAATACTACACAGCCATAAAAATGAACTTTTTTCCCTTTTTTGCTACATGCAATAGTAATAAGGAAAGATCTCAGAAGCATAAAAATGAGTGAAGAAGCCAGACACAAAAGAATACACTCTTCATATTTATATTTGGATAGCCTTCAAAACAAACAGAATTTATCTATGATGCCGTAAGTCAAGACAGTGGCTATCTTTGGACAGAGTGGGCTTCGGTCATGACAGGGTGGGCTATTGCAGTGGAGGGAAAGTGAATTCTGGGGTGTTGGTAATCTTCTGTTTTCAAAGAACCAGATTGCCACATCTCTCTCCCTCGGATCAACTGGTAGGTTTGAACTGCCACCTTTTTGTTAGCAAGCAAGCACTTAACCACTGCACCACCAGGTCTCCTACTCCCTCCATAGGAGCATGTACTTTTTTGCTTAAGAGCATATATACTGAATTCAGACAGGCCTGGGTTAAAATTCTAACTTTGCCACTCAATAACTATGTGTTATTCAACCTCTTCGAACTTGTCTTCTCACCACTATTAATCTCAAAGGGCAGTGGCTGGGATTGAAGATGTCAATAAATAAAATGAGCGTACAACAGGCACTCAGATAGCATCAGTCTTATTTCCTTCTCTGCCTATCTCATATTCCATCTTAGAAACAAATTCTTTGAAGAATTAATTGTTTACCCTTCCATACCTCTTGCACCTATGAAGAACTTGGCATGTAGCTGATTCTTGATAAATGTTTGAGAAATGACCAATCTGGAGAAGAGGCTATTGTGCCTGTGGATAAAACAACCACCTGTACTCAAGTTAGCTACATGTAGGATTCGCATCTTGGCAATCTATAAATTCCTTGAGAATAAGGCTGTATTGCATAAACTTCTGTATTGCCCCTGCCACAAGTTAGCAAAAAGACTTTGCTGTGAGAATTTAAAGATAGACTTGGGGGATTGGATAGCCATGGGTTGGATGGTTTGGATGAACAAGAGCTCTTCTTTGGACAGGCTGTCTGATCATGTAAAGTATTTGGCCATACTGCCCTCTGGAGACTGTAATGTGCCTCAAGATATCCTATACATAGATCTTCCAATTAAGAGCAGCACTCAGGATCCTGGTAAGTCTTATAAAAAAATGTTATATGTGAAGTGTAACTGAGAAGCTCTTCTAAAATTCCCAAGAAGCAATTTCTAAAAATAGAGAGACCAGGGACATAAGGAACACAACGTTTTCCCAATATTCTTCCTTCTCAATAAGTTGCCCAAATGAGGAAATGAGTTTTAAAAAAGGACCATGTGTGTTGTCATTGCAGTGTACTCCATATTTATTAGACGATTGACAGGAAAGAAAAAGAAAAACAACTTTTGGCACAAGAATGCCAATTTATTCTTTTTTTTTTTTTTTGACACATGAACACAAAATATCCCTGCAGGCCCAGAAAGAAAAAAAAATCAAAATTTCAATAACCATCATCTTATCTCAACATGGGGATATAACCCCTTCCTTAACAGTTTAGAAAGTACCTCGTATTGCTAGAGACATACATCCAGTCCAAATTTAATAAAATACATTTTAGAACATTACAAGTCTAACAATATAAAACAAAAAATGACACCATTAGCAAAATGAAAAAATGCAAACATTTCCAGCCACTAGACAGGGAAAGAGTATGACTATGTCAATAGCAAGGGATAAGAAAAGTATTCATCAATAACAAGACCTTTCCTTTCATTTTACAAGGAAAAATTCTTGGAGCTGAAACAATTGATATAATGCCCTCACTCTCCACTCTCTTAAAATGAAAGCAGAGCTACCACCTTGCTATTGCGCAAGAAAGCTTTATAGCACATCCACAAAGGTCGCTAGGGTCAAGCAGAAAGGGTGAGCCTTGTGAAACAGTGTCTCTAAACAAAGATTACCTTTTCCTATTGGAAGAGCAGGTAGCTGAGCCAGGTAGGTAAGGTCTGAAGTAGGCTGGGCACCAGATCCTAAAATACAGGCCATATAAAACATGTCTGCTTATAGATCAACACCTTTGGAAGCAGCAAATAGAATGTACAGTAAGAATGAATACATTTTGCCTGCCCAGACTGCCGGCTGCTTTAAACCAGCATGTTCACTTTTATAAACCACTCAAAAGGCAACAGCTACCAACAATAAAACATAATGGAGTCCACACTTGGGTCTTCATGACTTTCTGACCTAATCCTTCTCCCCAAATTGTTACACTTCAACATTGCTACATTTAAATCTTTCACACCACATGACAGTGCCTAAACAGGCTGCATTTAAAAAAACAACAACATACAAACAAAAAAACCAAACACCCTAAAACTACTTCTAGCGAATGCACACCTCCCATTGATTGACACATGCACAATGATTCGGTTTCAAGGGGCTACATATTCAAATTGTCAAGACTATGTATCCAGACTTGCTGGCAACAGTCTTGCCACAACTCTGATTTTGCAACAATTAATCTCTGAAAGATTCACCCCTCAGCAAGTTTTCGGCCTCCAATAATTCTAGTTCTTCCATATTTCTTTCCTTGTGTCCAAAGTGCCAGCATTGCACCCTTACTGGTACTGTTTTCCTATAAAAATAGGTCTCCCGACTTTTCCTCCACCACACTGAGTTGCCCCAGTGTATCAGGACTGACTCAGGTCTTACAAACTGTATTGGTCGAGGTCCAGCGTACAGCTCAACTGCAGGCTAGCCAGTCAGGGCTTCCCAGCACTCCGCCTTAGCTCCCTGCTCTGTACAGGCCAGGAGACAGGGAGACGCAAGCATGTTCTGTGTGTTACCAACAAGCAACCCCGAGGCACTCAAGTGCAGGGGTGGCAGCCACTGGCCAGCCAGCCAGCCACCACAAGTTCTTCACATGCTGGACTCCAGCAAGTCCTCTTTCTCCTAAAAAACATCTCGATGGGTCCTCCTCTTGGGTTCAGAGTGGCCATGCGGAAGGGTATTTTTCTGTGCTCTCCCTGAACAAGTGTGAATAAAAGCAGCAGCCAGCCCCTCACCAACATGTCCTGATTTGTATTATCCAAGTGAGGTATTTGGAAAAAGAAAAAGGACACTGTTAAGAAATGAACACCTGCCATCTCTTCGCTCCTGCCTATCTTGTGCCTCGGTGACAGAGCTTGGCTTCCATCCCACTATCCACAGAGGGTAAGGACGACTGCTCCCATCTTCCAGACTTAGAGGACGCCACAGACAGAAGCGCTCAGAACACCAGTCGCAGCAAACACTGCTGGCGCCTCCGATCAACAGCACATGGAAATGTAAACGTCAACGTATTCACGTATTTACAAGCTTGTTAAAAGACGGAAGAAAAGCCATGCTTTATATTGCTGGGATTTTGAGAAGGCTAGTTTAGAAGATTGGGGTCCGGCTAGTAAGTCGTTGCAAATGAGGGCCTCTAGGAGTCAGAATTGACTCGATGGCAGTGAGTTTTTCAATGAGTTCAAGCAAACACCCTTCCCCGTGAGATCCAGTGTTTCCCCACCAGCAGTCTCCAAGACAGAGGAGGCAACATTGCTTTGACCTCCGAGGAGCTGTCTCTTCCTCCAGCACCTTCCTCAGTCATATGGAGTGGGGGCTCCAGGCCTTTTATCTCCTCCTCCATCACTGATTCCTAAAGTTCCCAGATAGATAGTTACAAATCAGTCCAATCTGGGCAGGGGCACACGAGCTGGAACTACGGAGACTCTATGTAACTGTCGTCCATTCACAAAATATTATCTACACTAAATACAGACTACTAGCCCTGGTACACAATGGTTAAGCCCTCGGCTGCTAACCAAAAGGTTGGAGGTTCGAACTCTCCAGCTGCTCTTTGGGAGAAAAGGCCTGGCAATCTGCTCTTGTCAGGATTTTAGCCTTGGAAAACCCTCCCAGGCAGTTCTACTCTGTCCCAAAGGACCACGATGAGTCGGAATTGGCTGGACGGCATAAAACAACAACAGATATAGAATGCCTTTCCCCTAGATTTTAACTGATGCTTGCTTTAGATCAACTCTCTTTGTCTAGACGAGAAAGGGATCCCAACTCCCTGGGAGTGGAATCCCGAATCTGTTAAGAAAAATCAATCTTTTCTACACAGTTTCAGTTGAGTAACAGGAAGGAAACCCCCGCCAAGTACATTTTGGGTTGAAAGAGAAGAAAAAATTTTGGACTGCAAGTAATTGCTGTGAGTAGCTTTGATCCTCGGGGTGGGCGGGGATGACTTGAAATGCTGGTGCATTTTTGCAAGTTGCAGCATCATACATGATACCTTAAGGATTGGCAAAGCCTACCCAACAAGGAAGCATCCTGCTTCTAGCTTATTTTAAAACAAAGTGACAAGACACCAACTGTGGCTATAAAACAGGTAAAAATAAGTCTTTAAGAAGGCATGGAAATACATGTCTTTTCTAACTGGTTTCTGAAATTGCCAGATTATGATATATAAGAAATAGTTGATAAAATCATACAGAAATCTCATCTAGAAAACTACATTGTTGGGTGGGGGTGCGGGGTAAAGGGGAGAAGGGCCCTTAAAAAATGTTTATTGCCAAAGTTAACTTCCTATGAGAAAAGGTTAGAAATCATTTAGCTCTAACAAACCACACAGCAGCATAAAATGGGCACTTTTGAAAACTTGGAAAAATACTAAAAGCTAATCTTTTTTTTTTTTTTTTCAAAGAGGGGGAGATGTGAGTACTTTTACCATGGCGGTGCTATCTGTCACTGCGACATGCATTACACCTGTTTATGTTACACATTCACAATAGTCAACAAAACAGGACAAGTGCCTGTCTAAGTCTGCAGCCAGATAATAGTGCAATTGCCTGGCAGCCTGTACTTGCACCAGCACAAGTCTGCAGAGATCAAGAGATAAAGTAGTGAGACTAATAAAACTCTGTAAAACTTTCCAAAAAGTAATGCTCCTTAAAGGCATTTACAGTCGTGAAGTCAGAAATCTCCATTAGCAAGTCTGTGGACCCCCATGATCAAATAGAACTGAAGCAGCTTGTTTGATTTCTCGCTCCCATTTACGCGTCCACCCCACTCGATGAATACCAAAACCAGGGAATAATCCTCTTATAAGACTAGCAAGATGCTGTGGTGAATACCACAGCTAGCAAAATAGTCCACAAAAGCCTTTCCTGGAAGGTCCTTTAGAAAGTTCAGGCTGTTCGCCTTTGCACGTTGAGGTAAAAATTCAGTCCAGTGCATCAGAAAAGAGACTCTATGAATATCTATTGTTTTTGTTTAAAAAAAAATGGCTCAATTTTGTTGATGCATCAGACAGTGCTGTGAAGTATAGATTCAGTGCAACTATCCCGAGCTGCTGGTAGAAGACCACCTGAAGTCACTTGGCTCCATCTAGAGGCAGTAGGCATTTGAAACATTTTAGGGCTGCATGGGGCGCCAAATTGGTTGAGTCCTTTTTTTTTTCTTCCTGAAACTCTCAGGCAAAATACATAGTGTGCTGGGTATCGTGGTGGATCTGCACTGCCTTCGCCAAGGCCTGAGGGTCCCGGCCATTGCTCTGTCCGGACACATGACTGCCTTCCGCACTGCAAAGAGAACAATTCGATTAAAAATCAAACAAAAACCCAAATGTAATGCAAGGCCACATCAAAGTTCATGAGTTCTGAATAGCACAAATAATGTTGCATTCAAGATCTTGGACACAAGTCTCAGCCCCTTCATGACTGAATTATATCTATGCTACTTCTTTTGCTCAATACAAAAATGCAATACAACTTACTTAGTTGATTATTGGGAGAATTGGTAAAGTAGTCATCAATACAAATTGTTGCAAGAATTGGTAATATCCCAAATCCTGAACAATACCTAAATAAGAATTTCTGCTGCCTGCTATATCCAGCTAATTCCTACTCATCCTTCAGTCTTCTTTCAAATGTCATCTCCCTAGCCACCTCAAAAAAATCTTCCAGGTCTGAGCCACCTGGAACCGTTGACACAGTCCCTGTGGTTAACTTGATAAGAAACCACCAACTTTGCCTATCTTTTCACCACTGTACCTGTATCCCTAGTGCTGGCACATAGTATACTCATAGTCCCAGTAAGTATTTGTCAGATTGAATTAATGTGCCTACCTCAGTGCTGGTACACGGAGACTCTCAGCCCACGTGAGTGTGCCAGTAAGTCTCTTCTTGCTTTCCCCCAATGGCTGCATGACCCTGGGCAATACCAACTCCTCTGAACTTTGGTTTCTTGGCCCAATCATAACAACTTCTGACCATCTTTGGCAAAGGAGCAACGTGACATAAAAAACTCCATTCACTGTAAATCATCAACCTCCTTATTATTGCTCTTATCATCTAGGCTTAAAATCTCAGTCATCTTTGACTTCATCCTCTCCTAAGTTATTCACCTGAAATTTTAACAGTCAACTCTTGTCTATTCTGTCTCAGGAATGTTATTTTTCATTGAACAAAGACAAGCCTGCCTGCATTTACTTTCCCAGCTTCCTCCTTGACATGCCTTTTAATATTCGCCAGCCAAAGAAAACTTGCTATTATCCAAACATGTCATTTGTTTTCCCTCCTTCATATCCATGGTTCCTTCTTCTTGGAAAATCTTTTCCCTCTCTTTGTAGAGCCAAATCCTGTCCATCCAGTTATGAAATATTCTCTGTCTTTCCTTTGATGCCCCATTGCATTAAAAAATTTTTTTTTTAATCTATACTGCTCTGGGCCAAGTTTTTATATTTGCCTGTATTGTCTCCTACAGTAAAACATAAAATCCCCACGGGCAGGAAACAAGTCTTATTCATTTCAGTACTTTCAGTCCCTAGCGGAATCCTGGGCACATAGTCAATACCAAACAAAGGTACTGAATGAACGCATGTCTATTACAGAGTAGAAGGGGCGAAGCCACAGCTGGGCATCTTCCATAATAGCACATCTTCAGCCCTTACAGAAATAGACTTGCAGTGGAATGTCTACTATTTAGCAGCTGAATTTGACTTGGGGAAGAGCCCAGAAACTGCTACACTTCACAGCTGGTCATTTTTTTAGGGGGAAATTAATGCAGAGAGCCTATTTAGGTATTTAGTAGTGGCTCAGTAACAGGTCAAAATGCCTTGAGATCCCTACTTAGGGGTAAGAATTGTCTGATACTCCATCCCTTGACATACACCCAGGTTCACTCTAATGCATTCTTCCAGATGATACCAAAAAACCAGTGAGCTGGTAAGGACTTCCCCTTTACATGAGGTGAAATCCACAGGACTCTGTAACTGGAGACCAGGCACTGGGCTGACCACTTTTTGAAGCTACCCAGGCCGAGCCCTGGTGGGGTAGTGGTTACTTGTTGGACTTGGAATCACATGGTCGGCAGTTCGAAACCACCAGCTTCTCCTCGAGAGAAAGAGGAGGCTTGCTAATTCTGTAAACAGTTACAAGCCTCGGACCCTCACAGGGACTCGGACCCTCACAGGGACTCGCTATGAGTCAGGATCAACTAGATGGCAGTGAGTTAGGACTAGAGCAGATCTGAAATCCATGGGTTCGATGGGAAAACCACAGCAGTTCCCAACTAGATTCTTATCCTCGGGCAGACTCCCAGTGAGTATAAACAAGTCTCAGCCATTCTGGGACCGAAAGACACCAGAGCTCTCAAAGACACGTGCAATTTGTATTTGCTCTTTGCAATCTAACCCCTGGAAGGAAGTTTAAATCTTCCCAAAACTTGTCTATAAGTAACTCATGGTTTAGCATGCTCATAAACAGATTGTATGCTGGAGACACTTGCCTGTCATGATCTTTATCCACCAGATGATACCTTGCCCTAAATGCTACAAGGCGGGCATAGTAGGCAGGGGCTGGAATAGAGACGGAGCGCGTGCACCGTACATAGGTGTGGCACAGCTGGTACGTCAGTAGCTGGAGTTCATCTGCAGTAAAACAGTTGTCATCCCACAAGACCTGGTAATGTGAGGGACGGCTGGTTCCCTGGAGAGAGAACATATTATGATTAAGGTATTGTTGATCAGGGTTGACGACCTGGGAGAAGGGAAGAATTGAAATCTACTCCTCACACTCAGAAGTATTTTTACCAAGCACATCCAGACCAAAAGGCAACAGCTTTAGGCTATAAGCATCAACAGAGCTATGCACGGTATCTAATAACAAGTCTACTCAAGCTAGTTGCTGTATGAGTATTTACGAATATCGCCCTATCAAGGCAAAGATCTGAACCAGCTTCCAAGTTTACCTGAATTCCTGCATGACTGCAGAGGTAAAAGTCAAACTCAGATGGATGTGTGATGGTACTATCCACGGTAGTGCCTGCTGGTACATTGCCACTTTTCCCCACCTACCAACCAGAACAAAAAGCCATTAGTCATCCAAAGGCCAAACTCTGCTCAGACATCCCCCACCCCACCCCCCACCACATTTTTCTTTCATGTGTAAGTTGGCAACAAGTTGGCCAACTGCTTGTAAGTAGTAAAAACCAGTTTCATTGCTTCTCGGCCTTTTGGTTACGATCAAGTGTAGTAAAAACCAGTTTCATGCAAGGTAAGGAATCCTTTGTCATTTTCTTTCACCCCCAACCATGTCATCCTTACACATTTCTTCAAACAAATCAATCCCAGGACCTCTCTAAGTGGATCCAGTTGGCATACTGGAATGCTGATAGAGAGAAGAGAGGGGGATGGGGGAGAAATACCTTTCGCATAGATAAGCTTCCTGGACCAAAAAAAGAAATCACAAGATAACCAGATATGTTCTTAATACAGACTAAAAAAACCCCACAACTTTCAGTAAACATTCAGATGAAGGAATCTTTTAATGGGTCCACCAAGTTCAACGAGCAAATCCTTTTATCGGGTCACTGAGAGAATTGTAGACACCAGCATACTTATGACCAGGAAGGAGGCATGGAAATGGCCTTTGGAAGTCAGAGGTTGGCATTTAGATTCAGCCTTGCAGCTGCGTCCCTTGAACAAGGCATCTTTAGTCCTCAGTCTAATCACCTGTAAACTGAAGTGGTGATCTCTCACATATTTTCAAATTCTAAATTCTACAGCCCAAACCTTTAAATCCCATATCCAAGGAAGGTAGTGAGAAGAAGGGTGGAAATATACCTAACAAGGAAAGGAATGAAATCTCGAGTGCTGGTCAGTTTTCACTCTCTCCTGTTGTACAGTGGGTTTCAATCTGAGGACGTCTATTTAGCAGATAGGCACACATTTGATGGGAGTTTATCTGTCTGCTGCCTAAGTTTTTACATTTACCTGGTGATTGCATGCTAATTTACACAACAGCCTCTACGAGTTTAGGGAGAGAAAAATTCTTCCATCAAATTTCTCTGTGATCTTGGGGACCAAGCTAGACAAGAGAAAATGTAATTGAGTTATAGTGGTTCTAGTATTGGACGTCAGTTCCCCCAAATGTATTCTTTCGGAAGATGAGCTCTGCAGAGCATATCCAGGGAGCCCTGCTGGCACTGTTAAGGAAGTGTTGGACTGCTACCCACCACCATCCAGAGGGAGGAAGATGAGGCTGTCTGCTTCCATCAAGACTTATAGACTCAGAAACCTCACGTTGGGTTGAGTCCGAATTGACTTGATGACAGTGGGTATGGTTTTGAGGTGTTATGGTCACACACATTTGAGAAACACTGGGTTCTCGGGTGGTGCAATGGTAAGTGCTCAGCTGGTAACCAAAAAGTCAGCAGCAATTTGAACTTAATCACTCTCTCTGGAGGAGAAAGACACAGTAGGTCTATTTCCTTAAAAGCGTTACAGACCTTGGAAACCCTATGGGGCAGTTCTATCATCCTATAGGGTTACTGTGAGTCAGAATTGACTCAGTGGCAGTGGGCTGGGTTTTGTGATTAGGGTTAAACCAAACTTCAAAAGACCTTGCTACTGTATGTCTTCCCAGAACCTTTATGTTGCAATACATAATCTGAAAGAGAGAGATAAGAGTATATCGTATTTCATTTCATGACATGAATCTCTTGAAAAACACAAACAAACAAATGAAAGCCTAAAGAGGGGATGGCCCAAGGAAAAGGGAAGCAAGACAAATTCAGTTGAACGGTTACTGCATGAGCGGCCAGGTGCCACACTCGATCGTCGATGCTGGAGACAAGAAGGAGAGAGACACAGATAGCAAATGAACCTGCCTCCCTGCCCTTAAAGAAGACCTCATGCAGTGAGTTGCAGGGCAATATAAAATGGGCACCATCAGAGACACAGCAAGAGCTGAGGGATGGGGGCACGGATGTTTGAGTCATGCTTTATAGGTTAAGTAGGAGTTGAGAAGGAGGATTGGGTAAAAACCAGGAACACCTTCCAATCTCTCTAAACCCAGGAATGTATCAACAAACTGTCGTACATCCATACCAAGAAGTATGACTAATCAAAAGGATCCAACTACAGACACACAATAACTTGGATGAATCTGGAATGCGTAACTTAAGCCACGTAAAAGAAGCCAGATGACTCCAAAGGCCTCTTTTGGCCTTCCATTTCTATGACTTTCTGGAAAAGGCAAAAGTACAGAAACAGATCAGTGGTTGCCAGGGGCTGGCGTCGGAGAAAGGGTTGGCTACCAAAAGGAGAATCTGGTGTGATGGAATTGTACCATATTTTGAGTGTGCTGGTGCTGCCACCACTACCTGCATTTGTGAAAGCTCACAGAACTGTACCCTAAAAGGATAAATGCTACTCCACAACGTTTTAACAAAACCAGCGAAAGCAGGAGGTGGAGTGGGAGAAAAATACACAGGTGTATGGGGAGAGGAAAGTCAATGACTGAAAGATGAAACTAAAATAGCCTGCCATGACTCCTTTGGGAGAGCCTGGGGCACTGCAGGAGAATCCTGGGAGATTTCTGCACAGGGGAATGGCACAAGAGGGTCTATATTTTAAAACCCAGCCCTGCCAGCAGGGTGGCAGATGCACCTGTGATGTCAGGATGCAAAAGGAGAGACAGCTAGGAGTGGCCTGCAACATGGCGGAGTTGTGCCTAGGTCAGTGGGAGCCCAGAGGGGGGAGGAATTGGCAGGAGAGAGATTTTGGGGCAGATCACAGAGATTTGACCAAGTGAGTATGGGGAAGGAGGAGAGAGCTTAAAGACAACTCTGAGGGTTCTGGTGTGACAGTCTTTGTATACTGTGATGCCAACTGAGAGGCTGTAAGGGAGCTAGGGGGAGGAATGCAACTTGGATGGAGATAACACGAGAAGCAGAATGCCTGGATATGTTTTGCTTGAAATGTTTATTGTAGACGTGTCAAATATTCCAGTTCCCTCCCACCGGCATCCATCCCTGGGGTAGGGGTGGATTATATACCTCCACCCACTCACCTGGCCGTGGGACGTGCTATGGCTAATGTAGCCTGAAATGTGCTGCTTCTGGGCAGCAGCTTTAAGAACCAGCTCGCCGCTGGACCTGTCCCTTTTTTTCACCCTCTGCCACAAAGCCTGGTGAGGTTCCAGAGACGCTTCTCTGTCAGCCTAGGCTCCAAAGGGAGGACAACGGGGTCACAGCTGCAGCAGACCCGCAGTGAACATGTGAAGTCCCTGGGATTTTGTTTGGTTTGGTTACCACTGCACAGGCTAGCCTGATACACTGCTTCTAGGGCACCCAAGTCTTTGTCTGGGAGACGATGAAGAGTTCAGACGAGGAGACGCAAAGAGAGATTTGGGGCTGGAAATGCAGATATAGGAATCTATAAGCAAAAAAAAGGATTCCTGATGGTGACTTGGTTAAGCACTCAGCCGATAACTGAAAGGTTGGCACTTCAAACTCATCCATTAACTCTGTGAGGGAAAGGACTGGGTGATCCGCTCCTGTAAAGATTACAGCCTAGAATACGCTAAGGGACAGCAGTTTTACTCTGTCATATGGGGCCCTCAAGGGTCAAAACGCAGACTTGATGGCATACAGTAACAACAAGTAGACAAATAAGTAAACTCAGAAAAGTGGGTGGGATGAAGGGGAGTTGAGATGGAGAAGAGGGAGAAGTAGGAAATGTGAGGTAACAGCACTCTTTAGTGGACAGACGGAGGATGAGAAGTCAGAGAAAGCCTCCTCCGGGAGGAGATCAGTAGACCTTGAAAGTCACAATGCTAAGGCCAAAGGAGGTGCATGATTTTCTTAAGTTTCACAATGAGGTCAGCATGGGAAGCTGATAAGTTCCCATCTGGATCTGCAGTGAGCAAGTCACTGAGAGCACACAATGGAGCTACTGAACTAGAACCTTGGCATCAGAGAACTGGAGTATGGTATGAGAAAGCAAGCCAAGGGTTTGTTTCCCAAAAGTCTGATCATGAAAAGCGAGGCAAGATGGCAGGTGGACAGGGGGAAGTGGGAAAAAGGATGTTTATGGAACTACTGAAGACTTGAGCTACTTGGCAGGGGGAGGGGAAGTTGACAATAGAATAGAAAGGAAAATCATAGGTGACCAATGAAGTCAGATCCTAGCAGAGGCAGAAAGGATTAGCACCAAAGCACAAGTGGGTGGGTGAACATATATAGGAGAACATTTTACTAAGTCGAGGAGCAGAAGCTGAGAAAATTCACTTCTAGATCTGTTTTCTGGGGGAAAATAGAAAATGGATATTTGCTAGCAATTAAGGCTTCATGGATAGGGAAGGGACTTGAGAAGACTATAAAGATTTGGGGCAGAAGCTTTGGGGTAAAGAGTAAATTAAAGAATTGCAAAGCCGTACTCTATGCCTGGCTAGATTTCCTCTCTTACATTTCTTTTCTCTCTCTCTTACATTTCTAATAGGTTTATTATTAAACAAATTCTTGTTCTCTCTCCTCTGTAAATGCAAAGCCAGTGAACAAGTTGACAAGTCGAATATTGGCAAGATGGAGATTTAATAGAGAATTGAGGGCGTTGAGGTGCATTGCAGATGCAGCATAAACCAAGGACCAAAGATTAATAGTGTCTTTGATCTCAGACACTGAATGGCAAAGAAAAAAATTATGAAAATAGCCCGGGTTTTAGAAAGATAACCCAGGTCATAAAACAAGCCAGTACAGAGATGCCAATAGCAGATGGGGAGGGGCTAGCAGGGCTGTTTCATACGCAAAGCTTACGCAAGAGTTCAGAGAATTTATATTAACAAAGCCCTAGAAGTACTATTGACTCAGAGTTTGGGCAATTTAGAAGATAGGTCTTTTAAGCCTAGCTGATTAGTGCACCTATGGCCCAAGGATAAAAGAATGATGTTTCACTAATTCAGAAAAAAGAGAGAAATACCTCAGCCTATGATGGGAGAAAAAAACTAAGGACCTACTCAAAAAACATTAGAGTGGCAACACAAGGGTCTAATCTCCTTGGACAAGATAAAATAATGTCATCAACCAAAACCAAATCCCCCGGGCTGTGGCGTCAATTCTGACTCATAGCAACCCAGATAGACAGAGTAGACCTAGGTGCCCCATAGGGATCCCACGGCCGTGAACTTTGTGGAAGAGGACCTGCCACACCTTTCTCCCTCAGAACCGCGGGTGACCTCAACAGCTGATCTCTTGGTTAGCAGCCAGCTGCTTCCCCAGCAGGCCTCCTAAATAATGCCATAAGCAAGACCAGAGGAGCAAAGTGACTCAACTTTATGTGTCTGTAACTGGGTGACCCAAACATTAAGTGCCCCACTACTAACTGAAAGGTTGTTGCTTCCTAAAGGTCACTGCCTTGAACCCTATGGACCAGTTCTACTCTGTATGAATGAGACCACCATTCATCTGGACTAACTAGACAGCAGCTGGTTAGCGATCTTAGTTATCCAGAGCGGCTATGACAGAAATACCACAGCAGGTGGCTTGAATAAACAGGTATTCCTTTTTCTCACAGTTTAAGAGGCTGGAAGCCTGAATTCCAGATGCCAGTGCCAGGGGAGACTTTCTATTGGCTCTGGAGGAAGGTCCCTGTCGCTTCTGCGGCTGCTTCCTGGTTCTTTGATCATCTTCATGTGTCCTGGCATCTGTTTTAATCTATCTCTGCTTCTCTTGCTTAATCTCTTTTATATCGCGAAAGAGATCAGCTCAACACACACCTGATACAGATCCTCAACACACACCTGATACAGATCCTGTCTCTAACCAAGACCACACGCTTCCACGGACATATAGTTAGGTGCCCCTGAGTTGGTTTTGACCCATAGCGACTCTGTGGTAATTTTCTGGTCCTCACAATTGTTCCTGTGCTTGAGCCTACAGGCATATAGGGGAGGAATTATAATATATATAACTATTTGGGTTAGGGGGCACAATTCAAGCCACGACATTACTTTACCTAGTTTCGATATAGGTATCAGATTGTAAGTAGAGGGATAACATAAAATGCCTTATGTCAAGTGCTGATAATTGTGCCCAAAGTTGACATTCCTTCATTAATTTAAACAAATATTGTTCTTAACCCTATTTTACAGATGGGAATATATTGTGCTTACAGAGGCAAAGTAAGCCACCCATATAGTTAGAAAGTGTAACATCATAAGCATTCAATGTTTGTGTCCTAAAACTCCATGGCACTGAAGTAAAACAGTTTGGAACAGAAATTCCCTTTTATATCCCAGAGCCTCAGACACTGACCATAAAGAGGAGCAAATGCTTCTAAAGTCTAAATAAACAAGCCTTTCCTTTGAAAGTTGCCTGTGTGACCACAGTGAACCACATGTGTTTCTGACCCTGAGACTCTCTCACTGCCAAAGTCAATGCCGACTCAACGCAACCTCACTGGACAGAGGATTCCTGCCCTCGGGGGTTCCTGAGATTGTAGATGTTAATGCAGAGTGGCTGGTGGTTCTGAACCGCTGACCTTTCAGATTGCAGTCCAACTTGTAACCACTATGCCACCAGGGCCCCAAAACTCCAGATACGACCAATTCTATCACACAGAGAAACATCCCATCCTGAATCCCTGCATCTTTCAGAATTGAGCTCAAGTGGAGGCGCTTCAACTTTTAGATTTAAGAAATGATATCTACATCCATTTGTAAAACACATTCACCTGCAACAGCCTGCCACAAACAAGGTTGATACCACGGCCTCTTACCCTTTCTGTTTTATCTGCACAGAAGAGTCTCGTGTGATGTCTTTTCTGCACCACAATGTAGGTTATTCCCGGCCGGTAATCTTCTTCCAAGCTAATACACGCCTTTCGGATTGCAATTAGTTCTGGCCAAGCTACCTAAGAGTAAGAAATGGAATTATGTTTCATTGGAAACTCTCCTAGCATCTCCCAGATCTGATTGTTCAGAGGGGAGCAGCTGGGAAGAAGCGCCAACAGACTTCGGAACCCCAAAGAGCAACAATGGGATAATGAGAGCGCACCTGTTTCATCTGTCCCTCAGATACCCCTCCGCGGTAATAGATGATCCGAGTGGGCTTGAAGCGGGTAGATTTGTAGAACTGGATCAGTAGCTCTCGAACCATGTTAGTAAGGTCCTGGATTACCTCTTGACTGTAGAGGAGCTCCTGGGAGATCTCTTGACGTGAGGTCTGCACCCGAACGGTGGCGCAGTACCGGCTGGGGTGGCCATCCATACTGCCAACCACGGCAGCAATGGAGGGCTTCTTCCCATCGCCCGCAGGGGGGTGCGTGACGTCGGCCCCCAGGAAGATGACCGGCTGCTGGAACACTGAGGGTCTGCTCAGATTTAAGGAGACGTTGCTGCTATCAGGCACATATATGAAGATGTTCGTGTTTAGTAAGCCTGCCAGGTATCATCACAGGTGTAATTTCATGAAAGGTGAATAAAGACTTGTGTCCACTGAGACACAATTTTGAGACTCACCAAGTATCTGTAAGGTGAGCCCTGGTGGTGTAGTGGTTACACGTGGGGCTGCTAACCGCAAGGTCAGCAGTTTGACACCACCAGCCCCTCCCCAGGAGCGAGAGAAGGCTTTCTACTCCTGTAAAGAATGCCAGTCTCAGGCACCCACGGGGGTAGTTCTACCCTGCCCTTAGAGGTTTGCTGTGAGTTGGAATCATCTCAATGGCAGTGGGCTTGTTTGTTTGTTTTGAAGTATCTGTTTAAGGAGCCTTGGTGGCGCTGGGGTTAAGTGCTTGGCTATGAACTGAAAGGTCAGCAGTTCCAACCTGCTGCTTGCTCCGTGGGAGTAAGAGGAAACTGTCTGCTCCTATAAAAACTTAGTCTTGGAAACCCAATCTGGCAGTTCTACTCTGTCCTACAGGGTCACTATGAGTGAGAACCAACTTGAAGGCAGGGGGCATTTATCACTGCTATCACACATTTAACCTATTTGTTTTACGGTCTATTCCTTTCCCCTGAGGATGTGAACCCTCTGAGGGAAGGAATTTCATTTTGTTCTGTCTTGTTCACTGTAGTGGCCCAGTGCCTGGAACACGGCTGAGCGTGCCGTTTATTGGCTTCTCATAAATAAGCTGTTGAAAAATTGAACTCATTGTGTGACACTGAGCGCTCAATCTACAGAATCTGCTCAAGAAAAGCCACGACTCAGCAGGGTAAGCTGCAGCAGGCAGTAATTGTGAGGACGGTGCAGGACAGGCAGTGTTTCTGTCTGCTGTGCATAGATTCGCTGAGTCAAAGCGGATGGAACAGCACCTAACCACAACACTCAGCAGCGGGAAAGGCAAAGCGCAGACTAGATGGGGTTCTGGGGATGTAAACGTCTGCGGAAGCAGACTGCCTCGCTTTCCACCCATCCAGGGACTGGTGGGCTCAAACTTCTGACCACTTATTTATCAGCCCCGTGCACCAATGAGAATTCCTTACAGACCCGCCCCCTCTGTTCCCTTTGCCTAAGTTCGATCTTAACAAAACAGGAGGAAAGCTCAGCCAAGACGCTTACCTTTGATGGGGCACAAGCACATTGTTAATTCCTCCGAGCTTGGCATTGATCTTCAGACAAAGATTGGAAAGGGTCTGGGGCGAGGTCTTCACGACATTTTTCACTTGAACACACTGTGTGGCCATGCCCAGTAGGGTATCTCCAACGCGTTTCACCTCCGCTACAAAAATTAATTAATGAAAAATGTTCATATGTTTTCCTAATGATTAAGAATAAAGGGGTTGGGGGGTCACTCATTAACTTTATAGAGTGCCTACTTACATACTGTACACTGGGGTACATGCTCCTTTTTTGTCAGCGCTTTCTTCTATTAAACTCCAGGGCTTTCTTCCCCCTCCCAGTTTGCCTAGTCTTTCTGGTTCTTTTCCTTCCCTCCCTCCAGCCGGTTCCCTTTACAGTTGGATGCTGCCTGCCACCACTCGCTGGGTCTGACATTCCTTTTCCCACGGGACTGCTCTGCAAAGGAACCAGTCTCCCCGGCCCGCCTCCCTCTCAGTAGACACACCAGCCCTTTGAATTCCAAAAGTTGATTTGTGTCCTTCACCCCCGCCCTCCCTGTCTAGACACGGAGATAAACAGAAAATAGTAACAAAAGAAGCAAACGCAGGGAGGGTTGAAGAAATTTTAGGAAGTTCAAGCTGCTGGTTTATAGTTCCTAAATCCCTTAGATGATAGCCAAAAAGAACTTTGTGTCATTCTTAAAACAGATACAACTGAGTCACTTCTCAGCCTTTTGACTAAGATGAAGTGTAAAACAGATACAAACAAAAGTGTTCCTTTTCTGGAAGTGCCAGGCTCTCCCACTCGTCCTCATGTACTTTTTTCTCCAAACATGTGCAGTTCTCCCTGCTCTGCCTCTACGGACCGGAGTGCAATGCACTGCTTGCCCCTCATGCCCACTGCCCACACCCAGGGTTGGGTAGGGCCCCAGAGCTGGTTGTGGCTCAGCTGTTTGTTGCAAATGTTCCAAACCTCCAGAGTTCTCCTCTCCCTCTGGCACGAGGACAATATTCCACAGAACAGGAATGAACAATCAACTGGTGTTGCTTTGACTCTCTTGAAGTTTGGGGCTGTTTATTATAACCTAGATCAGGGGTCCTCAAACTTTTTAAACAGGGGGCCAGTTCACTGTCCCTCAGACCCTTTGGGGGGCCGGACTATAGTTTAAAAAAAAACAAACGATGAACAAATTCCTATGCACATTGTACATATCTTATTTTGAAGTAAAAAAACAAAGGGGGCAAAAACACCCGGCAGGCGGGATAAATGTCCTGGCGGGTGGCATGTGGCCTGCGGGCTGTAGTTTGAGGACGCCTGACCTAGATTATTCCGACTGATATATCTGCCACTTGTTATAACGATTACAGCTCATTCAGCAATACACAGGGTCCATACCATACACCGGTGTCTTTCCGGGCAAGATAACTACAATTAGCTGCAGGCCCACATAAGTCATCTTCAGGTGCTTAAACATAGGCTCCACGCTGTCGGCACCCTGTGCATACTTGCAGAAACACGGCTGACCCTGGATGGGCATTCCTGCATCCTTGGAGATTTTCCGTAGCTGATCAGTGAAACTCCTGGTAAAACAGAACCAGTGACCCATTGCTTCCATGAAAGAAAACATTTTAGGGGGGTTAGTTCTTAATTTCCTTCTAAGAGCTTTTCTCAGTTCTGCCAATTCTTCTCACTGCCATTGAGTCAATGCTGGTTCTTAGAGACCCCCTGTGGGTTTCCAAGACTGTAACTGTTCACGGGAGTAGAAAGCCTTGTCTTTCTCCCAAAGACTGCTGGTGTTGGCCAAAATTAAAAACAACAATAACAAATTTAACTTGGCTGCCCCAAATAGGCTAGCAGTTGTACACTGCAATTATAGCCCAGAAGGATCTGTATTATTAAGCTATCAAGTTATCCTTTAAATTTTTTATTAATATGTAAGTCATAACATTCAATCATGTCAAGCAAAATTGTAAAATTGCTACCACAATCATTTTCCAAACATTCTTTTTCTACATGGACCCATTGACATCATCTCCCCTTCGCCCTTCTTCCACCACTGAACCCCCTCCCCCCAAGACCCTTAGTCTACTTGGAGTCTCTAGACCAGTGGTTCTCAATCTTCCTCATGCCGAGACCCTTTAATACAGCTCCTCATGTGGTGGTGACCCCCAACCTAAAATTTTTTTCGTTGCTACTTCATCGCTGTCATTTTGCTGCTGTTATGAATCGTCATGTAAATATCTGATATGCAGGATGTATTTTCATGGTTCCAAAATGAACACAATTAAAGCATAGTGATGAATCACAAAGCAATAAGTAATTATATATAGTGAAATATTTATTTCTAATGACAAATAAATGAAATTTTGTCTTGAAGCATGGTGTAGCATGGGTAACAGTCTTCAAACTGGTTACTCGTAGGCAGGTGTATCTGTATGTATCTGCATGTGGGCAGATAGAGGAGCGGTGTCTCGGTTCCTAAGACCATCGGAAATATGTGTTTTCCAATGGTCTTAGGCCACCCCTGTGAAAGGGTCTTTTGACTCCCCAAAAGGGTTGCGACCCACAGGTTGAGAACCGCTGCTCTATAGGTTCATCAGTCCTGGATTTCATTTATTTTTAACATTTAACTAAGTATGTCTCAGCTAGGTCTCAGGAACCAGAGGAGCATGGCTATCCAACAACAACACGTTCAAGCCAGCCATGCTGGCATGGAGAAAAACAAGGTCAAAGGACACTAGAACAGTCGGGTATGTTTGTGCTCCATTGACAACAGAGAAGCACAAGTTCACAAAACGAATGTATTTAGGTTACATGCAAACGTCAACAGACTAGGTTCAACACGAATACCAATGAAATCATCACCCCTGTACACCAATGATCACTGCAGCATTTTTCATAGTCAGAATGGGAAAACAATCAAAATATCCAGCCACAGGTGAATGGATAAACAAAACATGATCTACACATACATGGACTAGTACTCGGCTGCAAAGAGAAATGAAACCCTGATGCGAATCACCGCACGGATGAACTTTGAAAGCATGCTGATCGAATTAGGTCAGTGGATTAAGTCACTAAAGGACAAAACTAGAATGATCTCATTTATATGAAAGTAGTAAAATTTATAGAAACCGAAAATTACTAGTGATGACCAGAGGTGGGGAGGAAGGGAAGTTTGCTTAAGGGGCGCTGACTTCAGGCGAGCAGGGGAGGAATGATTTGGAAAGGGGCAGTGAGAATAGTAGCACAATTTGAAGACTATAATCAATAACACTAAATGATATAGAAATGATTGGGGTGGGGGGAGAAATCACTTAAAAGAATAAAACTCATTTTGAATTTTAAATTGAATTGTAAATTTTGGCATTACTTCCACAAGGTGTTCTGCAAGGTCCGCATTTCAAAACAACCAGCTGCTCCGTGCCAGAAAGATGAAGCTTTCTCCTCCAGTAGAGTTACAATCTCGGGAGCCCACAGGGCCAGTTTTACCCTGTCCTATGGGTCACTAGGCATCGGAATGGGCTCAATGGCAGCGAGTGAGGTATCTAAAGCTTTCCAATAATTTCTTTTGTGCATTTCCCAATATTTCATTTTTTTAAATTAAATACTTTTATTGGGGGCTCTTACATCTCTTAATATAATCCATACATGCATCCATTATGTCAAGCACATTTGTGCATAGGTTGCCATCATCATTTTCAAAGCATTTTCTTTCTACTTGGGCCCTTGGTAGCAACTCCTCATTTCCCCCCTCCCTCCCGAGCTCTCCCTCCCTCATGAACCCTTGATAAGTTATAGATTATTTTCTTATCTTACATCATCCTCTGTCACCCTTCACCCACTTTTCTGTTGTTCGTCCCCCCTGGGAGAGGGTTATATGTTGATCTTTGTGATTGATTCCCCCTCTCTCCCCCCACTTTCCCCATATCCTCCTGGTCTCTCTACTCTCCTTGTTGGCCCTGAGGGATTTATCTATCCTAGATTCCCTGTGTTTCAGGTTCTTATTTGTAGCAGTGTGCATGTTCTGGTCTAATCCAATTTGTAAGGTAGAATTGAGGTCATGATAGTGGGAGGTGAGGTGGGGAGGGGGGGCATTAAATTTGCCAGTATTTCATAGAATTCTTTCATTTTCATCCCTGTTCCCTTTTTCTTGCCTTGTTTTTTTTTTCCTGCTCTTCTCACTAACTTCTTTAATATAGATAGCTCCATCTGTAAACCGTGACTGGATAATCTTAGTTAAAAAAGCCTGCAGTTAAACAAGCTCTCTAGCAAATTATAATGATAAAAATAAACTCATTTTTATCTTAGCTGAGACGATCCAATTAGTATCAAAGAAGGTGAGCTGTGGAAACTTCATCAAGAACTCAAGAGTTCACCAACCAGCACTGACTGCTTCAAGCCGATTAGTCACGCACATTGTTGCTCTGAATACAGGAACCTGAGTCAGATTCTCAATGGAAGTCCCAAGTTTGAAACGTAAAGGATACAGGGTCTTTGCCCTACAGTCAGGTGATGTCACGCTAACAACCAGGGATTTAGTTCCAGGGCACACAGCACTGTTCATATCAAAGACAGCCTTTCCTATCACTGCAGATACTCACTTGAGCAAATCTTCCCTGCATTGTTTCTGAGGTGCAAAACAAGCAACGGCCCACACTTTAATTTCAATGCCAGCATAAAACTGCTTTCCTCGCATGTCCCAGACACCCTGGTTGGGTGTAGCAACTGTTTTATTCTTCAAAAAAAGAAAGAATGAAAGACATTATAATCCAAGACCATTTATTATTACTGGTAGGTGATAAACCCTTTTTGGTCTTTACCAAAAAGGAAGTAAACAAAAACACACAGAATAACCCAAACTAAGGGCAAATCCAGTGTGTTATGGTGTGAAGCCCATGGATTATTCTGCTTTTACCTGGTAGGGGGTGAAGGTTACATCATACACTGGAAAGCTTACCCGGCCTCCGTATTGTAGCATTGGTGCGGGGAGCACCCTGCCTGTGAGCTCTGTCATTTCATTGTGGACAACGATGCCAAACTCCTTAAGGTGTGGATCAGGTCCGCCCACCATGCTGTTACTCTTCACCTAGAGAACAGGAAAGCCCGCATATATAAAAACCAAAGAGTAACTGCGCCCCGTCAGGAATTTTCTACTCTTTCCCCCTTCCATCTGAAAGGTAGCTTATCTTGAAGACCATGCCTTACTGACCAGTCTGCTGATTTCCTCCTGTCGGTCAGGAGCAGATCTTGCAGTTGCCTTGATCATAGTAGAAGTCTGATTGTCTGTGAGCTTCTTTATACAGCGCTGTCCCGCCACTATGTTACAGACCTGGAGAGCGGCAAAGGGAAATCAGAGTGGGGGCAACGGGCTTCTACATCTTTGGCCTTTGTCAAGTTAACTGTCAATGACATAGCTCATTTCTAGTAAACTAAAAAGTCCATTACACAGTGAAGTTATATAGCCAAAATGCTATAGGAATTAGTCTCAAATTCCACCACTAGTTTGGAACAAACTTTTTAACAAAATAACTCGTTAAAAAAATTGCCAGATTGGTAAAAGAAAACAAGATTGTTACGCTTACCTCAAGGGGCAAGTATGTATGTTTTTGTTCTTGTCCCACTTGGAGACAGGGAAGATGAGGGTATTTCAGCTGCAGGCTGTACTTTTGCTTAAAATATTGAGCTACTGTACATTCCATAGCTTGACCATTTTCTAGCTGTAAAGGAAATCTGGAAGAAAGACTGACGTTTTAGAAATTTCTTCAGGTTCTATTTTTTTTTTAAAGAAAAAAAACATCCTATTAATATTTTCTACCTGTTACTTAAAGGAAGAAATGTCAAACTTTATTTCAACATTGTCACTCAAGTAAAGTAGAACTTAATCAGGTGTTTCTGTTGGGTTTTTCCACGTTTGTTGAAGCCAGGATGAGAGAATTAATTTTTTTTTTTTTGTAATTTAAAGAATTGAAAACAAGTAGCTACAGAACAACAACAACAACGAAAAAGCCCACAGACTCTGTAGAGGTCAAATAACACCTTCAGATAAAAATATAATCATTGCTGGTTTCTCAAGGATATAAATATAATCAATGCTGGTTTCTCAAGGATACTAAAGCTTACCTAAGGTCTCAGAGCGTCTGTTAAAGAGCACTCGCTGTAAGATGAGTGTAGCACAGTTATTGGAATCACCGTTTCAGTTCCCCAAACCAAGACAAATACATGTAGCTTTGGAGGCAACAAGACCAAACACGTGAAACTGACATTGTGCCAGGATATCTCATAGAAACTGGGGAGCAAGCTCTAGAAGACTCTTTATTTAGCTCTTCTAGTGGGTGAAGGCTCCCAAGCACTTGGCACAATGATAACTGTAATGCTGCTTCTGTCACTCTTACGGCCCCCACAAGGCAACATGCAGAAAA
>NW_022111357.1:8109961-8113838 GCF_000313985.2 Echinops telfairi
ATCATCTATGTGTTCTTTGTATCTAGGCACTTTTAAACTTGGTGCAAAGATTCTGCAGAGGGGATTCAAAAAGTTCATGGGAAACGGAGTTAAATGATGATGATGGAGGTTCCCACCAACGGTTTGAAGTCCTCTTGCACAGCTCTGTAAAGCTCCATGGTTTCTCGTTCCTGAAGGACCCCATGCTTCAGAAAGCAGAGGGTCAGTGGAAAAGAAGAGAGCTCTGAGGTGGGCGGACAGAGTGGCTACAGTCATGGCTGAAACCAGCAGTTTCATTTCGTTACAGGAAGGGTCCTTCTGAATGAGAACTCACGTGAATCCGAACTGACTTGATGGCACCTAGCAGCAACGTGTGAAGTAATTATATCACAAAAAAGGCATGGCTCTTTGAAACAAATGTTAAAATTCTCAATAGTTATTTCATAAGGTTTGGATAACTACCCCCCCCCACCCCCACTTCCTTAGAAAAGAGGTCAGTATTGCCACATGGGAAGAACTGGAGGAAATTATGCTAAGTGAAGTAAGCCAACCATAAAAGGACAAGTGCAACATGAGTCCACTGAGGTAAGCTTAAAAATGGGGCATAGAGGAAAAGCTACTATATACATACATTCCTGGGGTGAGGTCCAGGTACTATACATTCCTGGGGTGAGGTCCAGGTACTAGGGGAGGGGCTAAACCCAATCCAGGGATACACATGACAACCAACTAAATAGGAGGGGAAAAGAAAAGAGAAAAAAAAAGACATGGAGGGGTAGGATCAGGGCCCTAACCCACCCAAGGGGAAGGTATGGTTTATATCTCCACAGGAGAGGGAGAAAGAGACCAGGCTTCAGCCCGGTGCTGTGCACCAAGATGGGAATCCAACATAGCAGCATGTAGTAGGGAACCAATATAGAGGTCTGCAGGACTGGCCCCAATCCCATCCCAACTACAGTATGTGGAACCCGCCCCCCTCCCCGCAAGAATGCACTACAGAGGACAGCACTGGAGCTACAGTTTGGGGAAAGGGGCGTGTCTGATCAGAGCACACAGGAGCAAATGAAGGGGGAGAGAGAGAGTGGAGCCACCAAGCCCCGAGGATGGTATTCCTGTTCAGAGCAGACAATGCACAGAGAGGACCATAGGGCTGGCCCCACCACAAGACACAATGTCCCTCACTGACCCATAGCACTACAGGGAATAACACTGGAGACACAGTGCAGGAATTGTGCCCAATCTGACCCAATCACACTGGGGCGAAACACTAAGGGCATGCAACAGAGCAGTAAGGGGAGCAAAGTGATGAAGTCCCTGAGGAATACCAAAAATAGACTTTGGGGACAGAATGTGGCACCCCATGAGACTGGATTGGAAAACACTCCTAAAGGTCAAAACACAGACCTGAAACTGTTTATATGCTTTTCAGTTTATGGACATTGGCTTTCTTTTTGTTGTTATTTTGTTGTGTTTTTTTGTAGTTGGTGGTAGTGGTGGTCTTGTCTTCCTTTGTTGTTTTGTTTGGCTTTGCCTTGCTTTTGCACTTATTAATGTCTCTGCACATCTATCTAGATAAGATAGGCAGGAAAAACAATTTAGAGGAGAAAACAACAGGACTGACAGGTCTGAGGGGACACGGGAGAAGGTGAGGTGACAGAAATGAAGGGGGGTGGGGAAGTCAACCAACCTAGGGACAAGGGAACAACAAGTAAACTAAAATCAATGGAGAGAAGGGTATAGGATGCCTAGTGGGGCTTAATCAAGGGCAATGTAATAGCAAGGAATTACTGAAACCCAAATGAAGGCCAAACATGATAGTGGGACAAGAGGAAAGTAAAAGAAAAAGAGGAAAGAACTAGGAGGCAAATGACAATTATAGAGGTCTAAATACAGGCATGTACATAAGTAAATATATTTATATATAATGATAGGGAAATAGATCTATGTATTTATATTTAAGTATTAGGGTAGCAGATGTTAAGTATTAGGGTAGCAGATGGACATTGGGCCTTGACTCAAGTACTCCCTCAACGCAAGAACACTTTGTTCTAATAATCTGGCATTCTGTGATGATCGCCTTCCTGACACAATCACTGAAGACAAATGGGTGCATAAGCAAATGTGGTGAAGAAAGCTAATGGTGCCTCACTATCAAAAGATATAGCGTCTGGGGTCTTAAAGTTTTGAAGATAAGCAAGCGGCCATCTAGCTGAGAAGCAACAAAGCCCACATGGAAGAAGCACACCAGCCTGTGCGATCATGAGGTGTTGATGGGATCAGATATCAGGCATCAAGACCCAGAACAAAAATCATACCAATGTGAATGGGTGGTGGGGAGTGCAGAGTGGAGACTCAAAGCCCATGTGTGACAATTGGACATTCCCTCACAGAAGCGTCACAAGGAAGAGATAAGCCAGTCAGGGTGCAGTATAGCACTGATGAAACATACAACTTTCTTCTAGTTCTTTAAAGCTTCCTCCCCACACTATCATGACCCCAATTCTACCTTACAAATCTGACTAGACCAGAACATATATGCTGCTACAGATAAACCCCTCAGGAGCAATAATGAGAATAGAGATACCAGGAGGGGAAGGGCAGGTGAGGGGAGAAAGGGGGAATTGATCACAAGGACTGACATATAACCCTCTCCCAGGGGGACGAACATCAGAAAAGTGGGTGAAGGGAGACAGTGGACAATGTAAGATTGAAAATAATAATTTATCATTTATCAAGTGTTCATGGGAGAGGGAGGGAGGAGGGAGAGAAAAAATGAGCTGATACCGAGGGCTCAAGTAGAAAGAAAATAAGTGAAAATGAGGGTACAGAAAGGATGCACTGCAGAAGCACGCCTGACACTGACACAGGGAAGAAGCGGGCTAGCTGCAAAGTGAGGAGGAACAATCTACCCCAAGATTCAAAAGAAATGTATGTCTTCACGGGACAGCCCCCCATTCCTCATAGGCCTTCCTAGACCACAAGGGTCGTATATTGGGAGCTATAGCAAACGGTAACATGAGGGAGGCATGCACATCTCAGAATAATCAACCGCTTGAGATCAAAAGGACAGCATGCACCTGAGGACAAAGTTCAGGAAGGCTAGGACAGGAGGAGGAAGGTGACAGGAAGCAGAGGGAGGAGTGGGATGAGCGAGGCCACACTGTGGGATTGCAATCAATGACACGAAGCAGAAGAGGATGAACTGGCGTCTGGAAAACGGATGTGCTCGATAAAGCTTCACCCAATTCACAATAAAAAGTGAGAAATACGGCAACGAATGTACAAATGCACTTGACACAATGGATGGATGTATGGATTGTGATAAGAGTTGTATGAGTCCCAATAACATGATTTTAAACAAACAAAAAGTAAAAAATAAATGAAAGAATTACTAACTACACTTACAGTATTCTAAATAACACTTAGACTTATTGCTCAGTCTAAGTTAACCAAGAATTAGCACATTCTGTTTAAAAGGGTGACCAAAATTAAAGGCAGGAAATGATTTTGATAAATCTCTCTGTCAAAAACCTGTTATTGGTGTTTTGAAGGAGAGGTTCATTGACCTTGGGTATCACAGTACAGGATCACCATTTCTCTAAGGATTAGGGTAGCTTTCCTCTGTTACCACATCTGTGGTGCTATCTTTTGAGACGTGGTTCACATACGTTTGATGACTGGCTGGCCGCCTCGTCACATTACAGACCCGATACTTTCGTTTCATCTGTCCGCAGTGTGTCACCTCAACTTTAAGACCTGAAGTTTAAACAAACAAACAAATACAGGCAAAACACATTAGTTACGGTGACAAAACCAGATTTTTTTCTATTTCTTTTATTTATCTTTATCATTTTATTAGGGGCTCATACAACTCTTATCACAATCCATACATACATCA
>NW_022111357.1:8114743-8117185 GCF_000313985.2 Echinops telfairi
GATTTGGTATGTTAGGGCCCTCCTTATACAGTTTGGAGACAGACCTCATGAAATTTACATTGTAGTGAGATAAAATGGTAATAAGCAAACAAGAAATTAAAAAAAAATTAGGTAAATACGTTACTTAAGATGGACGTGTTTAAGTGGGTAAGAGTAGTATGTATTGAATGCTGTGTATATAGCCAAGTATAACGTTGAATGTGTTACAAACCTAATTATATCTAATTCTCCAAACAACCCTATAAGATAGACCTTCTTATCCTTCTTTTATAGGTGAATAAATTAAGGCTCACGGGTGTTAAGTAACTTGCCCAAAGTCCCACTGGTGGGGCTTTCTGGAAGCCCAGGTCTGCCCAAATCCAAAGCCCATGCTCCAGACACAACGGGGAGCTGCCTCTCCAAGACCACATCCATGCAAACACCTACCTCTGATTTCTTTGGTGAACTTGACACGCTGGGAGTCTGTTAGTGGTTTGGTCTGTTCATTGATGTTCTGAATGTCTAACACCTCACACATGAACTCGATGATAGGCTGAGCCCGGTAGAAAGCCGTCGCGGACACTAATACACAAAGGAAGGGTGCTCAGCTCAGGAGAGAGGAAAAGGACCCAAAGAACAACAGGAGTCCAAGGAATAATACGACGTAGAGCGCTCCAGCATACCGTCAATATTGAGCATCATATTCCACATAGCAGGTCTCACGGACTGGTGAAAGCCAAACCAAACCTCTCGGCCCCCTCCCAGAGGGTGGTAATAACCTTCAGGAGGTGAGAAAAAGGAGCGGCCCACGGGAGTGTACCTGAAGAAATCAGATTTTAAATATTTCACCATGAACATTAGAAAGGTCTTTAATTTCATGAACTGAAACCAAGCTTGAAATATGATTTGTGTAGAATTTTTTTAATGCCTTTGTGCAACCTTCCCAAACCACCTGGCATTGGTGGGAAAGACTTCAAATCAAGGTACTAACCTCATGGAGGGTAGGTGTCTCGTGATAACATCAAGTGCTTGTACCGAGTCATCTGGGACTTCATTCAGGTGTCCGGCCAAAGCTTCTAAAAGCAACTGAAGGCTCACAACTGACACCCACTGAACAGACACCTTAAAGGTTTGATCTTTACCTTCACCTGGAAGGGTCACCTCCATATCAACCTAAGGCAAAAAATACGCACAAACACACATGACTTACAAAGGCTATGGGGGCCATTCGAGGAGTTTTCAATATGGGATAGGCATAAGTGTTTATTTTAACATTTTCTGCAATTTTATAACACTGGAAACCCCCAAAAGTATCCGTGAATAGGGGATTAATTTCATTAGGAGTCTTGCCCGACTGCTAAAGAATAAGGTAGACCCAAATGGGCAGAACAGGAGCACTGGGGTGTACATGGTGGGCTGCTAAGCACAAGGCCAGCAGTTTAAAACCACCAGTGCTTCTGGGGGAGAAAGATGAGGCTGTCTCCTCTCCTAGAGGTTTGCAATCTCTGAAGCTCACCAGGGCAGGCAGCTCTATTCTGCCCTCTAGAGTCCCTGGGAGTAAGAATCAACTCAATGGCATGAGTTTGGTTTGCCTTTGAAATGTACAGAAATGGAAACATCTCCCAGACGTGTTGTGAAATGAAAAGATGATCACAGAAAAATAAGCCAAAACGAGAGTGAGAGAGAATATGCATAGCCAACACACACACACACACACACACACACACCAAATTATTAGTAGTTTCTTCTGAAGAGGAAAATGGGATTGTGGGGTATAGTCAGGTGGGGAAGGCAGGAAATCTTTAAAATTATCTGGATAAGTCTATATGTATATATTTTCATATATTGCTTTACTCATTTTAAAAATAATATTAATTATAATAGGCAAAAGATAGGAGCAATCCAAATGTTGATGAGCAAAATGAGATACATACATACAATGGAATATTACTCAGCCTTGAAAGGATTTAACTACTGATACATGTTGTACCATGGAAGAACCTTGAAAACATTATGCTAAGTGAATTAAGCCAGACACAAAGGCCACATATTGTATGATTCCATTTATAAAAGAATCTAGAACAGGCAAATTTCAAGAAACAGAAAATAGAACAAAGATTGATGAACACACGCTGCAGACAGACAGTGATGGTGGTTGTATAACAGTGTGAATGCACCGCATGTCACTGCAATCTCTTAAAACTGGCTAAATGGGTAACGTTCCTGTGATGTGCAAGGGTGAGTCAAAAAGTATTGCTATAAAATCATAGAAACCAAAATATCAAAACATGACGCTTTTGTTTCTTGGCAGATCTTCCATCTAGACCTCGACACTTCTGAAGGAGGTGTTGCTGCCTCTTTAACCCTCCCCCAGAGGAATCTACACTCACTGAGCCGCACCACATCGAAGCAGCAGTTGGGCCCCTCCTCAGATTGCGTTCCTTTTAAACGCTGAGTAAGGAA
>NW_022111357.1:8118406-8131727 GCF_000313985.2 Echinops telfairi
GGGGGAAAGTTTGCCAATGAAACGCTGCCGGACAGCCCTTGCTCCCTCACAGAATGAGCAGGTGAGTCATCATCTTTGAAAAGACTCCTTGGCACAGCTTTCCTGGACTGTTTTTCATCAATGTCGCTTTCAAATTTCTTCAAACTTCCTAGTAAACCCTCGAAATTGAACTGTGCCCATCAAGAAAATCTATCAAGATGATTATGCCTTTGTGACCCCGCCCTCCGTCTGAGCTGACCTTTCTGACTTGAATTTAACGGGCCTAAGAGCTTCCCTTGGAAGGCCATTTTTGTAATTGACCCTTGTCTTCTGGATCAAATTGATAAATCCAAGAGTCATTCCCACTTAGGATTCAGTCCATGAAATAGTCTTCATTAGCCTGGGGCTTGCTTCAAAGACTGATGGAAAGGTTAGCTCTTTGAGCTACCTGAACTTTGCACCCTGTTTTTCTTCGGTATGCTTTTTTTTAAGGCATAGGCAAGTGTACTACTAAGAGACTGTGCCTGCAGCCATCCACGGATCACAGAGACATGCTCAAGCACATTTGTCTGGAATAAGCCCGTGCGTAGATGAACGGAACTTGAGCAGCCACACTTTTTTTCAACTTACCCTCTTATTTACCACACACATACATGCAAACAACAACAACAATGTTGTTAAAGTAGTGTGAATCTACACCAAATCTATTTTGCTAAGTGGGTATTGGATAATCTTCTATTATTTATAAGAACCCCAATGTTCAGCTTTGGGCAGCACTTTAACAACGTGAGGCAGTCCAAGTATATAATAAGATGGCTTCACCAACCTAAACTCCAAAGCTCATCTCATCTTCGACCTTCGTTTAACTAAGGGATCGCAGGACATGGACAGAATAATATAAATCTATCATCACCACACGAGTCCTGCTGGTGCAGTGGTTATGAGTCGGGCTGCGATTGCATGATTGGCAGTTCGAAACCACCAGCAGCTCCGAGGGAGAAAGACTGGGCTTTCTCTCCTGTCAACAGTTAGAGTCTCGGAAACCCACAGGGCGAGGGTGGGGGTGTCACTCTGAGTCAGCAATGACTCAGTGGCAGTGAGTTTTTCGGTTATCATCACCATGAGAAACAATTCTAAAAATTAAATGACTAGAAAAGAAACATTTTATGGTCATGACTATGAAGTGACTTAGATCTAATAGACTTCTTGTGTTCACACTCACCCTGTCCCGTCCAATTGGCAGCGGATGTGCAGTATACATGTTCCTCTTGCCGTCGTAGCCGGGCTGCCGATCACCAAATATCTGCATCTTGAAGTGCCGCACCATGGTATCTACCACCTCCCTTAACAGTAATGGAGATACTGGCAGTTAGCCTTGTGAAACGGTCAACGGCAAGGAAAGCTTCGCCATACCTTTTAGGGCAAGTCACTAAAAAAATGGTAATGGTAAACTAACCAACTAAAGAAAGATAAAAACAAGTTAAGAAAAATAACTATGAGATGATAACAGAAGGTGGTAAAAAAGAAGGAATGAGCATAAAATGGGTGGCATCCTGCTTTCTAAAAGCCTCTCCGATCGTAAGTATAGCTTTCTAAGAATAACCTCTCTTGGGTGCCTAAATTTGGCATGGGTCCCATCCACTTCAATTCTGACGCACAATGACCCTGTGCGAAGGTTTCGGAGACTGTAAATCTTTATGTGAGCTGACGGTCTCATCTCTGTCCCAGAGAATGGCTGGTGGGTTTGAACACCTGAATCCATGCCACCACCAAATAATGATGTTGGCTCAATCAACACCCTCATTTAAGTATACTGATTTTAGAAAATGAGAGTGGGCAAGAATGTAGGAACTCAAGACTCAGAATATCGAAGATGTATCACACCCAGAGGAGTAAGCCAACCACTTTGCCTGATGCTGGTGATTTATGATTCTGAGTACTAGTTTGCTTTATTTCACAGTATTCCCAAGAGAATGTTGTAAAGTATTGTCCTGGTAAGATAATGACTGACATCACTTAGCTTATTTCTTTTTAAAATAAAAAGTCTTTCTCTCGGCATCCATGTGTAGTTTTACTTGGGTGGTCTTGCATCTATGAAAGATCATACTGTATGCAGGCCATGAAATACATGAAGCTTCCAGGAAACTGGAGTATAAAGCTTAAGATATTGAGCCTGTGAGATTTTGGAATACACGAGTCAGTGAAAAGCCAGGTACTAAATAAGTGCAGGAGGCCCTGGGGGGGACAGATGGCTAATGTGCTTGGTTGTAACGGAAAGGTTGGTGGTTCTGGTGGCTCTCCATGCAGAGACGCTTCATAAAAAAAAAGATCTGGTAGTCTGCTTCTGAAAGACAGCAGCCCCTGATATGGAGTCACCATAGAATGGACTCGATCATAGACTAGACTCAACAGTAACTGGTTGGTTTTATAAGGTGTGATCCGACCAACAAGAATGAGCACCATGGAAATGGTATCTTTAAAGTCCAAATATATCACAACTAACTAATGTTTAAATATTATTACAAATGGGAAAAAACAGTGCAAATGAAGCCTGTGGCAGAGACATAAGATAAATTGCATGCAGCTGAAAAACTAATGAAAAATGTAGTATCATATATGCCCCATAAGAAAGCTAATTTTAAAACTATATATTCTCATGCTGGAAAGGGGTAACCATGTCTTTACATTCTTAAGTGATAACTATAAAGAATGTCACTGTGGCCAAGACATTGTCACCTCTATCCCTATTTAATCTTCACAATAACTTTGAGAGACAAGTAGGGGGATGATTATTGTCATCATGTTAAAGAGAAGAAGTTAAAATTCAGAACAGGCAAATGATCTACTTGTGGTAGAGCTACACAACCTTGGGACAAGTTAAGCTGTCCCATGTCTGTTTCTCCATTTGTAACATGCTGATCATGATAACCTGTGGAGGTGGTGGTATCATGTGGATAAACACACATAATCAGAACAGCATTTGTCATATGATAAGCTACCTACTCTGGTCAGCTAATAAAACCCATGGTCAATGAGTCAATTCTGACTCACAGCAATCCTATACGTGGTTTCCAAAGACTTGAACATCTTTACAAGAGTAGACAGCCTCATCTTTCTCCTACTAGCAGCTGGTGTGTTTGAACAACTCACCATTCAGTTAGCAGGCTCTCTACTCCCATAAAGATTTATAGCCTCAGAAGCCATATGTAGGAGTCAATATGGGTATGAGTCAGAGAAGGAGCCCTGATGGTGTCGTGGTTATGTGTTGAGTTGCTATTCACCAACGTAGCGTGTGGAACCAGCAGCACTCTGCTGGAGAAAGAGGAGACTTTCTACTCTTATTAAGAAGTAGTCTCAAAAAAAAAAAAAAAAAAAAAAAAAGAATTAGTCTCTTTGAGAATGATGATGACAAAAAATGTACAAATGTGCTTGACATAATGGATGGATGGATGGATTGAGAAAAGAGTTGTACAAGCCCCCAATAAAATGATTAAAAAATAAAAAGAGTTTCAGTCTCAGAAACCCAAAGGAGAAGTTCTACACCGTCCTATATTATAGAGCAGCAATTCTCAACCTATGGGTCGTGACCTCTTTGGGGGTAGAATGATCCTTTCACAAGGGTCGCCCAATTCATAACAGTAGCAAAATTACAGTTATGAAGTAGCAATGAAAAAAATTTTATAGTTGGAGGTCAATGACAACATGAGTAACTGTATTAAAAGGTTGCGGTATTAGGAAGGTTGAGAACCACTGTTATAAAGTTTTTGGAATCAGAATCAACTCAATGGTAGTGGGTAAAGATATCATTTCAACAATTTTCCTCTATCCTCAATTGCCAAAATTTCCCTCTATAAATATACTCCAATTTCTCCACTCTTAAAACAAAATAATTTAAACTCTCTTAGCTCCTCTTCTTCCTTGCCTGACTATCCCATTGCTCTGCTCTTCTTCAAAATCCTTTGAAGGAATTATCTCTAAACATTCCCTTTTGCTCTTAAAGAAACTCAGATTTGGGTTTTTCCTCCACCCAAGCTATTTTTTATCAAAGTCCTTAGTGATTCTCACTTTACCAAATCCATGCTGCTTGACCATTGGATGGAAGGTCTTCCATCTTAAAACACCTGCCCTTGACCCTAGGACACCACCCTTTCCGGGTTTTCTCTATAGCCCCTCAACCCCCACCTTGCTGCTGATGTTCATCTCCCAGCCTCTAGGGGGCCTCAGTCTTAGAGTCTTATTTTCTCTAATCGCACCTACGTTTTACATGCGCTCACCTGTCTCACGGTTTTACCACCACAATGCCGGTGTCTCTCTTAAATGCTTGTCTCCAGCTTAGGCCTTTCCCCAGAACGTCAGCTTCATATATTCAATTTCTGCTCAACATCTTTAGAACAGCTACAATGGGCAAGCCAATCTAACACTCTCAAAATAGGTCTCCTGATCCAAACTTGCTCTTCCTATATTCTTCCCCATGCTAATAAAAAGCAACTCCATTTTTCAACTGACTCAGGACAAGAAACTTGGAATTCATCATGACTCATGTCCTTCTTTTACACCCCATGTTCAATTCATCAGCAAATCCTGTTGACACTACTTTCAAAATATTTGTAGACACTGACTAGCTCTCAGCATGATAATTTTTTTTCTTCTCCTACCCAGGTCAAAACTACTGTCACTTTTCATCTGAATTATTACAAGTGTCCCCTAATCGATTTTCAACACAGCAGCCAGAATAACCCATTAAAAATCTAAGTCAACCACAGGTGTCACTGCTTACAAGATTCTGTATATCTAGGGCCCTGTGGAGTTTCTCTCACCTCATCTCCTATCACTCCATCCCCCTCGCTCCCACTCCACTCAGACAAACCTATTTGCTAATCTTTAAACAAAGCAAGCTGTTGTCTCTGCCTGCAATACTCTTCACTTACATGCTCCATACCTTTCCATGTTTCTTCTCAAACATCACAATGGGACACCTGTGAACTCTTCCATGAAACAAATTTATATGAATAAATACAAATATGTCAATGGCTTGCTCCACTGTGGTAGCTATATAATTGTCGATTTGAGAGGATTATGAGTGAAGGGGTGGAGTCTAGCTTGTCAATCTGATCATAGTTTCTGTGTGGGCTTGACCTCCTGGGAATCCTGGGAAATCCAGTATTTTCCTTCTTGGAGGTGGGAGACTCTCTACTCACACCCTGGGAGACATAGCAGCTGACAAGACACTTGGACCCACCCTGATGCAGAGACCCCTGCCAGCGCTGAGATGTTTCCAATGACACTGGATCCAAAGTCCTGTGATCTTCTATATTCTGTGTCGTTGCATGTGTTTCATGAGTCTGAAGAGGACTTTATAGATTGGTATAGGACATGTGGGCTAATATGGACATGGGCTTAATCTGGACTGGGCTGGATGTTTTCTCAATGTTCAATTGCTCTTGTATATAAATCTCTTTCTTATACACATATGTGTGTCAATGGATGTTTCTTCTAGTCTACCCAGACTAACACACTCACCTTCATTCCATATCTTCCATCTCTGGTTTCTTTTTCTCTATAGCACATATTACCACTAACACTATTAAGTGTTTAAATTTTATTTGCTTAATTCTAGTCTCCTCTCACTAGATACCAGTTCCTTGTGGATAGAAACCTTTGCCTGTTCTGTTCATGTTGCATTCTAGAGCCCAGAACAACAGTTGCACATAGTAAGCACTCAGTAAAGTATTTACTGACTGAATCAATGTTCATCAATACTACCTACACTTCTGCCACAACTGATCTCTGTCATATAACAGGCAAATTTTTTATGACCTCACACAAGATTGAACTGTACCAGAAAGCCAAATTATTGACTTGTCACAAGAAAAATACAAACTGAAACAGCACAAAACATTTTACTATAACAAACAAAAACAGAATTCTTAGAACAGCAGGAATCATAATATCAAAGACTTGAATGATACTCATAGGGCCAGGGAAAAGGAAAGTGATATTCCCCACACACTGTAAGATTTATAACAGGTATGGGTGTTCACCCCTGGTACAATCTCCCAATCAGACCACAATATTTGTTCTCTCATCAGGGCCTCTCTTGGACAGCACTAGAAATAAAAAATTTTCTCTTTGAACTTACTTTTTATAATACTCCAAGATGTTCTTCTGTCTTTACACTTATTACATATATAGATATAGTCTAATTATAACTCTTAATAATACCGTTTGAATTTCCACGTAGTTTTCTTTCCCATGGATGCTAACATAAATTTCTGCTAGCCTTGGTTAACGAAACAGGGACCGTCTCTTTCATTATATAACTGTCTACTAATTGACCAGTGATGTATCCAGGACTCTGCTAGGAGCTGCGTGACCAAATATGAACTGCAAATCTGCCATCAAGAAGCCTAGCATCCTGGAGAACAACAAAGGCCACGTGTTGTAAGACTTTGGAGAAGAGTGGAGGTTGTACATCATAAATTTAAACAAACAGAATTCTACTTTTCCTAAGCCTTACCTGTTGACTCTGCGAGGCCGTTTTTCTGGCTTAATGTCCACATCGTAGTGATACACGTCTATTTTAGGAATCTGAACCTGAAAATGATTGGCTAACAGTCGAATTGGTTTTCCAACAGTCCCAAGGCCAGGACGACGCGGTGGCTGGAACAGGCTGGTTGGAGGGCCTGAGGAGATTGAGAGACATTTGATATGCTATTTATTTGGACCTGAAGGACAATATCCTTAATAATCAAGATGATTGCTACAATTATTGAGATCCTGTGACTCGCTGAACATACTCTGAAAGAATTTAGGAAGTTTCGATTTAAATTTAGGTTTCTAAATATTTTGTCATGTTGCTATAATTTTTTAGTTAGGAGTGTCAAAACAAGATTATTCTGATGAATTCCTCTCAGATGCAGACTGCTATACAAAACTTTTCATGAGCATCATTGTCTTTATAGCCTGGCTATAAAGGGTTACCCCTTCCCCCAAAAAAAAGACCCAGAATTTTTTTTAAAAGCTATGTCTTTAAAATTTTTTTAACAAAACAACCTTAACGCCTTCAAAGAACTCTCCATCACACTTAATACATTTGTCAAATCTGAGATTCCATTCTTGGAAACATTTTTCAAACTCATCTGTTTGGATGGCTAACAGCACCTCCCTTGTTGTTTTCTTCACCTCTTCTACGTCATCGAATCACTGTCCTTTCAGGTCCCTCTTCATTCTTCACACGGAGTGAGGTCAGATGAGTAAGGTGCATGGGGCAAGAGAGGCATGCCGGGTTTTTTGTGTGCCCAAAACTGGTGCACTGAGATGGCTTCATGAGCAGGTGCATTGTCGTGGTGGCTAAACAGTCCTCCATGTACCACAAATCAGGTCTTTTTTTGTGGCCCATTATTATACAATCTTTTCGGAACCTCTGAATAGAGAGCTTGATTAACAGTGTGACCTGTGGAACGAACTCCAAATGCACTATCCCCCTCATATAAAAAAAAAAACAAATGAACATCATCTTGATCTTTGATTTCATTTGATGAGCCTTTTTTCGGCAAGGTGATGATAGCATCTTCCACTGGTTTGCTTTCCACGTCGTCAGAATAGAACCATGTCTCGTCACCAGTAATGACCCTGGGAAAAAGTCTGGGTCACTTGGGAACTGTTCTTTCAAAGCACGGCAGGTTTCCACAAAACCCTCTTTTTCCTGGTCAGAACCTGAGTCACAAATTTCTCAGCAACCCTTCTCATTCCCAAATCTTCTGTTAAAATTTGCTGAACCGAGCTCCAAGATAGTCCAGATAACTTCTCCATCTCTTCAATGGTCCATCGTCAGTCCTCAAGCACAAGTGCACAAATTTTGTCAACATTTTCATCCTTTCAGGAAGTTGACAGCCATCCAGAATGAGGTTTGTCATCAATCAACATTTCACCTTTTTTTGAAATGAGAAAACCCACTTGTACACTTGAGTCTTTCCCATAGCGTTGTCTTTGTAGGCTGTGTTCAACATCACAACAGTTTCTGAGACATTTTTCCTGAGCAGGAAACAGAATTTCACAGCCACACACTGTTCTCTTAAATCAGCCATCCCACCAAATGAAAAAATCCACTGTGACTAGAAAGAACCTTCCCATGTGATGCCGCTGGATGCACTAACTCAGAGAGTTGGTCAATGCTCGCCTAGCGGGGGGGCGGGGAGTGTAGTTACTACAAAAGCTCCGCCCAGGAGAGCTTTTTTCCATTTTTTAGTTTTGTTTTGTTTTGGTGGGGGGAACCCCCTGTATGCATTTAAAAATACAGCCATCTCTCACCATGTTCGGGCTGAAGATGATCCATCAAACCCTCATGTTCTGACTCAACAGGGAAATCAAGCTGGATTCAGAAGAGAATATGGAGTGAGGAGTATCTTAGCTGATGCCAGAAGGCTCTTCACTGAAAGTAGAGAATACCTGAAATATGTTTACCTTTGTTCTTGTTTTCCTTTTTCATAGGTTAAAAACAAACAACTTTTATTGTGGTTCAGGTGAAAGTTTGCAGAGCAAATTAGCCTTCTCTTCAATAACTTGTACACATTCTACTTCCTGACATTGTTGCATATCCCATTACATATTATTCCCACACCCTCCTCGCGTTCTTTCTGGTCCCTTTCTGCCTTCAGCGTTGGTTTAGGCAAATGTCATTTTTTATCTGTGTTTATTGACTAAGTATGGATCATAACAGATTATGGATAACATTTTGAAGAATGGGAATTCCAGAAGACTTCATTGTTCTTATGTGGAACCTCTAGATAGATCAGAAGACAATCATTTGAACAGATGAAGGGGATAATATGTGGTTCAAAATCATGAAAAATGTGCATCAGAGTTGTACCCTTTCACCATACTTAATCGATCTGTATGCTCAGCAAATAATCCAAGGACTACACAAAGGGGAATGTGGCATCAGGATCGGAAGAAGACTCACTAAAAGCCTGCAATGTGCAGATGATACAACCATACTCCCTGAAAGTGAAGAAGACTTGAAGCACTTCCGGTGAAGATCAAAGACTACAGCCTTGAATATGAACCTCAACATAAAGATGTGGGGGGTGGGGGGTGGAAGCCCTCATAACTGGACTCATAAACATCATCATGATTCATGGAGAACACATTGGTGCTGCCAAGGATTTCATTGTACTTGGATCCACAGTCAGTGCCCATGGAGGAAGCAGAAATCAAATGGCATACTGTGTTGGGCAAATCTGCTGCAAAAGACCTCTTCACAGTGTCAAAACCCAAAGGTGTCATTTTAAGGACTAGATGCATCTGACCCAGGCTATGGTACGTTCAATGTCTCCTATGCATGTGAAAGCTAGTCAATAAATAAGGAAAACAGAAGACGAGTTGATGCATTTTAATTATGGTGTTGGCAGAAGAAACAACCAATCTGCCTTGGAAGAAGTATAGCCAGAATCCTCCTTGTAAGGACAAGCTATTAGGAGAGACCAGTTCCTGGAAAAGGACATCATGCTCAGGAAGGTAGCATTCAGTGAAAAAGATGAAGGTAGTAGCTACAGCAGTGGGTTAAACCAGCATCAATACGAGGAGGGAACAGGATTGAGCAGCAGTGTTCCATTCTCTTGTACACTGGGTCACTGAACGTCAGAAGAGACTCAATGGCATCCAACAAACACACTTGTTACAACAAGTACAGAAGGAGAAGTTGGACAAAGTTATCAATGTGCTTCTGAACGCCGCTGCTCAGTCTTCAACAGTAGCAAAGGCTGTCCTATGAGACTTTCCTTGTGAAACCTAACCCCATCCACCCTCCAGCCCAGATCTGGATCCTTCAAACCTATTTTCAGTCTCCAACCCTAAAGAACATTTAAAAGGAACCCGACTGGAGTCCCCGAGGATGTCACACTGCTGTCCTAACGTGGTGTGAATCAGAGAACAGAATCCTTCAGGGCGAGGGCTAAAGAGAGAAACATCACCTTCAGAGGTGTACAGGCCCAGTGGAGGATATGGGGAGAAAAAAATAATTTCACATTTTGATAATTTTGTTTAATAAAGGTTTATTTGACTTTGTAGAAAGACTTACCCTCATATTAATATTCAGTAGAAAAAGGTTTTATATGGCATGATTTGGGAGAGATGTGCCTAGAAGGAATTTCACTCTCATGATGATAATAATAAGTGGACAGTGGCCTAAAAAATCTTTTTTGCTATGAATAAGGGTTGAGTAAGGTGGGCTGTGGGTCTTTCACTGCAACGATACTTCATGAGAACAAAGCTAATTCACAGAGAAGGCAGAATTTTGAAGCAAGAAGCTGCTCTGGTCCAACATTTAAGGCAGTGGTTCTTAACCTTCCTCATGCCGCGACCCTTTAATACAGTTTCTCGTGTTGTGGTGATCCCAACAATAAAATTATTTTCGTTGCTACTTCATAACTGTGATTTTGCTACTGTTATGAATTGGAAGACCCATGTGAAAGGGTTGTCCGACCCCCAAAGGGGCCGCGACCCACAGATTGAAAATCACTGATTTAAGATCAGAGCAAATACTAATGAAATGTATGTCTACTGCTGACAGATCGGGAGAAAGATGGGGCTTTCTAGTCCTGTAAAGAGTTACAGTCTCAGAACCTGCTGGGGCAGTTCTGCCCTGTCCTTCAGGGTCATTATGAGTTGACATCATCTCCATGGTTTGGGTTTGCTTTGGTTTTCGGTTAGTGGCACATCACCTTACACTAATTTTTAAAGTATTCAAAAAGATCTTCACATATTAAATCCATTGTTTCTTCTTCCCCTAAATTCTTCTTATTTTCCAAGCAGAAAGTTATTATTTTATTAGTTTTTAATCATTCTATTCGGGGATTTTACAGTTCTTATAGCAATCCATACATCCATTGTGTCAAGCACATTTGTACATATGTTGCCATCATCCTTTTCAAAGCATTTCCTTTTTACTTGAGCCCATGGTATCAGCACCTCATTTTCTCCCTACCTCCCACATGTACCCTTGATAAATTATAAATTATTATTATTTTCATATCTTTTACCATCTGCTGTCTCCCTTCAGCCATGTTTTTGTTGTTCGTTACCCTGGGTGGGAGGTTGGGGTTATACATCAATCATTATGATTAGTTCCCCCTTTCTCCCTCCAACTTCCCCCTACCCTCATGGTATCACTACTCCCATTATTGTTCCTAGAGGGGTTTATCTGGATTCAGTGTGTTGAGAGCTCTTATCTGTATCAGTGTGTACACTGAACAGATCTGGTCTAGCCAGATTTGTAAGGTAGAACTGGGGTCATGATAGTGTGGGGGAGGAAGCATTAAAGAACTAGAGGAATGTTGTATGTTTTGTTGGTGCTATACTGCACCCTGGCTGGCTGATCCCTTCCTTGTGACCTTTCTGTGAGGGGAAGTCAAGTTGTCTACATTGGGCTTTGGGTTTCCACTCTGCTCCCCTTCATTCACATTGATATGTGAATCTTGGGTCTTCTGATACCTGATCCTGTCTACACCTCATGATCACACAGGCTGGTATGCTTCTTCCAGGTGGGCTTTGCTTCCCCTAAATTCTTAAAACAACAACAACAAAACCCAGTTCCTAATCAGTGGATTCCAACCTCTGGTGATCCCAAGTGTATCAGAATAGAACTGTGCGCTCCGTAGGGTTTTTCAATGGATTTTCACTTGGCTTCCAAACTCAGGTCAGCGATGACTGCATTGGGAAACCTTTCTTGATTCTCCCAGACTCAAAGATCTATCTTCTGTGTTCTCAAGACTGTCTACCTAGGGGAACATTTAACACAAATATGTAGCGATCACTTAGTAAATGGCTTTGTCTCCTCCACAGAATGTAAGCTCCTGGAAGAAATGGACCTCCAGTTCATGTTGTTTTCCCACGTCAATGACCAGTATGTTATATGGATTCAATAAACGTTTAACTGAACAAGATGAATAAGCCTTCTGGCAGTTCTCAAGAAAAGCTAAACAAAAGCCTTGCCTGCCTGGTAGTGGTTGCCATTGATTCGGCCTCGTGGAGACTCCAAGCATGTAGAACAGAACTGTTGTGCAGGGTTTCCAAGGCTGTGAATTTTGGAAGCAGAGCACCGAGCCAGTGTTTTGACTACCTCTGGGTGGGCTTCAACTGCCAATCTTTTAGCTCGTCGTTGAGCGCTAACCATTTGTGCCACCCAGAGAGAGTGGTGCTGGGTCCCAAGCATTGACAGTTATTTTCCAGTTAAGTAAAAGCACATCACTTATACTAAAAATATTATCACTTGAACTTGAGCTCTGTTCTGGTGCACAAGGGGATGTAAATCTGGGCAAGATAAGACATTAATAAATAAGGTATGAAAATAATAATCTATAACTTATCAAGGGTTCGTGAGGGAGGGAGGGCAGTGGAGGACGGGGAAGAAATGGGGAACTGATATCAGGGGCTCAAGTGGGAAGAGAATGCTTTGAAAATGATGATGGCATGTGCAAATGTGCATGACACACTGGGATGAATGTACAGATTGTGATGAGAGATGTAAGAGCCCCCAATAAAAGCATTTAATTAAAAAATATATATATATATATAAGGTGCTCTTCATTGCAACTGAGTCCATTTTGATTTATGGAGGTCTCATGTAAGGGAGTTGCAAAAAGCTCATGGAAAAATGGAATGAAAAGATAATGGTCTTTGTCCGTGGACTTTTGGAAGTCCCCTCATATATGTAGAAATGGAATTGCTCTGTAGGGTTTGAAGGCTGTGAACTCCCTGAAGCAGATCGCCAGGCTTGTCTTCCCAGGTGCCCCAAGAGGGGTTCAAGCTGCCCAGCTTTGGGTTGGTAGTCAGGTGCTGACACGTGTGCACCTCAGGGATGACACACATAAGTTCTGAGGTAGATCATAATGCCAGATGTGATGGGCCTATGCGATGAACCCAAGTAGGTAATATTAACAACTCAGCTCTGCATATTCAAATGTATCCTATAGCTGGAACAACTCTTCCATTTGGTAGAAACTTGGAAACAGAATGTTGAATAAAATGACTTGCCCAAGGACATAGAACTTTGACTTTAAGCCACAACTAGAATCTAGGTTCCCTAACTCCTAGTCCAGAGCTTTTCCTTGCCCAATATATTTCACAATAATTTCTATATCTTTCTGAAGTGCCTGACGCCCAGAGGGTAAAGGAATTGAAGGAAAGAAATTAAAAAGCAGAGAAAATAAATACTGCATGTCCTTTTCTTACTAAGTGAGAGAAATTGAGTGTGAGTAATTATTGCTCTTAAGAAATTTGGATTTATTAGAAAATTATAGCCTAACAGTTCACAATTGCAAGGAGTTGGAAGCAACCCAAATTC
>NW_022111357.1:8134324-8137576 GCF_000313985.2 Echinops telfairi
AAGGAGGGGAAAAATGAGGACGTAATGCTGGGGGCTTAAGTGGAAAGGAAATATTTTGAGAATGATGAGGGCAATGAATGTACAAATGTGCTTTACTCAATTGATGTATGTATGGATTGTGATAAGAGTTGTATGAGCCCCTAATGGAATGATTTTTAAAAAAAGAAAGAAAACTATAGCCTAAACTTTTCCATTCCAAAGCTGGTTTCCTTGAATTTAGAAGCCGGTCTACTTAGGAGGCAATAAAGTACTGTGCATAAAGGGGTGAAACTCAATTGACTGGGTTTGAATTCTGGTTTGGCTGCTCCTCCATTGCATGATATTGGGCCAGTTTTGTAGCCTCTTGGTGCCTCAGTTTACTCACCCATAAAATGGGCCAATAAGAACAGCATCTATTTCATAGGTCACTGGGAGGACTCAGGGGAGTGAAGTATGTAAAAAGCTCAGCATAATAACTAGTAATAGTAAACACTTAATAAACATTAGTTATTATGATTGCATTCATAAATATTATTTATATTTTTATATAAGGACATGTGGATTTCAACTTAATAAAAAGAAAACAAATTCTCACAACTGTACCAATAGAAAACATAATGATGAACAGAGAAAAGACTGAAGTTGTCAAGGATTTCATCTTGCTTGGATCCACAATCAATGCTCATGAAAGTACAGTCAAGAAATCAAATGCATTGCATTGGAAATATTTGCTGCCCACGACTTCTTTAAAGTATTGAAAAGCAAGGACGCTACTTTGAGGAATAGGGTGCACCTGACCCATGCCGAGGTATTTTTAATTGCCTCATACACACGAGAAAGTTGTACAATGAGCAAGGAAGACAGAAGAAGAATCAATGCATATGAATTACTGTGCTGGTGTAGAATACCGAAAGTACCATGGACTGCCAAAAGAACAAACAAATCTGTCTTGGAAGAAGTATAGCTAGAATGCTCTTCGGAAGCGAGGGTGGGAAAGCTTGTCTCGTGCACTTTGGACATGTTATCAAGAGAGACAGGTCCCTGGGATAGGACACCATGCTTTGTAAAGTACAAGGGCAGCAAAATAGAGGAGCACCGTAGTCGAGTTGGAATGACGCCGTGGCTGCAACAATGGGCGCAAACACAGCAGGCAGTGTTTCAGTCTGCAGTGCTTAGGGTTGCTACGAGTCAGCATGGACGTGGTCGCACCTTAACAACTAACAAGGCAACGTCCTTGAAGTGAGAAAAATATATACCTCAACACAGAATGGATGAGGTCAGCTTTCCATGAGGAGAGCGCATTCGACTAAGAGCCAGTCAACGCATCTGTGCTCCTCATTTCACCATTCAGCCCTGAGAGAGACCTTGATGAAATCACTTAAGCTCCTGACCTTCCGTTTTCTCGTCTTCCAAATGGGGACAATATCTGCCTAGCTCAGGTAGCACAGGATCGAATGAGCTCAGAGATAGGAAAGAGCTTTCTAAACTGCAACGCACTACGGAAATAAAGATTATCCTCAATATCACCAAAATAAATGGCCGCAAACCTAATGGTATTTCTGAATTACCGTCAGAAACAAATGGAGGATGGAACTGGGGGACAAGGCAGGACCAATAATGCTTCAGGGGTTGTTCAACGGAGGAGGGCACGAAGGACTAGATCGGTGTGCTCTTAACGGAGAAGCAGGAACGAACGCTCCCTTCGGTTCTAACACAGCCTGACTGAAACATCCCACAAGACTATCAACTCCCTCTGCTCTGAGTCTGTGCTCAGCAAGCAGCCGCTTGTTAGTAATTGGGTTTCCAAGGTACTGCAGCACAAATAAATGAGTTTGCTAGACAGCAGTCAGGGACTCTTCCAATCAACAGAGAACTCTGTGAGACAATTTAGCTTACTTACGTATTAGTGTCTTATAAATGTGGTTTGTGAGAATTAATTTTCCACAATCTGAGCAATCTCATGCTATGCTAAGTCCACACACCTGCAAAAACTAAAAATCAGAAACCTTGTAAGGGGGAAATGAAGCAAACAGGTTCCTGGGCCCTCTCTGACACCACAAGTTGGTCCTTTCCTGTGGAATGCAGCTTGTGCATGCAATTACAGTCTCTTTCATTATCGGCTCATAAATGCAACAGTTGCTTCAATTACTGATACTAACAGAGGAGGAAGGGGAACAAAAACAGTTGTTGAGCATCCACCATGCCCTCGTGTCTACAATAAGACTTGTCACATATATACATTATCGCAATTCGTTTTCATAATAACCCTACAGCACATAAGTATTATCACTCTCATTTTATAGATGAGGGAATGGAAGTTCAAAGGCATTAGGAAATTCAACCAGGGTCTTACAATTACTAAATTCCCACGTTGAACTTGAACCGAAGTCTACCAGTCTGTTACATTCCGAAAGACCAGATGATGCCTTTTACCAGAAGACATATCTGAAGCACCCAAGCAGAAGACTCACGATGAGGTTTGATCAAATAGAATGTGCCAAAACGAATTAATTTTTTAAGGCATATGACATTGATGATAAACACATTTATAAACACCTTTAAGAGGCAAATTAGGGTGGGGTTTAATCATGCAGCTATCCAAACAAGCCCTGAGCAAACAAACCTGCAAAGTTACGAAACTGGAATATAGAGTTCCGTTTTCTGTGCACTAAGACAATGAGATGTTCTACAATGAAGTCCACTTTGTAGGTGAAGTTTGAATATCAAGTTAATTCCACCACAGCCCCTAAACCCTGTCCTACTTTCGGGAGCGCCAAGAACACCTGGCCGAGATCATTAGGAGAGTGGGAGCGAGAGTCCGGCAGCCATGGAGCACTTTCTCCTTCGTTTCAACCTCACAACCAGCCCTAACGCAGGTCTTGGGACCCGTGCTGGACCTGTGTGACTGGTGACTCCCTGTGACTAAGTCGCCCAGGCGACTCTGGGACTGACAGAGGCATCTGGCCAAGTTCCACCGGATTTGGGGGCCTTCAAGAAAGGGTGGGCACTTGGCCACTGGACCTGAGGAGTCCGGAGCGGTGGCCGGGGGAAGCGCTTCCTCATCGGAGTGCTCTGGACTATTATCTACCAGTGCAGAGGACCACAGCCTGACGCTCAAGCGAGAACGCCCCTGGGAGTAGGTGGGAGCCCTGCCCAGACCCAGCCAGGCCTCCTCTCCACACAGTGCACAGATTGCCCCTAGGAGGCCCGACTGGCCTCACCGCGACCCTGGAGCGCGGACCACCACCCAGGGGTGGGATCAGGTCTCGTGGG
>NW_022111357.1:8138484-8151419 GCF_000313985.2 Echinops telfairi
TGTCCGTGCCCCTGTCCTGAGAGTCGGGTCAGGCGCGCCGCCTTCCGCCCCAGACCGCTGGTCTCCTCTGTCCCTTGCAGGGACACACAACGAGAGGGTCACCTCGGACGCAGCGTCCTGCCTGCGGTCCCCCTATTTCACTGCCCACGGGATGGCACAATGGCCAGCTCCTTTGGCCAGCAAGGAATCGGTCATTTCAGAAGAGACCACGGTCTTGCTGTGGTCACTTGCTCAGGCGCCAGTGAGCCCTCCAAGCAGCTATGCCCAGCTCCACGGACCAGGCAGGCTTGCGGTTCCCAGAGGCCAAGAAGCAGAAGCAAAGAGCCCTTTGTCCACTCGTTTAAAAGTATCAATGTGTGTAGTGAGAAATTTATTTGAGCACCTGCCGTGTGCAGACCGAGAGTCAGGTGATTTTTTTATATGCTGTGAGAGCAAAATGTTGCAGCCGGGCACTGTGCTACAGGCTTCCCATCCCATTTCATCTTCACACCCCTTTATGCGGGTGAGGAAATGGAAGCTAGGTTAAATGAAGTAATTCAGGCTTTGTGTGATCTGACACACAGTGAAGTATTTGAAATAAATAAATAAGATGGACCCCGAAGGTTTGCATTCAAGTCCTTGGGGATTGGATGTGCATTCTGGACTTTTTAATCTAGTGACCTAATTTAGGTGGACTGACTGACGCTGTAAATGCTCCACCCGTTTTCCACAGTACTATGCTACCCCTCTGTTCAGCCAGGTAGGTATTAACTGGACAGGAGACAACATTTAGTGGGGAGGAAGTAGTCACTAAATAAACTGGTTACAGTGAAGAAGACAAGAAAAAGCAGTTACATGTCAAAGATTGAGTGATACTAAGTAGCCACCTTTCCTGTCTCCTCTAGGCTAAATTTCTCCAACCGTTTAAACAGTGCCGGTTACTTCTAGCCTGGGAAGGCTGACTTCCACACTCCCTTGTACCAATGACTTTCTCCTGCATTCTATTTGGTACCCTAACAATGACTATACTTTGTTCTCTGGACTGAAAATAGTGCTATTGCCTAGCCTCGGGAATTAGGACCTTAACACCTCATTCCCTCCATTTCTCCGGCCTAACATTCTTGATCATTCAGACCTGATTCCAAAACTCACTCCCATTCTGGTACCCACTTCTCCCTGGAGGCCTTTCCTTCTGAGCCCCTTCTCAAACCAAAGTTCTGTAGTCAAACAACTCTTCTAAGCCTCGCTGATCAGCAAGCTCTCCCTCCATTTCCTGTGAGGCTGAGAAGTCATGACCCAGAATACCACTTCCCCTGAAGCTCTCTCTGCTGGTGACTGCTCATTCTCCTCTGTCCGACAGACTTCAGAAACAAGATCGCAGAGAGATGGATAGAGATTTGGCCATCTTTTGGCTTCCATTGCAGTTTCCAAACCTTAAATCCTCATTCTCACATTAAAGCCACTCCTGCATATTCTTGTCTTCTGGCCAGACTACCTCTGGGGCTCCGTTAGTGGCATAATGAACTCAGTTCCTAGTTTTATGTCTCGGTTCAGTGTCTTTCACAACACTGTAAATCTTTGAGGGAAGACTCGCTTTATTTAGGTATCCATGTTTGTGTCTCTGTTGCTTCACACCATGTCTGGCACTAAATGCCTACTCCAGGGTATTTATGGAATGAATGAATGAGCATTGAATTACTTTAATATGGACCTTCTCGTCATGATCTAGGAGCTTTCGTGGCATGGTCACTATGAGTCAGGCTCAACTGTTCAGTGAGGTTTTGTTTGTTTGTTTTTAGAGTCCTGATCTAGGAGCACAGGTGCCACAGTTAGGTAAGGGTTGGACTGCTAACCCCAAGGTTCATGGTTCAAGCCCACTAGCTTCTTTGTGGGAGAAAGATAAGCTAGATGCTCTTATATAGCCTTGGAAACCACATCATCTCTGTTGTGATGTACTGTAAGCTCTAACCTCTTGTTAGAGAAGCTGGATAATATAAATAATTGGAGTGCAGGAAGGGTTATTAACAGCCTATGGTGTGTGGATGACACAACTTTGCCGAAAGTGAGGAGAACTTGAAGCACTTGCTCAAGATCGAGGATTGTAGCCTTCAGTATGAATTACCACTCGATATAAAGAAGACCAACATCCTCACAACTGGACCAGTAGGTGACAACATGATAAATGGAGAAAAGACAGAGGTTGTCAAGGATTTCATCTTGTTTGGATCTGCAATCAATTCTCATGGAAGTAGCAGTCACGAAATCAGACGATGTACTGCATCGGTTAATTCCACTGCTGTCAGAGGAAGACAGCTTCTAATAACCGAAGGGCCAGTAGATGCGAATGTATGGTTATTATATCATATTTACTATGAAGAGCATAGAGAGTAGGAGAGATAGGAGAGAGAATAAAGGAGTCAGACACAGTTTATGATAGCATGCTCACCTCAGCTCCTCTTGGTGGTCCATGTGGAGGTGGGAGAAGAGAAAGCATCTTTACTGTCTTGGGATCTTTATAGATAACCATAAGACATGCGTATTCAGTAGTTGCATATGTCACAAGGTGGGTGGTAACTACAGTAAGGTCCCTGAGCTCACAGGTGAGGAAACCTGCATTGAGGCGGTGTGTGGGGAAGGTCTGAGGAGGGCTGGGTGACACAGTCAGAAGAGATAGCAACAGGATGTCTGCTTCTCTAGGGAGATACAAATCAACTGTGTGCTCACTTTAAGGCAGCATAGCTGTTAGGGGAGAATCTGTGGGAATGATATTTAAAGCAGGACAATGTACTTGGACTTTACCTCTAACTTACCAATGTGGTGGCTTTTCTACCGTGGAATACTAGCTTTCCAGATTCCCTCTGTTATAAGTTAGGGAATACAGCCCTTATCATATTTCCCTCAGTGTTACTTTCTCACATACTGCACAAGACCTCTTTAGAGTGCTGCAAGGCAGGGAGGTTACTTTGAGGACTAAAGTGTGCCTGGCCCAATCTATCCAATCTATGGTATTTTCAGTTGCCTCTTGTGTATGTGAAAATTGGATATTGAATAAGGAAAACTGAAGAAGAATTGATGCATTTGAATTATGGTGCCAATGAAGAATATTTAAAATACCATGGATGGCAATATGTGTATATGTGTATGTATGTATGTATGTATGTATGTATGTGTGTGTGTATATATATATATATATATATATATATATATTACGGCCAGTGTACTCTGTGGTAAGGATGGTGAGATCACACCTCATGCTCTTCGGGCATGTTGTCAGAAGAGACCAATTCCTGGAGAAAGACATCATGCTGAGTAAAGTAGAGGGCCGGCGAAAGAGAGGAAGACCCTCAACGTGATGGATTAGCTCAGTTGCTGCAAACTGTGGCCAAACAAAAACAATTGGGGGGGTGGCACAGGCCCTGGAAGTGTTTCATTCTGATGTACATAGGGTCGCAATGGGTCAGAACTGACTTAAAGGCACCTAACAATAACAACAACAACATGCCAACAACATATAACATGGTTATAAGCCCATTTTGGAAGGTGCACTCACGCCATCATCATTTGTGTCCTTGGAGATACCCTGAACAATGACCACATCCACACTTCCATCAAAACCATTCATTCCTCTGTGTATAAGAACCATCTTGGGATCACAGAGAAAAGCCCTAGGATCCTAAAGAAAAGAAAATGACCAATGAAGCACATCAAGGTCTCTGTCTGAAGTGGCAGAGGGCAAGACCAGAGGCACCAGAGGCTATGGGATAGAGTCCATGAGCCAAAGCGAAAAGGCCAGGCAGAGACTACAGCCCGAGTCAAGGAGACCATGAGTCAGAGCGGAAGAACAGCACCAGAGATGACAAGTCTGCAAGGTAGAACGGCAGGTAGGCTTCCTGGCCACAGAGGCAGAGGCCAAGGGACCTTGTGGCTGAGAGGCTGAGGACTAGAGAGAGACTCGGGGGCTGGCTGAGGGGAGGTGCTGCACTGGACCAAAGACCAAAAACTGTATCTTTAGTACTTTATAGTCCTGACTTGTGGGGAGCTGTTAACTCTCCTAATTGTGAGCATTGTCTGAGTTCTGTGTGCCCATTGCAATGAATTATAGAACCTGGCAGAAAAGTAGTGTTGGGCGGAATGATTGCTGAAGAGAGTAAAAGGATGGAGGGTGAAGGCATGTCCACCCTCGTCCTTGTGGCAATAGGGAAGCCAAAGGCAGTCAGCTATGGCCCCCATGCTGTTTTTGTCAACTCCCACAAAATGATTGGATGAAGCTATGCTAATCAGGTGCTTGTGACCCACCCGAAATAGCCTTTTAATAATGCAAATTAGGTACGTGAAAGGTGTATGGAACCCAAACAAGCAGATTGGTCAGTTTGCCATTTTGGTAGGACTAAAGATACGCTGAAGAGGAGTCAAGGTATTTAACGTGTGGTGTTGGCAAAGTATAAAGCACCATGGACTGCCAGAAGAACAAGTAAATCTGTCTTGGTGAAAGTACAGCCAGAATGCTCTTTAGAGGCAAGGATGGAAAAACTTCCATGTTTGGGACATATTGTCAGGAGAGACTAGTTCTTGGAGAAGGACATCATGCTTGGTAAAGTGGAGTGGCAATGACAAAGAAGAAGGCCCTCTACAACATGGATTGACACAGTGGCTACACCAACAGCCTCCACCATAAGAACAGTGGAGGATGGCGCAAGACCAGGCAGTGTTTTGATCTGTTGTACATAGGGTCGCTCTGAGTCAGAGCCAAGTTCATGATGCCTAGCAACAACAAAGGAAGTCAATCCCAGAAGTGAAGAAGGGGAACCTCACGACCATCAGTCAAAAAAGAAGAACTTGCGCCTGAGACCCCTGCACTAAAAACCTCCTAGACCCAGGACATAAAGAGTTGTAATGCCCGAGATAGCAAAAGATGGTGAAAAACAGTGGCAGAGAAAAGAGGCAGCAATAAAGGAGGACTCATATGAATGGCTGCAGTAGGCTTCCTGGCACATAGAGCAAGGCGACTACAGTGGGCATGCTGACCCATGGAGCAAGGCAGCTGAGCACTTTAGGACAGGAGACTTTTAGATGGAGTCCGGTACCTCGAGGCATTTACTCGTATCAGTGGCACTGAAAAAAGAGCTGTGATACTTGCCTGAGCGGGGTTCACAGGCCAGGCCAAAGAGGTCAAGAGAACAAGGGGAGAAGAGCTGAAAGAGGACTTTGTCTTTGGGTATTAATTAAAGAACTGTATCTATAGTGCTTCCTGATCCTGACCGTTACTTCCTTAGTAAGCCCTTGTAAATATGGTCTGCAGTTCTGTGGAGCCATCGCAGCAAATTATTGAACCCGACACGGAAGTCAAGAGTGTCACGGCATGGACAGTTGGTGCCAAGAGTGGAAAAAGGCCTGGAAAGAAGGTAGATCTGACTTCCATACCAGAGGAGCCTTCTGTGAGCTGATGCTGATGACAATTCTCTCTTCTTCCTCTCGTGAAGTTAGATGAAGTCTGGCACCATCGTTACAGAAGTGAGTAAGTGAATGTATAAATGGTGAGCGTTTAAATGGTCCCCTGGAGCGCCTCCATACAAAAAAAAAAAATCTGAGGTAGGAACTTGAGGGGACTCTGATCTTAGGTTAATCAGAAGGAAATGACTCAGGAAAAGAGGGTGACAATGGTTGTACGACTTGAAGAAGGTTATTAATCAATGTCACTAAATTGTACATTGATTCAACAAGGGGAAAAAAGTGTTGAATTGGTGTATGTCTTGCCATGTTCTCAAAAACCACAAAATAAATTAAAATGAAAGAAATGGTATCTGAAGGAAGTTCCAACTTCTCTAGAGCAGAGACTTTTACACCCGATGCCCATGGATTCAAATCCCAGTCTCATAATGTATGAGCTTGGACAAGTCCTTTCACTTACTACTCAGTGCTGTCACGAGGAGCAAGTGAAATCCTCTATGTATATGTTCCTTTGTGTCCTTTGTATCTCCTAAGAGGCAGTGAGCTCAAGATCTCCTCTCAGTTCAAGAGAGTGAAGCAAAGCTAAGAAGGAACATGTTTACATGCTCTGGGCTTGAAATACCTGAGGTCAAGGACTTGGTCCATCCATTTGGGTGCCAGGAACTGAAACAGAGAATGCTCAGGCAAGGTTTATGAAAGCAACTGAACTTCTCAAATGGGTCAACGGCCCCCTGGAGGTCAGGCCACACCAGAGAAAGCCTAGTGGCTCCTGGGTCAGAATGCTATGCTCCATCCACCTGTGCTGCTTGGGACACTCGCAATCCTTGCCTGACCTGCTCGTCTCAGTGCTTGGACTCCCCAGCCTCTCTTCTCAAAGGACCTGGAGCTTAACAGTCCAGGAGGAGATGGCTTTGCTGGGAAACTCCTGGTTCAAACAAAAACCATAAGTGTATGCTGAAGTGGAACCAGAGGGGCAGTGGTCGTTCAGTGGTAGAATTCTCCCCTTTCGTGTGGGAGACCCAGGATCAATTCCTGGCCAATGAACTTTATATGCAACTACTACTCACCTGTCAGTGGAGAGTAGCTGCACACAAAGTTGCGTGTTGATATGATGTTGAACAGGTTTCAGTGGAGCTTTCAGACTAAGACAGACTAGAAAAAAAGGCCTGGTGATCTACTTCCGAAATCACTCAGTGAAAACCTTATGGAGCACAACAGCCGACGTGCAGCCGATCAGAGAGACGGTACAGCATCTGGTTCTGATGAATCAGGGGATTGAATGGACAGCAACTAGCAGCAAAGTGGAACTGCTCTGACTGAGGGGGAACAAGGAACTGCATTGAACACTACTGAACTAGATAGACCAGCTTGCCAAAGTCAGTACCTGAGATCCAAATGGATTTTGGCTACTACACTTCTCAGCCTTGCTCTTTGGCATTTTCTATTGAGATACGACATGTATGCCCTAAAAGTCACCATTTTAAAGTGCAATGCATGAATTATTTAATACGGCTTACCTAGTCATCACCTTTGTTATTCCCCATCCAGCAACCTTCGTTCTCCTGATGGGTCTGAATAAGAAGGTAGGGGGAGATACTGACTGCTAACAGAGTAATTATGATGGCCATCCTGCTGGGTATACAATGAGCCATCTCAGAAGCAGGAAGAGTGGATTTCACTACCAGCAAGAGAGAAGAGCACCTCATTTGAACCCCAAGATCCCTATGTATTGAACTTCCTTCATCCAGGACAGAGATGGGACACCAGAGGAGTGCCAGAGAAGCAGCAACAGAATCAGTAGTCAAACCATGAGTGGAGTGGTTGACTTCCCAGCCTACGAAGCAAGTAAAGCTGAGGGCTTTGGGGCAGAGGCTAGTTTGAGGATGAGGATGCCTCTGTACACTTAATTGGGGGACTGGGTTTGCTGACCCTCAGAGCTGCTGAGGGGTGTCTTCAGACTAAGGCTTCTGGCAGAGTGGCATGCACTTTGAGCATTTATTGGCAACCCTAACAAAAGTTGTGTAATATGGCCGTACTTACTCAATCTGTATATTGAGCAAATACTCAGAGAGGCTGGTTTATTTGAAGAAGAACATGGCATCAGGATTGGAGGAAGGCTGATTAATAGCAGGCAATATGCAGATAATACATTCTTGCTAGCTTAAAGTGAAGTGGACTTGAAACGCTTGCTGATGATCATCAAGGATTGCAACTTTCAGAAGACCAAAATCTTCAACAATAGGACCAATAGGTAACATCATGATAAATGGGAAAAGGATTGAGGTTGTCAAGGATTTAATTTTGTTTGAATCCACAATCAATGCTCTTGGAATCTGCACTCAAGAGATCAAATGACACATGGCATTGGGCAAATCTGCTGCTCAAATACTCTCAAAGGAGTTGAAAAGCAAGGATGTTGCTTCAAGGACTAAGGTACGCCTGACCAAGCCATTTGTATTTTCATTTGCCTCATATGTATGTGAAAGTTGGACGCTGAATAAGGAAGACCAAGAAGAATCAATGCATTTGAATTAAGGTGCTGGTGAAGAATATTGAAAGTACCGTGGATAGCCAGAAGATCTGTCTTGGCAGAGTACAGACTGAATGCTCCTTCGAGGCAAGGGTAGTAAGACTTCATCTTGCCTACTTTGGACACATCATCAAGAGAGACCAGTTCCTGGAGAAGGACATCATGTTTGGGAAAGTAGAGAGGAAAAGCAAAAAATAGGAAGGCCCTCTACAAGATAGATTGACACAGTGGTTGCAACAATTGGCTCAAATACAAAAACAATTGTGAGAATGGCCCAGATGGGCAGTGTTTTGTTCTGTTGTACATAGAGTCGCTATGAGTCGGAATTGCTTCGATGGCACCTAATAACAACAACAAGAACAACAACATTTCTAGAACAGAGCAAAAAACAGGCTAAGAGGCTGAGGGTCAGAAAGAGGCCAGCCTGTGGGCACAGTTGAGAAGAAGCTGTCCTAACTGCACATCTGTACACTGAGCATGTAGCACCTGAATTGTAACTTCGTAACTTCCTTTCTGAACCCTTTAATCGTGAGTATTTGTCTGTGAGTTCTGCACTGCCAGTGCAATGAATTCACAGTCCTTTCTCCTTCAAGTCCTGCAATAATCACAAATATACTTTCTATATGTACAGGTTGGCTTATTCTAAACATTTCATATAACTGGAATCTAGAACTTTCACTTAACACGGTGCTGTTAAGGTTTGTCAATGCTGTAACAAATAGCACGATGTCATTTAAAAAAATAATTTTATTGGGGGCTCATACAACTCTTATCACAATCCATATATACATCAATTGTATAAAGCACATTTGTACATTCATTACCCTCATCATTCTCAAAACATTTGCTCTCCACGTAAGCCCCTGGCATCAGTTCCTCACTTTTCCCCTTTCCTCCCCGCTCCCCCCTCCCTCATGAACCCTTGATAATTTATAAATTATTATTATTTTGTCATAACTTGCCCTGTCCAACGTCTCCCTTCACTCACTTTTCTGTTGTCCGTCCCCCATGGAGGGGGTTATATGTAGATTCCTGTAATCGGTTCCCCCTTTCCACCACCCCCTCCCTCCACCCTCTGTCATTTATTTTTATGGTCAAGTCACATTCTGTTGTATGGACATGTTGCTGTTGTTCTGTCTGGACTCTCTGTACAGGAAGACAAAACACTCGGGTCAGACACCATCCTCATGGTCATTCTTCTGTGTGAGCTCATTGCTGTCATCACTCCTTTCGGATGATTCTCTGTTTTACCAGCCCTGATGTCCTTTGCCAGGGACCAGTCTTCTCACACTGAAGGCTACAATCCTTGATCTTCATCAGGAAGTGGTTCAATTCCTCCTCACTTCCAGCAAGCAGTGTGATATGAACACTTTCTTTGATCCTAATGCCAGATTCTTTTTCATGTAATCCATCTTCTCTGATGATTTGCTCAGCATACAGATTGGACAAGTATGGTGAGATACAACTCTGACACCCACCTTTCCTGATTTTAGACCTTGCACTATTTCTTTGCTCTGCCCACACAACTGCCTCTTGATCCACATACAGGTTCCACATGAGCACAATGCAGTCTTCTGGAATTCCCATTCTTCTTAAGGCCATCCAGAGTTTGTTATGATCCACATAGTGGAATGCCTGAGTATAGTCAGCAAAACACAAATAAACACCTTTCTGGTATTCTCTGCTTTGAGCCAAGACTTAAGGTGACCAGATTTTAACATTGGTAAAGTGGGACACCATTGATAAAACTCATATCCTGGTGAAATAGCCACATGGCAGCCAAAAACCGTATACCCTAGCTTAAGGTGACCAGATTTTTACCAGATTTTAACATAGGTAAAGCAGGACACCATTAACCGGGGATGGGGGTTCTTGCTTAAAAATTTGGTCTATATGCACCAAATAGACTGTTCCCTAGCTTGTCATGCATTCTTTCCAAAACTCGGGACTTTTTAAAATTGCCATGGGATGTGGGACATATTGTTAAAAATCGGGACTGTCCCGCCAAAAGTGGGACGTCTGGTCAGATCCATCTGACATCAGCAGTGATATGCTTTGTTCCATGTCCACTTCTGAATCCAGTCTGAATTTCTGGCAGCTCAATGTACTGCTGCAACCTTTGCTGAACGATCTTCAGCATGATTCCACGTTGACCTTTTATTTCTTTCCTGTCATTTTAATGACCTTTTGTTTTCTTCAAGTATGATGATCTTGATATCATCCCAGAGTTCATCAGATCTTCTGTCATTAATGTTTAATACTTCAAATCTGTTCTTGAAATTCAGGTGGGATAGACTGTAGGTCATATTTTGGCTCTTGTGAACTTGTTTTAATTTTCTTCAGCTTCAACCTGAACTTACATATGAGCAATTGATGGTCTGTTCCACCTGGCCTGGTTTTAGCTGCTGATATTGAGCCTCTCTATTATCTTTTCTCACAGATGTAGTCAATTTGATGTATGTGCATATGCCTAGGTACATACCTGGGAGTGGCAGCTGGGCCATGTGGTAACTCTGTTGAACTTTTTGAGAAACTGTCAAATTTTTCAACAGCGGCTACATTATTTTACAATCCCATGAGGGTTCCAATTTCTCATAGCTCTTGTTATTTTTTTCCTTTTTGAAAAAGTATGGCTATGCTCATGGGTGGTTTTGGTTTGCACCTCCCTAAGGACTCATGTCCACCACTTGTCTGCCAGTTGAACATGCTGTGGTGGCTTCCATGTCGCTATGATTCTGGAATCTAGAGATTCGAACACTAGCAGGGTCACCCGAGATGAACTGGTTTCAGCAGAGCTCCCCGAGAAAAAGCAGACTGTAAACAAGGACTAGGCTGCCCACTTCTGAGGAATTAGCCACTAAAAACTTTAGGAATGCTAGAGGGCATTGCCAGATACAGTGCCAGGAGACAAGCCCCTCAGATCAGAAGGGACTCAAAATACCGCTGAGGAAGAGCTGCCTTCTCAAAGAGAGTTGGCCGTAGTGATGTGAGTGGACTAAAGCTTTCAGGATCTTTATTTGCTGATGGGCACACTTCAAAAGGAGACAAAACAGCTGCAAACAGCCACTAATAATTAGAACATAGAATAAATGCAGTATGAATCTACAAAAGTTCAAGTAATCAAAAATTAAATAGAGCACATAAAGATCAATATGCTAGTTATGGGTGACTGAAATGGACTTTGATTGGTCATTTTTAAACAGACAATCATATGGTTTACTACCCTAAGAATGGAAAATTCAAGAGGAATGGTGTCACACTCATCATCGAAAGAACATTTCAAGATCTATCTTGCAGTATGTGGTAGTCACCTAATCTGGGGTCAATTTAAGGATTAAGAGTGTAGGGGTGGAGTCTAGCCTGTCAATTGGGAGGTAGCCAATGAGATTTCTGTGTGGGCATGGCCTTTTCTGAGAATTCTGGGAAATCTGGTACTTCCTACTTGGAAGTGGAAGACACCTCTCTCTCTCTCTCTCTCTCTACTACTCCCTGGAAGACATTGCAGAAGACAACCCACATGGATGCAACCAGACCTTGGAAGCCGGAGAATCCACAGAGAGACCCCCAGAATCCACAGAGAGACCCCTTACAACGCCACTGGATCCAAAGACTTTCTATCCACTGGCTTGTGATTGTCCTGCATTTGGCTTCATTGCATGTGGTTCGTGAGTCTGAAGAGGACTTTATAGATTGGTATCAGACATATGGGTTAATATCAGACTTATGGCCTTGGACTGGACTGGGTTGGGATGTTTTCACAATGTTCAATTCCTCTTGTGTATAAACCTTTCCCTTATATACATGTGCGTGTGTTTATGAATTTGTTTCTCTAGTCTACCCAGACTAACACACGGCACAATGCTGTGATAGGATAATATCTAGACACACACAAGGAAATCTAGTTAATATCATTTTTATCCAAGTTTGTGCATCAACCACTAAAGCTAATGATGAAGACATTAAAGAATTATACTGTCTTCAGTCTGAAATTGATCAAACATGCAACCAAGATTAACATCACAAGAATTATTTGACTCACTGATGACAGAAGACCCAATGAGCGGTGAGATGACATCAAGAACATCATACATAAAGAGAGATAAGGGCCATTTAAAAGGCAAGAAAGAAAGAAAAGATTAAAGTGAAGGTCAGATGAAACTCTGAAACTTGCTCTTGAACATAGGGTATATAAAGCAAATGGAGGAAATGAAGTGAAATTGCTGAGTAGAACATTTCAAAGGGCAATTGAGAAGATAAAGTATTATCCGTGTGCAAAAACTTGGAGTTAGGAATCTAAAGAGGCAGAACATGCTCAGCATATATCAACTTTAAAAGCAATGAAGAAAATACCCATGCCTCCTCGGGTTGCAATATTGAAGAATTACATGGGCAAATACAGAGTCACTGTACCAAAAAGAATTGGTTAACATAGAACCATTTCAAGATGAAACATATGATCAAGAACCAATGGTACTGAAAAAAAGCTGCAATGAAAATGTTAGCCCAAAACACAGCACCAGGAATTCGGAACACCAATGGAAATGTTTTAACAAGCTGACGAAACACTGGCAGCAATTCATCTTGTGGGGGGCCTTCTTCTTTTTGTTGCCCCTCTATTTTACCAAACATGTTATTCTTCTCCAGGGACTGGTCTCTCCTGACAACATTTCCAAAGTAGATGAGATCTCACCATCCTTGCTTCTAAGGAACACACTGGCCAACTGTTTCTAGGAGAATTTTTTTTTTTCAGTTTCAAATCAATCCTTGCTTTTATTTTATTTTTGTCAAGCACATTTGTACATTTATTGCCTTCATAATTCTCAAAATATTTGCTTTCTACTTGAGCCCTTGGTATCAGTTTCTCATTTCCTCCCACCCCATGAACCTTGATAATTTATAAATTATTATTATTTTGTCATGTCTTACACTGTCCGACCTCTCCCTTCACCCACTTTTCTGTTGTCCGTCCCCCAGGGAG
>NW_022111357.1:8152282-8156633 GCF_000313985.2 Echinops telfairi
CTTCATTAGGGTTTCAGGAATTCCTCTCGGTTACATTGCCCTTGAACAAGCACTACCAGGCCTCCCATACCCTCCTTGCCATCGATTTTAGATCACTTGTTGTTCCCTTTTCCCTGGGTTTGTTAACACCCATGTCCTTTCCCCGGCGTCCCCCTCTCCTGTGTCCCTCCAGAACCATCAGTCTCATTGTTTTCTCCTCCAGATTGTTTATCCCACCTATCTTATCTAGATAGACATCCAGAGATAATAGTATGCACAAAAATGAGAGAGAAAAACAAAGCAACAAAAGAAAACAAAACTACAACAAAAAAACAATGACGCAAAAAAAGAAAAACCTGTAAATAGTTCAAGGTCTGTTTGTTGACGTTTAGGAGTATTTTCTGGTCCAATCTGATAGGATGCCATGCCTTGGCCCCAAAGTTTGTTTTTGGTACTCTCTCGGGACGTCCTTGCTCTGCTCCCCTTGCTGTTCTGTTGCATGCCCTTAGTGTTTTGCCTCGGTGTGGTGGGGTCAGATCAGGTGCAATTCCCACACTTTGTCTCCAGTGTTGTCCCCTGTAGGGCTATGGGTCAGTGAGGAATGTGTCTCATAGTGGGGCTGGCCATATGGTCCACTCTGTGCATTGGCTGCTCTGAGTGGGGATATTGTCCTCAAGTGTTGGTGGGCCAGGATGTGCTTCACTCAAGAGAGATTTTTTTGGCAGTCTATGGTACTTTCAATATTCTATGCAAATATTCGGTATTCTTTGCCATCACCATAATTCAAATGCTATTCCATTTCCAACTTTCACATGCATATAAGACAATTGAAAATACCATGACTTGTGTAGTTGCACCTTAGTCCTCAAAGTAATATCCTTGCTTTTCGACACTTTAGAGAGATCTTGTGTAGCAGATTTACCCAATGCAAAACATCTCTTTACTACGGTTTCCTTGAGCATTGACTGTTAACCAAAGCAAGATGAAATCCTTGACAACCTCATCCTGATATTACCTATTTGTCTAGTTGTGAGTATTTTCATTTTCTTTACTTTGAGTCAATCCATACTGAAGGCTGAAATCCTTGATCTTCTTGGCTTATTTGCTCAGCATACAGATTAAATAAGTATGGTGAGGCGATACAAACCTGCACACCTTTGACAGTATTTTCTTCCTCTGATCCTGCAACTGCCTCTTGAAGCAGGTACAAGTGGGGAGAATAGGTCTCCTTAACCATGTCATAGCCTTGATATGATTGAGGAAGGTTTCATTCAGGGTGTAACCTACGCTCAATATAAATTAAAAGTGTGTGGAAGCTAAAGGACTTGACTGCTGGATTTGGATGCTGCATCTTGTTCATAGACCTCCTGTTACATTGCCTGCCCTTCCCAGGAGCCATGATCAGATTCTGACCTTGGCTTCATTCAGCTGATCTCTGGACTCATTCAGCTGGCATCCATCAGCTCGTACTCTTCCTGCTTCATATTCCGCTTCCTGTTTGTCAGCCCCTGAAGCTACACAAGTCAGTCAGAAGAAGCCTTCAGCTTACATTTGACCCATGGACTTGAGCCAGACTAGACACCCTCTACTACAATGTATGCGCCATTTCTTGTGTATCTATATGTAAGTACACATACAAATGCCATTGGTTTTGAGTCTCTAGAGAACCCAGCTTGACATAGTATATATCCTAGAGATGATGAGAACTATCTACCAGAAACTGAAGGCAAATATTATACTTGTCGTGGAGGTTCACTTGAAGGAAATACCCACATGATAATCCTCCCACATCCAAAAGCTACAAATGTGTATGGTAATGTTATATTCAGGTGAAGTCTAGTAAATTAAATAGTTTATACTAAATCCTGGTTATTACTGATAAGTTGAACATATTACTGAATATGTGCAAGTTGTGTGCATTTACTGTGTGTGTTAGATAGGGTTCTCTAGAGAAAAAACCAGGACACTTTTGATTATATATAGATATAGATATATTCAGCACAAAGGAATATAACAGCTAATTAGTCCACACAACAGTACAGGGGACTCAGTTCAACTCACTTCCGTAAACAGTTAATATACTTGAAGTCATTCAACTCACGAGGGCTACTGGGTCCAAGGTCAAGGAAGCAGACAGCTGAGTCTTCGGGAGAGCAATGCAGGCAGTCTGGCCACAGGCAGCAAAGAGCAGGGCAGGTCACTAACAGTCAGCCAGATGACAGGATCTGACAGTCCCCAGCTCAAGCAATGTATACACCAGCAGTGTGGCAAAGCAGGTCTTGAAGGAACCTCAAGCTCTAGCAACACAGTCCATGGGTTGGGTGTCCCACAGGTAGTGTAGCTCACACGTTGAGGCAGAGAACTAACTAAGGCAGCCGCACACTGATCCAATCACCAGAAAGTAAGAGAGAGACAGGAGGGACTTGCTGAGCCATTTATCTCTTTGCCCTTTAATCAAACTGCGACCTAATTAATCCCACTTGTTCTTATTGGCCAGCTTGGCAAAGTAAACCTGTCTATCACACTGGATAACACGGTATGTGGGTAACTCCATAGTCTCCATGATACTTACTTCATACAAACTGTTAACATTTGCCCACGGCATTTCCAAGAGGCCAAGGGAGGTCATCTATAGAATACTACTTCCAAGACATCTTGCTGTTTGCTAAATAAAGCATCTCTAAGTAAATGATTTGTTTAGCTACTACATTCATGTACCTGATGACTGAGGATCAACCCACCAAACTGTTACATTACAACATATAATGGCAAACTGCAAACACCACTGAAATAAAGAACAAGTGAAGCCTGCCAATTATTACCTCTTTTCCTCAGCATCATATTGGAGTTAATTTAACAATTATTGAGAGGTAAGTAAAAGGGATAAGGTATCAATCTTGGTAAAAAGAGACAATAGGGTCATTATTTAAAGATGAAAGATACTACATAGAAAATCTAAGTGACAACAGGAACTTAGACTGATCCTCACCCCCCATAACAAGTAATCTTGGCATTGCAATATAAAAACGGTCATATTCTATTCTGTTTTCCTAAATAATATTTTTAAACATAGAGATTACACCTTTTTATTGAAGGTAAAATGCCAAAGATGATGTTTTAAGAGTATTAAGAATTTCAGTGATGTGAAAATAAAATGGATAAAATGATTCTTCAACTTTGAAAAAATCTATGTGAACAAACTGAAACATGATGAGAATGAATAAAAGCATTAAGAAAATGGTTGTACATAAAATTACTATATAAAAATCAGTATTTATACTAGATCAACAATACATTACTAGAATATGTTGTGGGAAAGAATCAATCCACAGTAGCTGCAAAATCTATAAAGTAAATAAACTTAACAAGAGATGTGAAGGGCTTATATAAATGAAATTCAAAAGTTTAACTATAATATATAAAAGAAGATAGAAAAAAACAGTTACATGGAAAATGACTCATTTTAAAGATGCCATTTAGACCCAAATTAATCTATTCTGAAAAATATAACTTGATAAGCTGACCAGAAAATAGCCAAAATATTGGAAGATGAGGAAGGACTTGCCATATCGGATATCAATATGTGCTGTAATGCTATAATTGTTCAAATAGAATATCAGTGGAGCAGGAATATATGAAAATGAATAGAAGAGTCTAAGCCATACATCTATATATTTATTGATTTATCTATGTACACATTTATCAGATTACATGATAAAAATAGCATTTAAAATTAGAGAGGAAACAAGTGGCTATAACAAATGTTACTGTTTTCCATTTGGAAAAAAAATGTTTCAACCATTGTTCATACCATATGCAAAAATAGCTTGATTACAATAGATAAACCCTAAAACTAAAGTAATAAAAGGAACTGTTTCAAATTTTGTTGGTAGGAAAAGAGTTTTTAAATAAGACATTCAGAAGCCATAAAGAAAGAGACTGTAAAAAAATCATATCATTGTGAATGAGGGGAAGTGCGGAGTGGGGACCCAAAGCCCATCTGTAGGCAGCTGGACATCCCCTTACAGAAGGGTCGCACGGAGGAGACAAGCCACTCAAGGTGCAGTGTAGCAATGATGAAACGTACAACTTTCCTCTAGTACTTTCCTCTAGTTCCTCTCCCCAACTACTATGTCCAAATTCTACCTTACAAATCCAGCTAGACCAGAGGATGTACATTGGTACAGATAGGAATGGGAAAGAGAAACACTGGGAATCCAGGACAGATGAACCTCTCAGGACCAGTGATGAGAGTGATGATACCAGGAGGGTAGAGGGAAGATGGGGTAAATAGGGGGAACTGATCACAAGGATCTACATATAACCCCTTCCCTGGGGGATGGACAACAGAAAAGTGGGTGAAGGGAGACAT
>NW_022111357.1:8157577-8165984 GCF_000313985.2 Echinops telfairi
AGAGACAAGAAAGGCAAGGCTCACCAAGCCATTTATCTCTCTGCCCTTCAGTTAATCCCACTTGTGTTTATCAGCCAGGCTGGCACAATAAGCTATCTCAACATCCTTGACAACTTCAATCTTTTCTCCATCGATCATGACATTACCTATTAGTCCAGTTGCTAAAAAATTGAACTTTCTATATGGCAAAAACTACCTTAAAATTAACAATAAAGAGCTCCTACATATCCATAAAGAAGAGATTAAATAAAAATACAGTGAAAATGTAGGCAATTCACAGAAGAAATAAAAATACTAACAAGCACATGAAAATGTGTACAATTATTAGCAATGTGGAAATGCAAGTTAAATTTGCATTTCTATCCACAGTTTTAAAATATTTTTTTAAATTACAATATTAAAATATTGATAATATACCATGGCAAAGGTAAAAAAATAAACAATTTCCAAAAGTAGAGTTGAGATTGTAAATTGGGACCTTTTTGTCAGTGTCTATCAAAATTTGAATTGTGCCTTCTTTCGAACCTTTAAACTGGGCTTTATTAGAAAGAAACTTGATTTTTTTCCACACCATATACAAGAATGTTTGTTCACTGAAGGATTGCTGCAAAAGAAAAAAGTTAGAAATGAGTTTAATATGCCAACCAAGACTCATATATACAGCAAAACTTAGTTTCAGAAAGGATGGTGAAACGAATATAAGCAGATAAGCAGAAACTAAGAAAATTTGTCAAAATCAGACCAGTGTTACAAGAAATATTAAAGAGAATCTTTTGGCTAGAGAACCAATGACATAAGACAACAACCTATGACAAAGACAAGGAACAATATCACCCAGAAGCTAATTTAAATAAAGACTTACAAAAAACATAATAAAGCTAAAGAAAAAAATGACTGCAGAAACCAGAGGAATTAAGTATAAACAACAATCTCAAAACAGAAAAGAGAAATAATAGATGTAGTTACAAAATATCCCTAAGTAGAGTAAGTCAATACAATTTCAAGACATGAGTCCCAGTCAACTTTTTGTTGTTTTGTTTTGTTTTGTTTTGTTCAGCAGCCCTCAACCAGTGATTCTCCCTTGGCCCTCCCTCGAATAAATCTGAGGCATCCCTACAAGATGACGCTCCAGTCAATCGACGGTAAGGGAGTTGGCTTGTTCCAGTGGTCCCTGAGTCGTAATCCAGACTGAAGGCTACAAATTTTGATCTCCATCAACAAGTGCTTCACATCCTTATCACTTTCAGGAAGCCAGGTTGTGTCATCTACACATTGCAGGTTGTTAATAAGTCTTCCTCCAAGCCTGATAGCACATCCTTTTTCATGTAAGCCAGTTTCTCTATTATTTCCTCAACATACAGAATTAAACTTTATTTATAAATTTATACAGATTTATACCGGTTTAGACTGCTCGCTTTTTGGTGAGCCCTCGCATGCTTCACCTTGAAGCCACCAGGGCGCTGTACAACACCCAATAGCATGTGGATCATATTTTAAACCATGAGAGAAGAGATCATGTGACTAAGTCCTGGGCAGCAAAACATTTGAAAGACCAAAGAAAGTAGGAAAATCCAGCAAAAGAGAAAGAGAAAGAGTAGCTTAGGTGGTGACGGCGACCATGTGTGCGGGAACAGTTGCTTCTCTGAGTGGCTCTCTCCCAGGCTCTGACCCTGTGGTCGGCATGGCCTGTGGAAATCAACAAGAACTTGCCGACCAGAAACACATGGCGAAACCCAGGAGATGAGCAAAGGAATAGAAAAGAGGAAAACTTAATTCCTTCTCCGAGAAACCAGAGGGATTCTGAGATTATGCAACAAAAGCAGAAGGCACCGAATGAGAAGACGTCTATGCAGACAAGGAAAAGACTGTCTAATTTGGAAAGCGTGGGTGCTGCTGCCAACTAACTGGGTGTGTGTATCTTACGCCGTAAGATCAAGATTTTGTAGAGTGAACAGTCATTACATATGTTATAACTTATCCTAATAAAACAGTCTATCTTGAACTTTACCATTTACCCAGACTTAGCATGATGTTTTAGAACCACTCTTCAAAAAAGTAAAACACCAAGCATGCATGTGGAAAAAAAAAAAGCAAATCAGAAGAATGTCGAAGGAGAAAAAGAAGAGTACGTGAAACTCCAGAACCAAAGGAGGGAAGGTTCTTGTTTGTTCGCTTTAAAGTCCCTTGTCCTTTTATTTATTTCCATCTCTGCTTATTTTGGAGGCTTTCCTCAAATGATGATGGTTTTCTCGTTGTTCATTCACATCTAAGAGTCAGATTTGAATTCTTCATTTATGGGTGGAATTTGTCGGTTGGCAGTTTTTTCAAAATAGATGCTCTAGGCTTAGGTTATTTGCCTAGGCCTGTTCAGTTTCTGCCAAGAATGCTCTATTTTCACGCTTCAGAAGGGACTAGCCATCAGCCACAGCAGCCTGTGGGGGCCGAGATGAGAGCAGACGGAGAGAGGAGCGTCTGTTCTCATCCTTCAATGTGCAGACTCACAAGGACTCTGCCTTATTCCTGTCAGCATCTCTCTATTTCAATTGCTCCACAGACTTACGCCTTTTCATACTTCTCCTGGGGAAGAGTTATCATCTGACATGTATACATGTGCAAGACGTAGAAAGTACTTGAAAGTTAACCGATTCTTACAGAGACTTTCCACCAATCCTCCTATCTTCCACCCATTTTCCCCTCTAGATCTTTACTTTTGGGCTCCTGGGGCCTCCAATAGGAGTCCTCATAGCATAGTGGTTATGAATTGGGCTGCAATCTGCAAGATCAGTAGTTTGAAACTTCCGCCCCACCCCACCCCACCCCGTAGAAAGATGGGGCTTTCTACTACTCTTAACAGTTACAGTCCCAGAAGGTCATAGGGGCAGTTCTACCATGTCCTAGAGGGTGGCTATGAGTTGGCGTCGACTCGATAGCAATGAGTTTGGTTTGGTTTGGAGCCTTCAGTATGTGAGCTTAGCTGGGGTCGTGTGGCAAAAAATGACTGGAACTGTTTCTCTAGACATCTCGGCCTAACACACCAGCAGTGGCACTGCAACCTCTGCAAGTGAGGTCAGTAATGCCAACCTAGCCATGGACAGTAGATGTGTGCGCGTTTATAGCAGAATCTCTGAGTATTTATGAAACTGGTCTGGTGGTAGTTCCAAGAAGAGGGAAGTGTCTTTCTGGTAATTTTTATTATTTTCCCAGGGGCAGAGATTGTGGGTACATACACCAAAAGCCAATAAACAACAACAAAAACAACAACTCAAATTCACTGCCATTGAGTCAATTTTGACTCATCGTGACTTGATAGAATAGGGTAGAACTGCCACTGTGCATTTCCAAGACTGTACCTCTTTATGGGAGCAAAAAAACTTGTCTTTCTCCTATGGAGCAGCTGGTAGTTTCAAACTGTTGGTCTTGTGGTTAGTAGCCCAACGCATAGTCACTATGCCACAAGGGTTCCTTCTGTGGGCCCATAGTGAAGTTCAATTATAATTTTATTTTTTATTATTTGGGATAAAAGGAAAAAGTCTATTCTTTCTATTTATGAATGCATCTATTTGTTTAAAGTAATTTAGCCAAGTCCTTAACCAAGAATGGTGCAGCCTTGCCATTGTTTGAGGCAGATCAACAAGGTGAAAAGAGATCTTCAAGGCAAGAGATCCAAAACGCAAACAAACAAAAACCCACTGCCATGGAGTTCATTCTGACTCATAGGGACAGAATTCTAATGATGCAACTAAACCTACAGAAATTCCCAAATATAGAAGCTGAGCTGTAAAGAGAGATCTCCCACGGTTTAGAAAGCTGGCAGCCCAGCTTAAAGCATGAAGAATTTACTAGAATATTCCTGGTGCTCAGTAGCCAAGGCCTGCTTAAGGGAAAGTCCTGATCTACCTTCAAAACCGATGAAGCCAAATCTAACTGAAGCTACAAGGCTCCAAAATGTAAAAACTGTGCCGTGGAGTCGATGCCAACTCACAGCAACCCGATGAGACAGAGTAGAACTGCTCCCCGACATGCCAAGACTATAAATCTTTACACGAGTGCAAAGTCTCATCTTTCTCCCTGAGAGTGGTTGGTGGTTTCAAACAACTAACTTTGAGTATAGGCCCAATGGGTTACCCACTACACCACCAGGGATCCTTTACACATTAGACCAAGTCATTTCCGCACCCTAAAAATCTGACAAAAAAGGATTTGCACGTTTCTCTTTACTTTCGTTCTTTTAATTCTAAAAGTTATGAGATAGACAATGACTCCCCCACCTCAAATGTGACCCATGGTGAAGAGAGGAAACAGCACTAGAAATAGATGAAACAATAACTCCGATGTCAGATGGCCTTGTCAGAGGACTTAAAAATAACTATAATAAATATGTAAAGGTGCTTGTGGAAAAGGTGGACAAAATGCATGAACAGATGGTAAATTTTAGCAGAAAGAAAGAATTATGGAATAGAATGAAATGGAAATGCTGGAAATAAAAAAAAGCTAGAAATAAAGAATGTTTTCAATCAGATCAATAGCGAATTGAATACAGTAAAAGATCAATGTACTGGAAAACAGATCGAGATAAACTGAGATACAAAGAGGAAAAAAAAGAGTGAAATAAATGTGACAGCATGTCTAAGAACTGAGGCAACACTGAATGTTCTAACATATATGTATAACTAGATTCCCAAAGAGAGGAGAGACATGTTTGAAGAGACAATGGCTGAGATTTTTTCTAAACAGATGTAAGGTAGCAACGAACAGATCCAAGAAGATTAGCATAGCCTAAGCAGAAAAAATATGCATTAAAACCATACTTTCAAAAATCAGCCTTTGAACAACCCTATAGCGCATAGTTCTACTCTGATACATATGGGTCACCATGAGTTGGAATCTACTCCAACTTTTAAGATTACCTAAAATGTTCTTAATAATACAATGTCATTTTATGAGGCTGTCATATGTTTAAAATGCAGATTATAAGTCATAACTGAAAGTGAAGGTTGCTGCGGTGGTTGTTTGTCTTAATGCAATATTCCATTCACCCAAAACAACGCAGGGAAAAAGGTATAGATGAGAAAGTACCTAGAAGCTAGATAAATCCTATCAGATTGATCACATTAAATGTACATGGGTCAAAAATCCAATTAAACAGAATTTTCATAGAGGATAAGCTAAAAACAAGCAAGATGGATTTCCAAATCAAGGAACATCTAGAAATGTATTTACATTTGTTCATCCTTCTCTCTCAATACAGAAACACAGATCTTCAAAGAAATGTCGGAGGGGCTGTGGTAACTATCTAGGCCTTGATTCATGGTCATAACCTACCAGTCTCACTTGCTTCTGAGAGACAGGAAAATACAGCACTGCTGTGCCAGGTCTTTCACTTGGTGATTTTCTGAGTAGTACTGGGAGTGTCCTGGCTTAGTGGTCCTATAAAATCCTCTGCCATTGAGTCAATTCAGGCTCCAGGTGACCCCATAGGTGAGTTAAATTGAACTTGAGGGCAGCGGAGTGGGATAGCTTGTAGGTTTGCTGTGTGGATTTAATAACAACTATAAAAGGACCGACTCTAGTGCCTGCCATCAGTGGCTTCTCAAAAATACTAGTTGCATCCACTGTGTTTGGAAAGCTACTGGTAGCTCTCAGCAGGAGAACGAAACAGTAATACAGACAGAATATAAGATTGGTAACTCCTCGAAAGCAAACATCTTTTAAAAAATTATTTGGACATAATCCACAATAGTTCAATCATATCCTGAAGAGTTGTACAATCATTATCACAATTTTAGAAATGTTCTCCTTTCTTGTACTCCTTGTTATTAGCTCCCCATTTTCCCCTGACATACCTCCAGAAAAACATCAATCCAGTGTCTGTCTCCAGATTCGCTGGTCCTGGATTTTATATACCGGAAAACAGACAAAATCAAACAAAAAAAAGAAAAAGAAAAGAAACAAAAAAGCCAACGATAACAAAACAAAATCTCCTTTACCTCTCTATCACTCCTGTACTTTGTATAGAACTATTAGTTCTATATATAGTTAGTTCTATATAGCTCATCTTAGAAGTTTTTGAATTGAAATCGTGTTGTCAAGGAAGAAGAACAAGGGGATTTTAGCAAATTATAGCCCAAATGTTGCTTCTATTGTTGGATGACAAGCTAAAGGTTATTGCTGTTGTTGTTCTTGGTAAGTGTCATCGAGGGAGTTCCAATGCACAGCAACTCAGCACAACAGAACCAAGCACGGTGCGGTCCTGTGCCATCCTCCTGCCATGCTGAGCCCATGGTGGCAGCCGCTATGCCAATCCATCCGTTTGAGGTTCTTCCTCTTTTCTGCTGCCCCTCCACGTCACCAAACCTGGTGTCCTTCTCCAGGGATTGATCTCTCCTGACAACATGTCCAAAGTATGCGACGTGAACTCTCGCCATCCTTGCCTCTAAGTAGCGCTCTGGCCGTACTTCTCCCGAGACAGGTCTGTTTGTCCTTTGGCAGTCCATGGTACTTTCAATATTCTTCACCGGCACCACCATTCAAATGCACCAATTCTTCTTTAGTCTTCCTCATTCAGTGTCCAATTTTCCCAGGCATACGAGGCAGTGGGAAAGACCAGGGCTTGGGCCAGATACACCTGCGTGCTCAAAGCAACATCCTTGCTTTTCAATACTCTAATGAGGTCTTGTGAGGCAGATTTAACCAATGCAATACATCTTTTCATCTCTCTTTTTGACATTTTTATTGGCACATAATTCACAGATCATACAATTCAATCATATCAAGAATGATTATACAATCATTACCACAATCAATTTTAGAACCTTATCTTTCTTTTTTTTCCTTTCCCCATGATTAAATCAAGTTGTGTAATCACATTCAGTTCTAGTGCTCCCTCCCCCTCCAGCCTTCATTTTTTCCTCCTCTAAATCCCCTCATCCTCCCCATCTCTCCACCCTTACATCCCCTACAAACCCTTGCATCGGTTATTAGCTCTATGATTCCACTCTGTCTTTTGATCTCTTGATTGTTGCTTCCAGAAGTATCGATTGTGGATCCAAGCAAGACAAAATCCTTGATAACTTCAATCTTTTTCTCACATACCATGATGTTACCAATTGGTTCAACTGTGAGGATTTTGGTATTAGGCCCTAGATTAACTAGTCTTTCTACCTCTGTTCTATGTTCTGGGAAAAGGAATGGGTAATTATTGAGTGTCTATTGTTTGTCAATCACTGAGTTAGGGAGTTAATATATATAATTACATTTCATATTCATTTGGAGAAAAATTAATCTGAGAAAAGACTTCCCACTGTTACATGGTTGATAAGTAGCCGAGAGCCTCGGCTTGAACCAGGATTTTTCTGAGACCAGCTCGGGGCTGGTTCCATTACATCATGTTGTACCTCTACTTCTGGCCTCATTTGGGCTATAGCAACAATCTTTATGGTGTTCTTGTCTCCAGCATTTTCTCACCAGCCTTTTCTCTAGGCTGCAATAGATCAACTTCTAAAATATTACCTTGTTCGCCTTGAGTAAAGCCTCATCGTTAGATGACTTCTCTTTGCAGCATGGCTCCAAATTTTTTTGGTTTGGCATTTAATGGTGGAGAGAATTAGTTTGTGTGACCTTAGGCAAATCATCTTCTGTTGCAAAATGACCCAAGCCGAAATCTTCTTGGATTCACTAGATCATGTTAGCAAAGGCGTACTTATTAATGACTGAGAGGAATGGGCCGTTGTCAGCAGCCTCTAATAGTGAGAGAGAAGCCATATTTCCTTCCCTAAATGTTACTACCAAGTGGTGTGTTACAGTGAAAGCAAGTCTCAGACTGAAATCTGCCACATGTTCAAATATTTATTAACAGGCAGGCAAAACAAGTCATACAGCTTGTAAGCGCGATGAAGTTCTAGCTCTTGGTTCTTTCAGGCATTCTGCCAAGCGCCTTGCCTGGAAAGTTTACTTTAGGTAAGCCAGATAATATTCTAGCAGTGATATTCATCTTACCTATCACAGTCAGGTGACATAGTCCTCCACTAAATGGAAAGAACATGACAACACGCCCACAAAGTAACTGTGAAGAATAAGCACATTGTTGCTGGACTCATTAGATTCTTTTATCTTGGTCACACAAGGGTAGAGGTAAAATATTGTGGAATATTGCTGGCCAAAAAACATCCTGACACTGCTCATTTCACCCGTGAAAAAACATACCTAACATTTACCCGTGAACCCTGGTGGCAGAGTGGTTAGACACATGGCTGCTCACTATACGATCAGCAGCTTCAGCTCATCAGCACCTCCATAGGAGACAGACGGGTGTGTTAGACAGGGTTCTCTAGAGAGATAAAACCAAACTGCTGATAATTTAATATATTTATTTATAAAGATAATTAGATATATAACAAGAAATGAACTG
>NW_022111357.1:8167192-8168814 GCF_000313985.2 Echinops telfairi
CTGGGACAGGAAGCAAAAATGCTGCAAGTGGATCACTAGGAGTAATAGTGAGTGGTGCCACTGCAGCTTCCACCCCTTGGTTCCTGGACCCATGAATTCTGGCTATTGGAGACACAGCACCATATATTGGCCGCTGGTTTAGAGCATATACAGCTTCCTGAAGAACACTGCCCCAGCCCCGCAAGTTGTTGCCACCTAGTTGGCACCATAATTGTGTCTTTAGGAGCCCATTCCATCGTTCTATCAAGCCAGCAGCTTCAGGATGATGAAGAACATGTTTCTCTGAAGATCACAACCTGGGAAACCCTCTGGGACAGTTCTCGTCTGTGCTCTAGGGTCACTAGGAGTCAAAGCCAACTGAATGGCAGAGAGTTTTATTTTGCTTTAAAAAAATCATTTTATTGGGCACTCTTACAGCTCTTATAACAGTGGTTCTGCACCTTCCTAATGCCGTGACCCTTTCATACAGTTCCTCATGTGTGGTGACCCCCAACCATAGAGTCATTTTCATTGCTAATTCATCACTGTAATTTTGTTACTGTTATGAATCCTCACATAATATCTGATCTGCAGGATGTATTTTCATTGTTACAAAGTGAACATAATTAAAGTATAGTGATGCATCATATAAAAACAATATGTAATTATATATTGTGAAATATTTATTTCTAATGACAAATAAATGAAATTTTGTCTTGAAGCATGGTGTCGCATGGGGAACATCTTCACGCCAGTACTCATACGTGGGTATATCTGCATGTGGGCAGACCCGCCTGGAGATGGATAGAGGAGTGGTGTCTCGGTTCCCCAAACCAATGGAAATATGTGTTTTCCAATGGTCTTAGGCGACCCCTGTGAAAGGGTCGTTTGACCCCCAAAGGGGTCGCGACCCACAGCTTGAGAACCACTGTCTTATAACAGTCCACACATACATGCAAGCACATTTGTACATATGTTGCCACCATCATTTTCAAAACATTTTCTTTCTACTTGAGGCCTTGGTATCAGCTCCTCTTTTTTTTTGCTTTTTGGCAACACCTAACTAACTCTGAGGAGTCCTGGTGGTGTAGTGGTTACGGCTTGGGCTCCGATCCCCATGCTTGCAGTTCAGTGGGAGAAAGCAGCTCGATGGGAGAAAGACAGCTTTCTAATCCTGCGAACAGGTACAGTCTCAGAAACCCACGGGGGTTGCTAGGAGTCAGCACTGACTCCATGGCGATGAGTTTCTTTTTGGTTGGAACTAACTATTGAGCAGGCTTCAGAAAGTTCATAGAAAAATGGAATTAAAAGATGATGAAAAATTTCCATGAGCTTTTTAAAGCCCTTTTGGTGCTTCCCTCTAGTGCTGATTGGAGTCTTCTTGTGGCAAAAGTAGTGAGGGCTCAACTACTAACTGAATGGCCGGCAATTTGAACCTACGCAAGGTATCTCCTGTGGAGTACCTGCTGATCTGCTTCTGAGACGTCACTCTGTTAGTCTGGGTAGACTAGAGAAACAAATTCATAGACACTCATATGTGTATAAGAAAGAGGTTTATATACACGAGCAATTGAATATTGAGAAAACATCCTAGCCCAATCCCGATCAAGCCCATAAATCCGATATTAGCCCATATGTCTGAT
>NW_022111357.1:8169376-8170815 GCF_000313985.2 Echinops telfairi
AAATTCTTATAGTACTTACTTCTGCAATGCAGACTATTAATCAGAATCTCTTATATGCTACATAGCCACTTCAGGAATGTACCTTTCTTTTTAGGGTATTGTAAATGTTAAGGGCCTCCAAGGTTTACAGTGAAACAAATGAACATACTTTTTTTTTCTAGTCTGCAGTACTAAAAATAAATTGAGGGCGGCATAACCCTTTCCCCCTCTGAAGTTCAGTTTGGTTTTGTGTGTGAGAAAAGAGGGTAAACTGATTTCTGATGTTCTTTTTAGAGTTGATTATACTTCTCTGACAGGTGCCTGGTGGTATAGTGGGTTATGAATTAGGCTGCTAGCCACAAAGGTTGGCAGTTCAAAACCACAAGCCACTCCATGGGAGAAAGAATAGGCTTTCTACTCTTGTAAAGATTTACAGTCTTAGAAACCCACAGGGGCAATTCTATTCCGTCCTATAGGGTCAGTGTGAGTCAGAAGTGATTCGATGGCAGTGGGTTTAGTTTAATGCAGTTAGAAGGATCTGAGTCAAGCTAACTAAAAAACTTTCTAATAGGGGTTGGGGGAGTGGGGAAAGAAAAAAAAGAAAAAAAAAAGAAAAAAAAACTTTCTAATAATTGGTATAGGCTCATCAAGCATGAAAATCTTCTAGAACAGTCTCAGTATTTTCTTCAAGGGATCTCCTTTTCTAAATTAGCAGCTAAGCCCCATAGCACTGACATATACTTATCATTCTATAACCCTTTATCTTCCTTTGTTTTTTATTTAAAGCCAGTATCACTATCTGACATAATGCATATCAGCTATTTGTTTATAGTTTGTCTTTTGTCAGAAGAATGGAATCTCGGGAGAGGGGAGCAGGGAGGGAGGGGGAAAATGAGGAGCTGATGCCGGGGGCTTAGTTGGAGAGCAAATGTTTTGAGAACGATGAGGGCAATGATGTACAAATGCACTTGACACAACTGATGTGTGTATGGATTGTGATAAGAGTTGTATGAGCCCCTAATAAAACAATAAAAAAAAAGTCAGATTAAAAAAAAAAAGAATGGAATCTCTACTAGAATAGAGACTTTCTCCCGAACTTTTGCCCATGCCTCTGCCTGACACCCACAGGAGCTTGCTTTCAATGTGTATTATAGTATAACAAGCCATCCTGAAGTGTAGTGGCTTAAAATAACCATGTATCTGCCCATGATTCTGTCATTTGGGCTGAGCATAGTTGGGTGAATCTTCTTTGGTCACTCACTCATCTGCAGGCTCACTGGGGGAGGGGGATCCTAGATGGTCAGCGGTCCTTAGGATTGGCTTGGATATTTGGTGCTCTTCCAGTAGGATAGCTTGGGCTTTGTTTATGTTGTAAGATCACGGAAGTGTAAGCCGCAAGGTCCCAGAAGGAAATCATACAGTGCTATTTTTACCCCACCTTTAAAAAAAAATCATTTATT
>NW_022111357.1:8171678-8241894 GCF_000313985.2 Echinops telfairi
TAGAACCAAGTATTCTTGCATTGAGGGAGTACTTGAGTGGAGGCCCAATGTCCATCTGCTACCTTAATACTAAACCTATAAATATATGCACAAAAATCCATTTCCCCATCCTCATATATAAATATACATATGTACATGCCTGTATTTAGCCCTCTATAAATGTCCTTTGCCTCCTAGCCCTTTCCTCTATTTCCCTTGACTTTCCTCTTTTCCCACTATCATGCTCAGCCTTCATTTGGGTTACAGTAATTCTTCTCCGTTACATTACCCTTGATCATTCCTTATCAGGCCTCCTACACCCTCCTCACCACCGATTTGGATCACTTGTTGTTCCCTTGTCCCTGGGTTTGTTAACACCACTTCCTTTCCCCCACCTCCCCCTCTCCCATATCCCTCCGGAACTGTTGGTCCGTTGTTTTCCACTCCTGATTGTTCATCCAGCCTATCTTATTTAGACAGACCTACGGAGATAATAACATGCACAAAACCAAGACAGAGCAAAACCAAGCAAAAAAGAAAACAAAACAACAACAAAAAGCCAATGACAAAAAAAATACCAAAACAAAAAACCCAACACAGCACAACAACAACAAAAAAGAAAAGCTTGTAGTTAGTTCAAGGATTGTTTGTTGGCCTTTAGGAGTGTTTTCCTGGGGAGTCCAATGGGGTGCCAAGCCCTAGCTCCAAAGTCTATTTTTGGTATCCCCTGGGGATTTCATTGCTCTGTTCCTCTTGCTGTTCTGTTCCATGCCCTTAACGTTTTGCCTCGGTGTGGTGGAATCAGATCGGGTGCAATTCCCACATTGTGTGTCCAGTGTTGTCCCCTGTAGGGCTATGGGTCAGTGATGGATGTCGTGTCTCATAGTGGGGCCGGCCATACGGTTTTCTCTGTGGATTGGCTTCTCTGAGCGAGAATATCATCGTCAAGGTTTGGTGGGCCAGGATTTGCTCCATACTCTCTTCCTCCCCCTTCATTTGCTCCCGTGTGCTCTAAATCAGACATGTCTCTCTCCCTGAGCTGCAGATTTCATGCTGTCCTTTGAAATAAATTCTTCTGGGGGAGGGGCAGGTGTCCACATAGTAGTTGGGATTGGGGCAGGCCCCTCAGACCTCTCCACTGGTTCCCTACTCCATGCTGGCATGTTGCATTCACATCTTGAAGCACCGGGTTGAAGTCTGGTCCCTCTTTCCCTGTGGAGATATAAACAATACCCTCCCCTTGGGTGGGTTAGTGCCCCATACAGTGCTGTTTTCACCACATTCTATTAATCAGTGCAAATCACAAGGCCAGCCCATAATCAAGAGATGGAGAATTAAACTCCACCTCTTGATGGGAAAAGCAGGAAAGCCACATTGCAAAAGGTAGAGTGCATGGAGAGCTGTGATTTTTTTTTAATTGTCTTTTTTTTTTTTTTAAATTGAAGGTTCCTTGTAGGCCCAAACAAGTGACTGTCCGTGACCAGGTGGGGAGGGGGGAGCAGCCGGAGCGGGCAGGGTCATCTTAATTTTCCACTTACACACAGTACTAAATGAACAAGCACAGACTCACTACTGCAGTTACAAGTTGGCAGCCTGGAAAAAGGGGGATGGGGGTGGTCGTTAAAAAAAATACAGCCCCCTTCCCCAACTGTGGTGCCTGGCGGGGGTGGGGGTGGGTGGGGAGGTGGAGGAAACTTGGTCTGTTTCAACAGAGGAATCAAAGATCAGAAGCCATTTGGGAAGGCCAGAGCCTTAGGGAGGGAGGTGGGTTGAAGGGATTGCCCACCCCCTGCTGGTGTCCCCCCCAGCCTCTCTGGTCTGCCAGGAAGGGGGCAGCCTGCTCCTGGCAGGGGTGGAGGGGGCTCACAAGGGCTTGCCCTCCAGGGAGATGACGGCGCTACCCCTCAGCTTCTAGACCTGGGTGCTGCGGTCCTTAACCTCCTCATAGCAGTTTGCTTGTAATTCGTGTTTGATCCCCGTCAGCTTCTTCTTGATGGCATCCTTGGAGCTGGCGTAGATCATTTTGCTTTTAAGGGGTGCACACTCGGGGGCCCAGAAGATGAACGCCAGGTCCTCCTTCTTGCTCTCCTTGGTCTCGTAGGTGGCATCATACAGAGCGTAGCGGCAGTCCTTGTCGGGCAGCATCTTGACAAAGGTGGGTCGTCCACAGCCTGGCCCACATCTCCTTGATCTCCTTGCCCTCCTCCAGGATGATGTTCTTCTTGTCCTCTCTCAGGCAGAAGAGCACAGCCTTCTTGCGCTTCTTGACCTCCGGTGTCGAGGATTTGCGCACCTTCATGTCATTGAACAGCTTGATAACACCATCGGAGAAAAGACAGCTCCGGGCGCGCCCGCGCCCACCCCTCCCCCCACAGCCGGTGTGGAGTTGTGATTATTTTAACAACCTTCAACAATACTCAATAAAGTTCTGTGGAACGAACGAATGAATATTATATCAATCTAAAGTTCCATGTTTCTTATGTAAGATCTGCCTTCATCTGTTCTGAAATTTATTGGGGTGTTTGTTTTATCCTCAAGGAAGGCATCTTGTCTTATTTTCTCTACAGGTTCCATGTGTCCAGCAGCGATCTAGATTCCAAATAAGCATGCTATATTGTATTCCCTAGCTTCCTTTAGGTCATTATTACCTACTTGGTCTCTCCTGAATGCATGTGTTTAACCATTTGTGACTTTATGCCTTTTCTCACTCCATTTTCCCTGGCTAAAATACTGTTCATCCTCCTCTTCCTTATTTTTTTGACCCATTTCAGTGTTTCCCACTGATGTTTAGCAACTTGGGCCTTATGCACTGAATGCCAGTACAGACTTAGTCATTGACAACTTTGATAAATACTCTGGTTGATTAGCATTGGCAAAAGCCATCAGTTGAGCCTATATTAGTGAGACTGTTGCAGCAATACCACAGGCAAGTGGCTTTAATAGAAATGTGTTTCCTCACAGTTCAGGAGGCTAGAAGCCTGGATTCAGAGCTGTGAATGCTGGGAGAATGTCCTTGTCTCTTTTCAGCTTCTGTCCCTTGTTTCGTTGGAGATCTCAAGTGGCACAGCATCTAACTGTTTGCCTGCTTCCTTGATTAATGTGCTCTTTTTACATCTCAAAAGGGATGGATTTTAATCTACACCCTATATTCATACTGCCTCCTTAATGCAACAATCCTTGACTTTCATTAGCAAGTGCTTCAAGGCCTCCTCTTTCAGCAAGCAAGGTTGGGTCATCTGCAGCTCCCTCATATAGTGCAGCTTATTTGCTCAGCAAACAGATTGAATAAGTATGATGAAAGGATACAATGCTGATGCACACCTTTCCTGATCTTAATCCATGCAGGATTCCCTTGTTTGGTTCCAACATCTCCTTTTTGATCCATGGACGATGTGATCATGGTTGCACGTGAGCACGGTGAGGTATTCTGGAATTCTCATTCTTCTTAATGTTATCTGTAGTTGTTTATGATGCACAAAGTTGGGTTCATTTGCATAACTGATAAAGCCAAAGTTAAAAAATTTTTTTGTGGTATTCCTGGTTTTGAGCCAAGATCCATCTGATGTCAACAATGTTATTCCTTGTTACACATCCTCTTCTGAATCCTGCATGAAGTTCTGGCAGCTATCTCCCTGTCACTATACTGCTGCAACCATGGTTGAATAATCTTCAACTAAATTTTACTTGCATGTGATATCACTTGAAGTACTTGCTGATGAAGATCAAGGATTATAGCCTTCAGTCTGGATTATAACTCAATGTAAATACGACCAAAATTTTCACAACTAAATCAATAGGTGGCATCATGATAAAGGAGAAAAGATTAAAGTTGTCAAGGATTTTCATCTTGGTTAGGTTCACAATCACTACTCATGGAAGCAGCAGTCAAGAGATCAAAAGGCACATTGCAGTGGGTCAATCTGCTCCACAAGATCTCTTTAAAGTGTTGAAGAGCAAAGATGTTACTTTGAGAACTAGAGTGCATCTGACCCAAGCCATGGTATGTTCCATCGCATCATATGCATGTGAAAGCTGGACACTGACTGAGGAAGACAGTAGAAGAATCCTGCATTTGAATTGTGGTGCTGGAGAAGACTACTGAAAGCACCACGAACTACCGAAAGAGCAAACCTCTGTCTTGGAAGAAATATAGCCACAAGGTTCCTTAGAAGCAAGGATGTTGAGACTTCACCTCATATTTTGGACATGCTATCAGGAGAGAGCTGTCCCTGGAAAGGGACATCGTGCTTGGGAAGGTGGAAGAACAGGGTAAAGAAGGAAGCCCCTTAACAAGATAGATTGACATAATGGCTGCAACAATGGTCTCAAACATAACAACAATTGTGAGGATGGTGCAAGACTTGGCGGTGTTTCATTTTGTTGTGCATAGAGTCACTGGGAGTCAGTTGGAGCTGACTGGACAGCACCTAACAGCAATGTAACAAAGAAAACTTATTCCCAAATGAGATTATAACCTAAACCCATCAAGTCAATTCTAACGCATATCTTATAGGACAGGATAGAATTAATTGCCCCCTAGGATTTCCAAAACTGTGAACCTTTAAAGAAGCAGACAGCCTCTTTTTCCCACAGTGCAGTGTGGGTTTGAACTGCCAAGCTTGTGGTTTGCAGTCCAGCACTGTACCCACTGTGCAACCAGAGCTCCTTACTCATAGGTATCTTACTCATTGCCATCGAGTTGATTCTGACTCATAGCAACTGTATAGGACAGAGATTGTAAACCTTTATGGGAGTGGAAAGCTTCATCTTTCTCTCATGGAGTAGCTAGTGGTGTCAAACTGGGGACCTTGTGGTTAGCAGACTAAAGTGAGCCCATTATGCCACCAGGGCTCCATAACCATAGGTATAGGGGTTAGGAATTACAAGACATATTTTTGAGGGACACAATTCAAGCCATAACAGGTCTTAATAGTGGGTACACTATTGTTGTTTGTCATATACCACCTCCTGCCTTAGGAAATGTTCTTTCTCCCACTCAAATTACATTTTACTGAAAGAAGCTACTTTGTTCTTCTATGAATCTGCCCATCTAGGTACAGCTGGATAATCTGGCCTGTCTGAAAGGGCTCAGGCATCAGATAACCAAGAAACAAGGAAATATAATAGAGTCCATGGACCTTTTGTCCTTCTGTGGAAGAGTCTCTTTCACCTAAACATACATATGTGGACAGTTTCGCTTGTCTGCGAGGCACATGTGACTGGAACATATTTGGCCAGGTGCTGGGGATGCTATTGTCTAAGAAAACACTACTATAGCTGCCAAGCCACCAAGTTCCTTTAGGACTTTAAGAGAGGGAGGTTAGTGAAAACACTTGGAGTTCTGTACAAAGTGAGACAAATATTATGAGGAAGAATTGACTAGAGGAAGACAGAGCGATTTCTCTATACATTTCCCTGGAAGGTGGCCAGAGAGAGGACAGGGAGTTGAAGAGAAAATATGTGAATGGAATACAAACAACGACGGAGTTCAGATTTTGGATGCTACAATGAGCGAAAAAAACAACAAGCCCTGGCCATGGAGTTTATTTTTACTCATAATGACCCTCGGGGACAGAGTAGAAATCCTGAAGGTTTCCATATGTAAATCTTTACGGAAGCTGACTGCCACATCTTTCTCCCAAAGAGCAACTACCAAATGTAACCATCAGAATAGCAATGCAGGGATGGGAGAGATGGCACAAGGGTAGGGAGCACTTCTTCAGTCTCCTGAGAAGTTAGAGAGAGCGCTGCAATGTGAACCCAGGGTGGACAGAGGCGAGCTAGGAAGGAGAAACCTCTTGTTCTGTATATTGACTTGTGTCACGCTGTATTGAGTCAGCATGCTGAATGAGAAAGCTGTATTCCAAAAACCTGGGCATCGACACTCCCCTCTGGCCCTTCTTTCTCACACTTCATCATTCAAAGAATCCGGTCAAATTAACCTCTGCTTCCAGTCCATTGTCTTCTCTCCATCGTTGCTACCATGGACCTAGTCCTGGCCCCATAAGATCCTCCTCAAACAACTGGTCTTGCTGCCTCCAGTTTAATCCTCTTCCAATCCTTTCTTCATACGGCTGCCAGAATCATCTTTCTCCAACATCTATACAATGACGCCGCTCTCCTTAGCTGCTGCCCCACCTCCCCAGTTCCTGCTGTCCCAAGACTCCACTCGAAGCCAGGGGTGCTCAATACGTCGATGGAAAATGTAGTGTCGGTAGATCGCATGGCATTAAAAAATGGACGTAAGCCTATCATCAATCCGTCACTTAATTGATATACAGCGCAGCCAATCAGATGCAATCTTAAGTGTCAAACGCATGCGCAAACAACTGCGCTAAGTGCAGCACAACTGACAAGCTAAGTTATCACCTATTTTTAGACCTTGTTTTTTTTTTCTCTTAAACGTAAGAAAGGGTATTAAAATGAGTGGGGGAGCTGGACCAAGAAAGAAGACAAAAACGTATCACTTTCATACGGAATGGGAGATTTTGACTCTACAAGCCGACATTCAGCTGAAGTCCAGAGCGCATGAAACAGTTCAGGAACTTACTCGCAGAGGGAAAGTACTCAAACATGAGAAAATGTGCTACCTCCTTGACTGCATTATTCGGCTCTCCTTATTGATGTGAGTCAGCCTTTTCCCACATGAAGATCATTATGTCCAAGTACCGTTCCACCATGCCTGATGATCATGTGGAAGTGTGCTTGAGGCTGGCTGTCAGCAGCTACTGTCCGGACTATGCATCCCTGGCTCATTCCATTGAGTGCAAGTCATCAGAGTAAGCTCAGGTCATGACAAAAAATGGACATAGTTAATTGTGTTGTGCAATTTGGACATATGCAGTTATGCAAGGTACATAAACATACTTTGTACATATAAAGAATTCTCAATGCATCTATGAATAAATGTAATAAATAAATAAAAATAAATATATGTTTTGCATTTTTGTAGTTGGTAGATCATTTTGACTTGATTTTATAAATAGCTCACATGCTGAAAAAGTGTGAGCACCCCTGCTCTAAGCTTAGCGCTCCAGGATTTTTGTTTCCTGTGGAGCTTTCTGCCTTCATGCCTGCCACTCCCTACCCACCCAACCTAGGTTCCAGTCATACTGACCTACTTTCAATTCTCTGAACATAACACACTTTATCAAGTCCCTACACATGCCTGGAATGTCTTCTCTCCTCCTCATGCCAGCCTGGAGAACTCCAGCTTATCTTCAAAACCCAGCTCAAAACTGACTCTCTGTGGGGAATGTCAGCCACCCTGCCTAAGGGTCCCCACTGCCATACCCGCCCACATTTCCACTATTGTGCTCTCGCCAACAGGAGAAAGGGACCTCACTGAGAACAAGACCATCTTTGTTTATCTTTATATCCTCTATGTCTGCACAAGCTTAAAATAGAATAGGTGTTCAGGGAATGAGCTGATGAATCTGACAGTAACAGGAGGGACTGGAGGTTTACTGAACGTCGTGACACAGGGACTTCCGCACACACGGTAGCTGATAGTGTATGTGCTGTTTGCCTGTCAGAAAGGCCCTGGGGGTGCTCTTTGGTTTTGTTTTAATGGTATGTTAATCCTTCTTTCAACAATTATTTGCTAAGCACCCACTCTGTGTTTGGACCCATGCCATTTTAGTGGGTGAAACAAACAGTCCTGAACCTCCTAGAGAAGCTTTATAACCCATGGAAACGCAGGGGGGATGATTTTTGAAAGCAGGTGCTGGGAAAGGCAGCCATCTCATGCTACCAACTCTTTACAGCAGCGGTTCTCAACCTTTGGGGGTCAAACGACCCTTTCACAGAGGTCGCCCGATTCATAACAGTAGCAAAATGACAGTGATGTAGTAGCAACGAAAATAATGTTATGGTTGGTGGGGGGCGGGGGAGAAGTCACTACCACATGAGGAACTGTATGAAAGGGTCGCAGCATTAGGAAGATTAAGAACCACTGCTTTACAGTTTTTAAATGTCCCACAGGCCACAGACAGGTTGACATGACCAAGATATGCCACATGGTGGCAGTGCTTCTCCAGGGATGAAGATGAAATGCCCCCATTTGAAGGTGAGTCACAATCTAGTTGATGTCGGGTGTTTATTTTTTTATTTGGAGAGGTGTCACTATAAGTCGGAATCGACATTTGAGAGCAGTGAGTTTTAGGGTTTTTTTTTAGGACTTCAGAGTGGATACACGCTTGGCTGATGATACAAAGATTGGCTGTTGGAACCTGCAGCTGTTCCGCTTGGCAGGCAAGCGGGGCGCAGTCTGCTTCCCTAACAATTGAAGCCTGGGAACCCTCGGAGGCAGTTCGACTCTGTCCTATGGGGTCACCACTGGTGGAATCGACTCCACAGCAATGGCTGGGACTTTCAGAGAGGCAAATAGTTCCCAACTCTCATTCCAGACAAATAGCACACTAAAAATGTAACGTGGTAGGCGTTCTTAGTTTTCAGAAAAGATGAGGTGAAGGCTATAATTCTGCTAATTGTCTTTCTCTAAACTTTCATAGTTTACTTTTTCATGGACATGTTATCTCAAAATTGCTTTTTCCTTTCTTTCTTTCTGGTGAAAACATACAGAACCTACTCCCACTTCACAATTGCTAGATATAATGATCAGTGATATGGTTACATTGTATGGACACTCTCATTTCTGTTCTGGCTGTTTTGATTCCACTTTGTGTCTATTTCCAGGAGCACAATGAAATGTTCTGGAAGGTCTACATACTCAAATGCCTTTGCATAGTTAATAAAACACAAGTCCATATTTTTCTGGCATTCTCTGCTTTCAGCCAAGATTGATCTGACTTCGGCATTAATATCTCTCATGCCCCATCCTCTTCTGATTCAGGCTTGAATTCATAGTTCCCTGTTGATGTTCTGTTGCAACTGTTTTTGAATGACTTTTCATGAAAACTTTCTTGCATTTGATATTGATATTGCTGGATAATTTCTGCATTTTCTTTGGGATGAGTATAAATATGGCTCTCTTCCAGTCAGTTGGCTTGATAGCTGTCTTCCAAATTGCTTGGCCTGGGCCTGTGAGTACTTCCAGTGCTTCCTTAACAGTCATCCTAGTTCTCTATGAATGGAAGGAGTTTCTGGGATGCGGGATCTATTGTGCTAAAACTGAGAAAATCTTGAGGTAAATGAGATGAATTATTCACCCTACCATGGATTAAGTCAGGGTTGTAAATACTTTTCTTTCCAGTGCCCTCTGATCTCTTCCTAGGGGTTAACTTCAAGTGACCTAAGCCATCCTGAAGGCAGAGCTCAATGGAGCTGGAGTAATGTAGTTGGGGAGGTCAGCCTTGCCTGGACATAGAGCAGGTCAAAGAGGACAGAAGGGCAATGAGAAGGGGGAATTGGTGGTTCAGTGGTACCATTCTCACCTTTCATGAAAGAGACCCAGGTTCGATTACGAATAATGCTCTTCATGTGTGGTAACCAAGCATCTCTTAATGGAGTCGTGTGTGTTGCTATGACACTGAACAAGGAGCCTGCTGAACTGCTAAACAAAGGGCAGCAGTTTGAACCCACCAACTGCTGTGGCACGAGAAAAGATGTAAAGAGAACCTTATAAGACTGTTCTACTCTGACCTGTGGAGCTGCTCTGAGTCGGAATTCATTCAACAGCATACTACAACACAAGCTGCTGAACAGGTTTCAGCAGAGCTTCTGGACTTGGTCTAGGAAGAAAGGCCTGGCAACCCACTTCCAAAAATCAGTCAATGAGAACCTTATGAGCCACACAGGAGACGCACAGGACAGGGCAGCATTAGTTCTGTCGTGCAGGAAGTCGCCGTGAGTCAGGGCGACCCCATGACAGATGGCAGCGAACAAAAAGTAGCCAAGGATAGAAATTCTTTGTTATCTGAGCAATTCACGAAGCTTTTTCCTTTTGATGTTAAACGGTGTGTCATGTACACGAAGGGGCAAGCAAGATCTTGCGGTTCCAGATGGAGCTACAGGAGAAAATCCCCAGGAGGTTCAGGACACTCCTGGGTCCCCAAGAATCCTTTCTCAGTCATTCCCCATCTACAGGGTTCGTTCTCCGGTTTGCACTGGAAGGGAGCTGCTGAGTTCTGATAGAGGTCAAAGGTCAAAGACCACCACTCGATTGATACTTCAGCTTCCCACAGGCTCAGGTGACAACAGGAACCAGGACCCGCCAACCGAAACCGCATTATACTTGTGGAGCCGGCTGGGAGGTGCTTTGTGATTGGTCGGGAGCAAAGGAGGCGGGGCCTCTTTTAGAAAGGCTCCTTTGGATTGGTGCAAATCATCGAGGGTGTGGCCTCCACTCCGGCTGGGCGCGAAAGATCGAACGGCCGGGAGGAGCTGGAGAAGGCGGGAGCGAGTGGCTCAGGCTGAGGGGACAGGAGGCTGACGGAGCGAGCCCTGTGGAGGCAGAAATCATGTCCGGCGAGGTGGTTTCGGAGGTGAGCATATTCACGTCCCTCTAGCCCGGGGTGTGGACGCCCGGCACCCCCGGGGCGGACCGAGAGGGAGACGTGCAAAGGCTGGGGTCGCGGGACTACAGTTCCCGGCGTGCAGCGCGCCGGGCCCGGCCGAGACGGCCCCGCCGACGGAGCCCGGGTGGTCCGCTCGAGAGTGTCTCTGTGTGGGCTCCCGCTCTGGAGTCTCGGCCGCCTGGGCAGCCCAGGTCCGCGCGCGCGCTCGGCCGGCCCCTCCTCCCCGCGTCCGTCCCGCCAGCCTTCCCTTTGGCGCGCTTCCTGCTGGCCGAGCCCTTCCTCCGACTCGAACTCTCCCTCCGCACAGCGGAGCGGCCCCGCGGGGTTTCCACGGCCGTGTCGTTCGGAAGCCGACTGCCAGAGCTTTCGCCCGGGAGGGCCGGTGGGTCGCGGCGCCATCCGCTCGTTACCTTTGCGCCGCCAGTGACCCTGAAGAAAGCAGGCCCGGCCCCACCCCCGTCCGCTGCGGTGCGGGGTGCCGGGGAGGAAGAGTGGGTCCGGAAGGGGTCTTGGAGGGTACCCGCTTTGACCCCCTTCCGAAGGGATCTAGGAGTGTGGTAGGGCCCGGGTGGTAGCTGGCGATGTTGGGCGTGGAAACCACGTTAGCTGTGACCTCTGTCCTTGTCCAGGCGATAGTTCAGACTGGACGCGATGGCGGAGAGTTTGGCTTTCGGGGTTGAAAAGCAAAAACCCGAATGCCATAGACCCCATGGTTTGATATTGAACCAACTATCAGCGTTTTAAATAAAGGGACAGCTTTCGAGACTTACCCCGCTCACTTCACCCTACCGGGAGCTCCGCCTCCCGCACAGGCCCGAGAGCCGCAGTTGTATTAACAGTCTTCCTAACTAGTTGGCTGCCCTTGCCGTACTCTCTACGTGGCCCTAGGGCAGTGGTTCTCAACTTCCTAGTGCCGCGACCCTTTCATACAGTTCCTCGTGTGGTGGTGACCCCCAACCATAAACTTATTTTCGTTGCTACTTCTTCACTGTCATTTTGCTACTGTGATGAATCGGGCGACCCCTGTGAAACGGGAGGTTACCTGTTTGACAGCCACCCCCTTGCCCCCAAAGGGTTCACTTGAGAACCGCTGCCCCAGACTGTTACTGATCGATTGATTACTCACCGCCGTGGAGTCCACTCTGCCTCAGCAACCCAGGAGGACAGCCCTTGTGGGTTTCCGAAACTGTAAATCTTTAGGGCAGCTGCTCTCAACCTGTGGGTCGCGACCCCTTGGGGGGCTGTCGAACGACCCTTTCACAGGGGTTGCCTAAGAACATGGGAAAACACATATTTCCGATGGTCTTAGGAACCGAGACACGGCTCCTCTATCCATCTCCAGGTGGGTCTGTCCACATGCTATACCATGCTTCAAGACAAAATTTCATTTATTTGTAATTAGAAAGAAATATTTCACATATATAATTACATATTGTTTTTGTGATTCATCACTATGCTTTAATTATGTTCAATTTGTAACCATGAAAATACATCCTGCATATCAGATATTTACATGACGATTCATAATAGTAGCAAAATGACAGTGATGAAGTAGCAATGAAAATAATTTCATTAAAGAGTTGCAGCATTAGGAAGGTTGAGAACCACCGCTTTAGAGGAATGAAGAGCCTCTTCTTTTTTCTGACAGGCAACTGGTGGTTTCGAACTGCTAACCTTTTGGTTGGCAGTCCAGTGGCATCACAACATAATAAGCGGTGTGTTTACCCAAACACAGGAGTCCATTAGAAAAAAGAAACGAATAGTCTTACCACTTTGGATTACACAGAAGATCAACAAGATGTAACAACACAAAAAAGATGTAACACACTCCTCAGTGATTCCTCACTACTTATTAGCTTTATTATTTTAATACTTGTACCAACCATTCAAATCAGTTTCATCATGATCTGAGAAACCAGTAGGGTAAGGACATGTGCCTGTACCTCCATATCTTAAAACTTCTGATTTGGTATCCAAGGACTTAAGGAGACCTGGCATCTAGGGTCAGCTTGGTCATAACTTGTAAAGTCATCTAGCACCCACCTTCTCCCTGAGGTGTTTGCATTTGGGAAATTTCCCAACCTAAAGAAGCATAGAGAGATTGGTATCACAAACCCATTGCCTAACTCCAACAATTATCAAATCACGGGCAATCTTTCATATCCTCATCCACTTCGCCTTCACTAGGTTATTTGGAAGCAAATCCCAGATAACCTATTTGACCCACAAATATTTCTCTGGGTCCCTAAAAGATAATAGCTTTCTAAAACACATGACCACAAATTTATTGCCACACTTACGAATTTGGAATTACTGCTTCACATTAAGTATCTACTCAGTGTTCATATTTCTGTGACTCATACATAATCGGAACCCAAACAAACTGCATATTTCTGTGCAATTATGATATAATTGGGGCTTTGCGTGAAAGAGACCTATAATATTCAGTACCTTTATTTTCAGATATAGAACGTAAGGGCCCATGCTGTAAGTATACTGGATTGATTTCCTTATTCTCTTGTTATATATCTGAACACGAATAGATAGGTTCTCCTTTCTTCCCTTTTTTCTTGGAATTTATTCATTAGAGAAACCATATAGTTCTGTAGTTTCTTATTTAAAATATTCCTTTATCTTCTTAAGTGGATAGATCCGATTAGATCCTGATTTGATTGCTTTGGCAAGAATGTTTCACAGGTGTTGGTTACTTCTGTCAGGTGGCACATAATTACTGGTGGTTTCATTGTGCTTTTAGCAGGCCATTGTCTATTGCTTGGGTCTGTTTGATTAAAATCACCCAAACTCACTGCCATCAGATCAGTGCTAACTCAGCCACTTTATAGGACAGGATAGAATTACCCCTGTCAGTTTCCAAGACTACTCTTTACAGGAGTAGAAAGCCTGTCTTTCTCTGGTGGAGCAGCTGGTGGTTTCAAACTGCTCACCCACCTTGTAACCATTACACCACCAGGCTCCTTGTTATTTGATCGGAGATGACCAAAATTGTGATCATCTAATTCTAGTATTCTCTTTCACTGATTAGTTAGCATATTTCTCTAAGAGGAACTTCTCCTCATCAGTCATTTGTGCATACTGAGTTCAGACAGGAAAAGCATCATACATGCTTGATTCTTTTATTTATTCAAAATAAACTGACCTTTCCATTAGAAGCCAAGGGTTAAACCACGCAGCACCTTTTGATTCTGTTGTTGTTAGGTACTACTGAGTCAATTCTGACTCACAGTGACCTGTATACAACAGAACAAACACCGCCTGGTTCTGTACCATCCCCAGAATGACTGCTATGATTGAACCCATTGTATCAGCCACTGTTTCAGTCCATCTCATTGAGTGTTTTCCTCTTTCCTGACTCTATTCTTTACTAAGCATGATGCCCTTCAGGGATTGGACCCTCCTGATGGCACATCTAAAGTACGTGAGACAAAGTCATACCATCGTTCGTTTTAAGGAACATTCTGGCTGTACTTCTACCAAAATAGACTTGGTTGTTCTTCTGGCAGAATATATTTAATATTCTTTCTTCACCAACACCCCAAATTGAAGGCATTTACTTCCTCTTTGGTCTTCCTTATTTACTGTCCAGCATTCACATGCATATGAAGTAATTGAAAATACTATGGTTTGAGCCAGGTGTACCTTAGTCTTCAAAGTGATGGCTTTGCTTTTTAACACTTTAAAGAGACCTTTTTTGCAGCAGAAGTGCCCAGTGCAATACAACATTTAATTTCCTGACTTCTACTTCTGTGAGCATTGATTGTGGATCCAAGTAAAAGGAAATCCTTGACAACTTAAGTCTTTTCTCTTTTATCGTGATGTTATTTATTGCTCCAGTTGTTAGGATTGTTGTGCCTCGTGACACAGTGGTTACGAGTTGGGCTGCTAACTGCAAGGTTGGCGTGTTGAAACCACCAGCCACTTCCGTGGAGAAAGACTGGGCTTTCTATTCCTGTAAAAGTTCTCAGAAACTCAGAGGGCCAGTTCTACCCTGTCTGTCCTATAGGGTTGCTCTGAGTTGCCATTGACTGGATGGCAGTGAATTTGGTTTTGGTTTTTTTACATTAGGGTGTAATCTATCTTCAGTAAATGTCACAAGTGCTCTTCACTTTCAGCCTATCATAGGCTGTTAATGAGTGTCCTTCCCATCCTGAAGACAGCTAGTTTAGCTGCTTGCTCGGTTCTGTAGTATCCCTTAGAGGTTATCATTGAAGCTTTGTTTTTTGTTGGAGGGAGGATATTAAACATTTCATATCAAACCATTGTATTAGTTCTTTCTTAGTTCTTTCAGGATGATTCCATGATACTTTGTATACCATTATGTGCTTGGAGCATTCTGTCACCTGTCGGCTAATGCAAAGTATATTTATGTTTTCTAGGTTCACCTAGAAATCAGTGACCCCAGACTCATTTCACAAGAGGAAGCAAATAGTCCATCAGACAGTGGACAAGGCAGCTGGGATACAAATGGTGCCTCAAGTGAAAGAGGTTTGAAAAATCTTTGTTTGTTTTTTTCTTTTCAGAAATAGAACATGAAAACTGGTATTAGAATGATTTAAATATTTCCTTGATTTACTAAATTATTGTTATATTATTTTGCCTTATTTATAAAAGCAAAAAGCAGTACATGTGCCTTTTTGAAGATAGCAATTTCGATTACATTGTTAATATAATAATTGGTATAAAATGCCTATCCCATTGCCTGGGTGAATGCATTACTCTTGGTTGAATAATAAAATGATTTTTGACACCTTTAAGAGGATTAGAACAATGATGTATGAGTCAACTTTACACCTTGTAAATATATATTTCATTATGTTTCTCAGTAAGAGACATGCCCCCCTCCCCAGGGAAAGTGTCTTTAAAATGTATTTTTAGATTTGCTTTGCTATAGTCAGTTCTTAGTTGTTAAAAAATTTCACAGATAACAGTTACTTGTATAATTGCATATCTTTTTGAGGATGAGAACAATAAAGAGGTAGGCTAAATAATTATATAAATACTTTTTTTTTTTTTTGGTAATTGTGTTTCCTTCAGATTCAGATGAGGAGATTTTTGTAAGCAAGAAATCAAAAAGCAGGAAGGTGCTACAAGACAGTGATTCTGAAGTGGAAGACAGCAGTGCCTCTCCAGAGCACACTACCTGGAACAATGCAGAGGAGGAAAATAAGGAGAACATATATGCTGGCAAAGAAGGAAAAGCCAAAAGGATTTACAAAGCTCTGGCCAGCAATGATGACAGTGACACTGAGGAGTCTTTCTGTCAGAACAACCTGGAAACCCAGGCAACACTTGGCGTGGAACTGGATCTCCAGTCAGAAACGTCTGTGAACCATACAGTTGACGGAAAGATTTCCAGAAAATCAGTATGTGCTAAGGGAGAAATTGGGGAGAAAGCAAAAGTAAAATCAAAGAGAAGACTTGAGAAAGAGGAAAAAAAGATGCAAAAAATTAGGCAGCTGAAAAAGAAGGCAACAAAAAATGAGGTACAGTTTATTTATTTTATGCCAATTGACCTAGTTGTCTCCTGAGACAGGGGTTCTGAGTCCCTGAGCCCAGTAAGTCATTCTGTCAAGATGTTCAGTTATAGCTAAGAAGTACATTTTAAAGAAATAAGGTACATTTTAAAGAAGTTTACTATTTCTGAGGCAGACTGACACTTTAGAAAAATCAGCTTTCATTTTTAAGATTGTTCCTGCACTCAGAACATAACATTGAGCTGATTGCTTTGCATTGGGAGTAATGGGGTATGTGAAATTTTGCTGATCTCATTCTCCATATGGGTGGTGCAGAGACCGCTGAATAAATGGGTTTCTGGGTTTGTTTTTTTGTTTTTTGTTTTGATAAACACGTGTCATAGTCCTTTGCTGTTCTCAATAGATGATTAACTTCAAAGGAGGATTTCTCATGAATCCATCAGTCAGAAGTCTTGTCTGCTAACCAGAAAAAAAAAGTCTTTGAGTTTTATAAACTACTTAATAAGCCCTGGCTCTGAACTGTGAGAGCCAGGTCTCCATGGGAGTGCCTTGTTTTCCAGGTTTTCTGTTTTTAATAGAGTGTGGTCTCAGCTCTTTTCTCTTGCTTGGTTTAGTGGAAAATATTTGAGTTTTTCTTCTCTGACAGGTTCCTGCCTGCACAGGTCTTGCTTCTGAGGTTTTGCTGTAGTGAAACATGCTTGACTGCTAACGGGAAGGGCTGGGTGATACTGTCTGTCCCTTGGGGTGCTGGAGGTATCCAGGGAAGCTGCAAAAGCAGATCCTTAACACCTCATCCTCGATTATGGGCTACAGTACAAAAGTTTTCCATTACCAGGAGGCCACTGAGGGTTTTTTCCGGTATTGTGGGCAGGAGTAGGGCAAATGGAAGCCTATGAGCTAGAGCAGTGATTCTCAACCTATGTGTCACGCACGACCCCTTTGGAGGTCGAATGACCCTTTCACAGGGGTTGCCTGATTGGGTCGCTCGATTCATAACAGTAGCAAAATTACAGTTATGAAGTAGGAATGAAGATCATTTTATGGTTGGTGGTCACCACAACTTAAGGAACTGTATGAAAGGGTCACGGCATGAGGAAAGTTTAACCACTGAGCTAGAGGCACCTAGCAGGCCTTTGATAGGCCTTTGATCTATGTCCAAAAAATCAGCCTTAAAAACCCTGTGGAGCACAGTTTCACTCTGACACCCATGGGGGTACCATGAGTCCGAGCCAACTCGATGCCAACTGGCATTTAATAAGTTCTTAATGACGTTTCCAAAAAAATAGTGGTTATCAACTTAATTTTTGACAATGTATAAAACCAGAGCTTAAAAAACAAACACGAAGGGGGGGCGGAAGAGGAGCTGATACCAAGGGCTCAATAGAAAGTAACTGTCTAGAAAAGAATGATGGCAACACGTGTACAAATATGTCTGATACAATTGATGCATGGATCAATTGTAATAAGCACTGTAAGAGCCCTCAATAATATGATATAAATAAATGAACTAAAAACAAAAACCAGAGCTTGCCTTTCAAAGGATAATTGTGGATTATGACCCATTGAGAATGTTCTAGAATACCATGTACTTGTCTGCTGATAAAATATAAGCTTTTTCTGGCCTGAACCAAATTTTCATAGGATGTTTTGTGATACTGGATTCTAAACTGGTTGGATTTCGTTTTTCCTTTATACATTATCCAGGAAGAGAGTATGGAACAGCCGTTTAATGATAGCGGCTGCCTTCTTGTGGATAATGACCTTTTTGAAACTGGATTGGAGGAGGAAAATCATTCTCCACTGGAAGATGAAGAATCCTTAGAATCCATAAGGGCAGCAATGAAAAACAAAGTAAAAAAACATAAGGCAAGTAAAAGGGGGGTCTCAGTTAAAACTTACCAACTGCTTCTAACTCTTGTGTTTTTAAAATTATTGTTTACAGTTGCAACCTTTATTTCCTTTCTTTTTAGCTTGGGAAAGAGATGTGTCAATTGATTTAAGTTTTTCAGATATTAATTTTGGAGACTTGTAGTACAAGTGGTATACCTGTTAACTTGTTTGAAAATGAGTATTTCGTTACTACCCTTTTAGGAATGTTAGGCTGGAAAAGTAAGATCCTTTATGGTGAAGTCAAAAGCAGGATATAAATCTCAGACTCCTTTGAGCTCTAAGAAATGAACCCTATAGAACTTCAGGAAGGGAATCAAAGAGAAGCATCAGTCAAAGCATTGAGTGTCTAGTAGCAGAAGTGTTCTACCTAACATTTCCCTCCGCTCTTTGGGATTTGTTGGCCCTCCCTAAGGAAAGATGTCAGAGCTACATAAGAAATGAGGGTTTAGGCTTTCCCCCCCCCACACACACATATAGTTTGTTTTCTGGGTATTACTGGATGCCGTATGCTTCTGTTTGATAATTATTCATTAATTTTTAATAGAGCCTGATGTGATGCTGGAGTTCAAACCCAGCCTTTGGATAAGAAGCATCATCTTACTTTAGTTAAGCTTTTGTCCATGCTAATTAATTTTCCCTTTTAGAAAAAGGAACCATCTCTGGAGAGTGGACTCTGTTCACGTGAAGAAGAAGCTGAGTTGCCAGAAGGCTCCACGAGGAAGGTGAGGTACAGTCCTATGTAGCAGTCATGCAGCCTTTGGGCTCTTTTCTCATCAGATTATAGACTTCTTGGGGGATAAATATTTTGCCTCATCTATCATAATATTTTCCTGGTACCCAACATGTTGCTTTGTGCCTACTAGGAATCCAAATATGGGATGGATTGTAAGATTTGCAAATTAATGAGCTCCTTGAGTTTATATTGTTTTTAATTTATTAATGCTTATTCTTTTTGCAACCTCTTTCTTGGAGAGAGCAAACGCTGGAGGGATGAATACCTGTGTTTCTGGATAATACCAATAACATAGTCTCTATTTCTTGTTTTCTTTAAGGAAAGGAAAGCAGCCAAGTTAAGTAAGGAAGCATTAAAAAAACTGCATAGTGAGACTCAGCGCCTTATTCGAGGTAATGCAAACAAGTACGGTGACCTTTAAGACAAATATAGCATTTATTTGGAAGCTCGCTGTGGATGTTGGAGATTTTTTGTTTGTTTTGTTTTTTTAACTTTTCATAAGAGCTACAAATCTAATACCAAATTTAGAATTGATCTTGATGAATGACCATTTTCTAAAAGCCATAGAACATTTGTATAAATTGAGCATGTTTCCAGAACTGTAGTGAAGGTCACGAGTACTTGTTTTTGTCTTGAAGGGCTGTCTATGGACTAGCTGTATCAGGGTCTACTTGGGAGTTTTTCAAAGATAGATATTCCGAGACCTCACACAGATCCAATTCAATAAATTTGGAATGGGGTCCAAGAATCATCTTTTTAAAATGTTTCCTGTACCATTTTGATTCACCACAGGTTTAAAGCCCCCGGTCTCCAGGAACCCTGTTTTGTACGTTGACCCTCCCTTTCTTAATGTGGAGATTGTTTTCTGTTTCTGGTGATGGACCCACTTAACTGGTTAGTTGACTATGAAATGACATTTCAGAATGTGTAATATTTGCTTTTGCTTGTTTTGCTCCATATTAGAGTCTGCACTTAATCTTCCATATCACATGCCTGAGAATAAGACCATTCATGATTTCTTCAAACGTAAACCCCGACCCACTTGCCAAGGAAATGCCAGGGTGCTGCTGAAGTAAGAACCAGCTTTCCTTGTGATTATACTGTTATTTAGCATTCAGTTTTGTAGCAAACATCTGGCATAAAGAATTTTGATTCTTCACTCCCTTGGAACTGGTTTGGCAGATTCATTATGTGTTTCAGGCTTAGGATACTTTTAAACTGCAGCTCCTCTTCCCTTCCCTAGGTCAACTAAGTATCAGCCAAGCCATAACAACAGGACCATAAGCACTGCAAATACAACTGAGATGAACAGCGACGCCCACAGCAAGAGTTCTGAGCCAGCAGCAGGCACAGAATATGAAATGGAAGTAAATCCAGTGCCTGCAGCAATGAAGGAACCCCAGATCACTGCTGGAGCAGATGAGTCTTGCTGTCAGGACTTGGTGGGAAGCGAGACACTAGAAAGTCAGGACAAACAAACTGATGCTTCTGAGGGTGGCTCAGTGGAACCAAAGAAACCCAGCTTCCTGGGACCCCGGGAGGGTGAAGAGTATCAGGCTGGAGGGCTTGTAGCACCTGAACCTCAGGCCCTGGAGGAGGAAGAAGGCATGAAAAAACCTGAAGAAGCAGATGGCAAAGTGGAGGAGCCAAGGCAGCAAACTAAGTCAGCAGGCGCTGTGCCACCTGAGAAAGCCAGGCGGTTTACACTGGATAGACTTAAGCAACTGGGAGTAGATGTTTCTATTAAACCTCGGCTGGGTGCTGATGAGAAATCTTTCGTGATACTCGATGAACCTGAAACCAACAAAGGTAATCATTTAAATGCTGGAGAATCGCTTTCAGTTAGTTACTTTTGTGGAGGACAGGAAACACAGGAAAAACTGATACACATGATCTTGTTCTGTGTGGATGGTAGTTGTTATTGGGTGCCTCAAGTTGGTTCAGACCCACAGCAACCCTGGCAAACTTATGAAGATGGGATTTGACTGGTGTCCATTGCAGATCTACAGACATAGATGCAGGTTGGATCCCATCTACATAAGCTTGCCAGGTTGTCAGGATGGTGTTAGCTTTTTTTTAAATGGCAGCTGGTAGATAGATACTCTGCAAAAGAGGTACATTGCTGCTCCAGTCTGGGAGGGTGTGTGTCAAATCTTATTAAGATATTCTTAAGAACCTTTAGTCCAGCGCAGCTAAAGAGAGCTATTTTTATTTTGCTTCAATATCACTAAACCACTTTTCACTGAGATTTTAAGTCAGTGGCTGCATGTGTGTCAAGAGTGGAACTGTGCTCTATAGGAAAGCCTGCCATTCTCCTGGTTGCTCTTTCAGAAGTAAATTGCCAGGCCTTTCTTCTAAAGTACCTCAGGGGGAACTCAAACCACCAACCTTTTGGTTAGTAGCCTAGTGTTTAGACACTTGCACCATCAGGAAGCCCAAAGGGATGGTTAAAGGAAAGCTTGGAGTGTCGGTGTAGGAAATTACCTGTTTGCTGCCTTCCCATTACACTGTGAATAGGGGTCTCGTTTTAATTCTGTACTTCATCTCTCTAGCTTCTACAGTGGATGGCACATTGTAGGCATTCATATTTTGTGAATGAATGCATAAATGGATGAGCCTTCAAAACTGAATTCAAGTACTATTACATTAATAAACTGCCCTGTCTCTTGTGGATAAAGGTGCTTCATCCTGTGTGGAGACGATGTGACATTATAGAGAAGTTTACGTTTGGTTTGGTTTTATAAATCATTTTATTGTTGGGGGCTCTTAAAGCTCTTATCACAATCCATACATACATACATCGTGTCATGCACATTTGTACATATGTTGCCATCATCATTTTCAAAACATTTTCTTTCTACTTGAGCCCTTGGTATCAGCTCCCATTTCCCCCCCTCCTTTTCCCACCCTCCTCATGAAAGTTTAAGTTTTATAACCATGACCTAAAACTCACTGCCATCGCACTAATTCTGACTCATAGATAGCAACCCTACATAGGTTTTCTGACACTGTAACTCTTTATGGGAGCAGACATCTTTCTTTCGTGGAGTGGCTGGTGTCTTGGAATCACTGACCTGGCTTTTAGCAACCCAAAGCCTAACCCACTGGACCACCAGGGCTCCTTTCTATAGCTAGAGCTGGGTTAAAATCTGCCCTTTGTTACTTACTCTTTAACTTCAGGATGTTAATTGACCTCTTTAAACCATCTCTTTAAAAAGAGAAAATATTAGTACTGTCTGACTCATAGGATTATACTCCTGCCATGGAGTCAATGCCAACTCATAGCGACCCTATAGGACAAGGTAGAACTGTCCCTTTGAGTTTCCAAGACTGTAATGTTTTATGGGAAGTAGAAAGTTTTTCATTCTCCTGCATAGAACTCTAGTGATTATAAATCATTGAAACAATGCTTACAAATGGGTAGCATAAAGAAGCACTCAAAAATTGGCCACTGTTTCCTCTATTATTAGTGCAATTGTTTGTATCAGGATTCATTCATTAAATAGTTTATTGTTGGCATTGCTATCAGCCACAGTGCCTGGCTTGTATGCTGTGCTCAGTGAGTCTTGTTGATTAAATGGATGGGCTTTTTGAAAGTGGAGAGAAGGGTATACTTGGAAGGGACAGAAAGCTCAGTGCATGTTGGGTGGGGGGGACTTTGAGCAAAGAAGCATGAGAATGAGTTGTTGCCTAGGACCCTGAGGGAACATTTGTTAATGGACCCCTAAGTTATCTAAACAGTTCCAGACAGAGACAGGGAAGGGAAGAAACCTTTTTTGAGTACCTGTACTAGACACGAAGAAGCCGTGGTGGTGTAGTGGGTTACCCATCGGGATAGCTGCGAGTTCGGAACTTCATGCCTGCCAGCTGCTCCTCACCTTGGGAGAAAGCTGAGGCCATCTGCTCCTATGACGATTTAGTCAACGGAGCTCAAAAGGGACAGTCCTGCTTTTGTCCTATAAGGTCCCTGTGAGCCAGAATTGACTCGGTGACAGTGAGCCTTTTATGAATATTAGACACTGATAGATTCTTGGCTAATTCTCATAAAGATCCCTGGTGGTGCAGTGGCTAAGTGCTTGGCTGCTAACAGAAAGGTCAGCAGTTTGAATCCAACAGCCACTCTGGGAAAAAGCTAAGGCAGTTTTCTGTAAAGATTGCAGCCCTGGGGACCCTATATGGCACTTCCGCTCTACCCTACAGGCTCTTCCTAGAGCAGCAGGTTCATTCTTGTAGCCCATCTGTTATTTTTCAAATTGAGAGAATGAGGCTTCAAGAGGTGAGGTAGTTTCTCCAGCATATTACTCTTGGTTTATTCAGGGACTGTAGCACGGTGCCTGGCATATAGTAGACACTTAGACTAGGCACTTGTTCCATGACATTTGTGGAACTGAGAATCAGCTCATTCATTTATGCACTAAATGTTTAACTAGCACTGTTAGGTGCTATCCAGGAGAGTCCCAAAAGTTCCTGAAAAAATTCTATTATCTTTTAATTTTATTTTTTACATGAGCTTTTTGAAGCTCCCTTTTATATTACAAATAAAACATAATCCTTGTTCTTAAAGTCTGGCAGGAGTGACAGACAGGTGAGCAGCCCGTTAGAGTACTAGCTGATAGGTTTGCTCTTGTGTGGGGGCATTGAGACCTAGGTAATGGGGGTACCTCAGTTGAATGGTGGGGAGGTGGGGGCTTATGAAAGGAGCTGTGCCTGAACTGAGTGCTAAAAGCTGAATAGGAAACCCCATGGCAGAGAGATAAGGGGACCTTTCTTGGTGGAGGGGACAGAGACAAGAGAGAACTGATGTGCTTGAAGTGAAGATTGTGAGGGGATTGGGGATGCAGGGGTGAGTCAGACCAAGCAGGATGTTTAGGCTATGCTGGGAGCTTGAACTCTCCCTTTTTGTGAGTAGAGGACTATTTTTAGCTAGGGAAATCTATGACTCCAACAGATTTTCATTTTAGGAAGTTCCATCTGGTGGCTAGTGTGGCAAATGCACTGGAAATGGAAAGGGGTAAGAGGGAAGACTGGGGAACCCTCTGTTTTCTTAATTTTGTATAGGTTTCCATGAGAAAATGCATGCAGATTTAAAATCTGGGGTGCCAGAAATCTTTCTCCCATCCTCCGCAGTAACATAGTAGATGATCCCTGCCCTTTGCCCTTTTCCTTTCTGGGCTAAGAGCCACAGGAGTGCAGACAGCCCGAGATCCAAGCTCCTGATGGAGATGAGCTGGGGCCAAGACTTTTCACATCCAGAGTTGATGAAAGGCACTGGGCGAAGGCAAGTGGAGGGAGAAGAGCTTGAACGGAGTTTCACCATGAGGAGTATGATAGTTGAGTCATGTGGTAAATGGCAAGGAAGTGGGTGGGTGGGTGGGGGGGGTTCTTGAGGAGCTTAAATCATACTGGCACCCATGAGGACCTACCTGTTTTCTCTTTCTACTGGCCTCATCCCCGCTGTGACTCTCAACCTTGTCACCTTATTGGATCTCTGTAAGGAGGCAACATGTGTAGCTTGTCTCCCTGCTCTTGTTTGTAATATAGCCCTACACCCCTCTCGAATTTAGTTTTTACTTTTGAGGTTTCAGAATTAAGAGATTTGCTTCCAATTCTTTTACTACTAAGTGCCGTAGGAAAAGAGGAAACAATACAAAAAAAAATTGCATGGAGGTACTTATCACAAAGCCACTGAAGTATGACTAAAGTCAATGTTTAAAAGATAACCAAATTCAGTGTCCTGGACATTTTATCAAGGGAAAGCCACATGAATATATCCAGATTCTTTCAACCCCAAAGGAGGTTTTTCTTCTTTTTTGTTCCTTTCTCTTTGTAGCTGCCAACTCTCACACAACAGATTCCACTATAGTGTAATGTGTTAGGCAAAGTGAGTAAGGGATGGTGCCAGGCAGCAGCTGGCTGAGTGAGAAGAAGAAAATTCTAAGCAATAGCATTAGGGAAGAGAGGGGGAAAAGGTCCTGTGATCATGGGGTTGCTGATCTTACTCTCCTGGTATAGATATTTCCATTTCTCTATAACTGGCTTGGTATTTATTTGCAGCTTCCTTTTGAAAAAATCCTTGCCTACATTTTAGTAAGATAGCTAATAAATAATGAAGCACTCAAAATAAACAATAAAGGAGAGACTAAAATCCCTGGAAAATGAAGCCCCTGAATAGATGAAAAGCATGGTGTTTGTTTCTATCAATTTAATTCATCTGTTTAGAATTTAATATAAACACATATTTAGAGACTCCCAGTATAAGTTTCTGTGTTAAAGTCTATGGTTTTTGAAGGACAGTGAGGAAGTCTTACACAACACATCAGTAACAAGGGTATTTTTGGTTTCTCTGAATAGGGGGTGTGTTTTTTCCTTGTAACTTTCTTGAGCTACTAAACCTAGCTTATTGTTCTTAAATGGAATCCAAAAAGAATGCTCTTGAGCATTGCAAACTGACCAATTTGCTGGTATTTGAGTTTAGAACTGGAAGCCTTGAAGCAGCGTTTCTGGAAGCATGCTCACCCAGCAGCCAAGCCCAGGGTCAGTCAGAAGGTGAATGTGAGTGTCATCTTGAGAGAAGTGGGCATGGATGGAAAGGAAGCGCTGAAGGCAGATGTGGTGCCTGTGACTTTGGCAGCTGAGAAGCTGGATGAAACGAGCCACGCCAAGCCAGGTATCCGAGTCCTCAGGTGTTTGCTGTTTGCTTTGTTCTTTGACAGGCCTTTTGGCTACTGAGAGTGGTGAAAAGTGATGGGATCTTTGTCTTTGGAACTTGGGAAATTGGACTTCTACAGCTCTGGGCATGATTCGTGTACAGCATTGCCTCAAGGTGGAGGGTGGGCAAGATGATTTTGTTTCCTGAAATATTTCGTGTCTTCCTATACAAAGCAATATGTATCCATTACAGAAAATGCATGGAAATAATAAACAAAAAACGCCCACAGTCCTGTATCAGAGACAGCCACGATAGCCATTCTCGTGTAGCTGTCCTTTGAAGCTCTCTTCTTGACATATGTGTTTGTGCCTGTTTTTAAAAACTAAAACATCCTCTGTATATTGCTTTGTAATCTGCTTTTTTAAATACCTTATATTATAGACAGGTCTGTTACACTCTGCCCCCACCCCTCCCACAAACTCACAGTGAAAATACAAGGAATGTATCACACAGAAAAAACAAAAACACTAGAAAAAAGGATATAAAAGGAAAAATTAGTCTTCTCAAAGTTACCTTCAATAATTTCTTGAGTATCATTCTAAGAAAATGTGTGTGCGTGTGTGTTGAACATTTACTCTTCTGTCAGGTACTGTGCTAGGTGCTTAACATGGGCTGTATCACTTAACCTACACAGCCCTATAAGGTAGATGATGTTAGGATCCTCATTCCGTGTGTATGAGGAAAGTTGACAGCATTTAAGCAACATAAATGCATTGCCATTTAAGTTTAGATACACAGAACTAGACCACGAAGCTCCAGAGGTCTGGAGTTAAAATCTCAATATATTTTTAAGGTGTTATGTTCCTTAAAGGTTTTTAAGGTATTATGTTCCATTGTGTGGTTATAAAATTGTTTATTTAATCATATTCCTATTGATAGATACAAAAACAGGGGCCATATCTGACCTCCTCTGGCTTTCCTATTGCCACAAGGCAGAGGCATGCCTGACCTGCCCCCACCCACCATCTTTCTTTACCCTGTTCCGACACCAGCCATTCCTCCCATGACACTCTACTTCTGTGCTGAGTGTGATAATTCATTCAGTGGCCACACAGAGTCCACAGACAATACTGCCCAACACCTCTCCTTAATAGTAGTCATGTCTTTCTCTAGTCCTCAGCTTCTCAGCCATGTGGTTCCTTGCCCTGTGTCCTCTCTGGACCAGGAAGCTAGCACATGCCCTGGCTCGTAGTCTTGGCGCTGCTCCACTATTTTGTTTCATGGTCTTTTTGCCTTGGCCTCTGATCTTGGCCTGGCTCCTTTGTTTGTCTCATGGTCTCCGTGGTCACAGCCTCTGCCACTTCTTACAGAGCAGAGATCCAACATGCTTCATTGGTGGTTCTTCAGATCATCCTGGGACCTTTTTCTGTGCTTTCAAGATGATTGTTACACACAGACGAATGACTTTGATGTAGGGTGGCTCTTGTCTTCCCTAGGAAACAAAGGATGGTGATCTGACTCACATCCTCTACTAAAGTGGAGACTTAATCTTATCTTAATCCAGTCCATTAACATAGCAAAGAACTCCCTCCAAAATGCCATTATAGCTATAGGTATAGAGGCCAGACTTTATAATGCATCACATAAAGGGTTATGGCTAGAAGGGCTATATTAATTGACTACATCTCAATGAACATCTTGTTTGTTTCAGTTTTGGGCTAGCTCATACATTGTTGCATTCTAGTACGTATACAAGGGGATAAAAAAAACAACCTGGAATTGTGCTGGACAAAGCTTGAGTTTTTGTAGTATGCATTTTTCCACTAGACAAGCATCAAGCAATTCAGTCTGAGTTAGTGTAATCAGTGGCATCAGCTGGGAAGGTTCTCTCTAGTCACAGTGAATTTTTTCGTAAAGTTCAAGTTTTGCTCAAACTTCGTTTTTGTGATGGCCCATTTAAGAGAACAATATGTGGCTATGAAATTTTGTTTCCTGTTCGGGAAAAATGCTGCAGAAACTGTTGTGATGTTGAACACAGCTTACAGGGACAGCACTAAGGGAAAAACTCAAGTGTATAAGTGGTTTTCTCGTTTCAAAAAAGGTGAAATGTCAATTGATGACAAACCTCGTTTTGGACATTCGTCAACTTCCCAAATGGACGAAAATGTCAGCTCCTGCATTTGAAGTTCATTCCACCAAGTCAGACTGTTAATCAAGCTTTCTACTGAGAGGTTCTGAAGAGATTGCATCACAGTGTGTGGCAAAAAATGCCTGATTTATGACAGACTGGGCACTCGTTTTGCCAAGAAGACAATGCACCTGCTCATGCAGCCATCTCAGTGTGCCAGTTTTGGCAAAAAACAGCATGTCTCTCTTGCCCCACGCACCTGACTTTGTGTGACTTGATGTTTCCGAGAATGAAGAGGGCCATGTGAAGGATAGTGATTTGATGACGTAGAAGAAGTGAAGAAAAAAATGAGGGAGTTGTTGTCAGCCATCTAAACAGATGAACTTGAAAACTGTTTCCAAGAATGAAATCGCAGATTTGACAAATGTATTAAGTGTAACGGAGAGTACTTTGAAGGTGATAAGGTTGTTTTGTAAAAAAAATTTAAATACATAGCTTTGGGGGGGAAATCCCGGGTTTGGGAGGTACCCCCTTGTATATTGGATTATATTGGCATATTAGCATTAGCTGGAAAATTCCTTTCAGTCTAATATTGAATCATATTTTGATACATATCATCATCCAATTGCCCTTCAAAAAGGTTTCTTCAATCTCCTCTGTGAATCCCAGTATCTAGGTGTTCCTGCTTTCTCTTGTCAGTAATGGGTATTATTAAAGCTTCTAATTTTTGCCAAGCTCATATGTAGGAAATACTATCTTGTGATTTTGATTTGTATTTCTTGAATTAGAAGTGAGGGAAAACATTTTTTATTTGTTAAGATGTATTTATTTTCTGTAAATTACCAGTTAATGTCCTTTATCCATTTTACTCATGAGTTGTCTTCTTAATCAATGTAAATATTCTTAATATTTTCCTTCATGACTTCTGATCCAAAGACTTTTGAAAACTTCATGCCATCATTTTTGTTCTTTGTTAGAGTGATTTTGTAATCTCTAAGTAGTATGCACGACCTTACTTATGAGAGTACTCTTCCACACTTCAACTCATAATAGTCCCATTTGTTTCAGTAACCAAAATGGAGAGTACTGAAGTGTCTTATTTTGGGGGTGGATGTGATTGGAACACTTTAAGAGTTGCCTAAAATGCACACTTAAGTCATTATAGTGCGCAGTCTACGATTATGTCTAATGCATGTCCACATACTCCTGTTCAGGTGAAAAGCTTCAGGTGCTGAAAGCCAAACTGCAAGAAGCAATGAAACTCCGGAGACTTGAGGAGCGTCAAAAGCGCCAAGCGTTACTTAAACTAGATAATGAAGATGGGTTTGAGGAAGAGGAGGAAGAAGAGGAAGAAATGACAGATGAATCTGAGGAAGATGGAGAAGACGAGGTGGAGGAAGAGGAGGAGCAGGGGGGAGAAGAAGAACTAGAGGACGAGAAGGAGGAGGGAGAGGAGGAAGAAAGCAACCAGGAGGTCTCTGAATTGTGTAATTTAGTTACCTTTTTAATATCTGCTCCCAAGTTATGATGAATAAGGGGAAAACAAAGTCAGCTTTGAATAAGAGTAGAATACTTGCCTGCACCTAATGCTGTGAAGCCTTTCCAACTCATAGCAACCCTACAGAACAAACAGAACTGCCTGTAGGCTTTCCAAGCCTAACCTCTATGAAAGTAGACCACATGTCCTCCAGTGGAGTGGCTGGTGAGGTTAAATTACCAAGCTTTGGTTAGTATTCAAATGCTTAACCGTAAACTCCTAGGACTCCTTAAGAGAAAAGTAAACCTATTCAGTTGTGTAAAAGCTTTTACCAAAAGAGATGAATGTAGTTGCCTCCTAGATGCCTAAATCTTAAAGTGATCGGTTCTGTCAGCACCATCGAACACCCCAAGTTCCCAGAACCATAGCCTTGGGTTCTACTTGTTAGTTTACATATGTTCATTTAAAATGAGTTTGTATTAGGGCACTTCAAAGTTTGTAGAAAATAAATCCCATTATCTTTTAATTCAAATTCTCCATGAACTTTTTGAAGTCTCCTAGTATTAATAGGGACGTTTAACTTGATCTTTCGTTTGTTTATTTTTCTTTTCCCAGAATAATAAGCAGTCTTAACCTTGACCAGGTTAAGGTCTGGGAAAACTTCTTGAGCAGAGATCTTCCTGAGTTAATTTCTTTTTACATAGATAACTGGATTTGTCTTCTACCCGGGGAAGAATGGTAGTGGGCTTGGTAGGCATGGGAAAAGAGAAAAGCTTTCTTGTTTGGAGAAGTAAGAGTCCCTGGTTGGGTACTGGGGTCACTTGAAAGAGGTGGTTAGTATATGACCCAAGTAGAGGAGGGGGACGTCTGAGCTGGGCAGCACATCACGGTCTGGCTCCTTTGAGGTCAGTAGTCCTACTGCAAGCTCAGGCTGATCATTTTGCCTCTTAACTGCATCAGTTAAATGGTCATGTAGTCTTCCTTTATGATATATTAGCATTATTGGGAAAGTAAAAGGGCGGAGTAAGATAAGTATAAAAGAGCTCTAGAAATGATATGGAAAATTATACCAAAAATCATGGTCTGAAACTTCCCTCAGGTTTATTTTTCCAGATTGAAGATGTGACGTGTAATCAAACATCTATGCTCAGGCTAACAGTGCATTTACTCTTCAAGCGTTTGACTTGTACTGTTATTTTGCTTTCGGTGGCATAATCGCACACAGATTGCAGAATTCCTTCTTCATTGTGAAGAAACAGAAGCCAAAGGTGAGAAAGAAAACAACGATGGCAGCAGTGAAAGCAGCAAGTCAGTTGGCCTTCTCTCTGTTCCCAAGCCTCTCTCATCAGATTCTACCTTACTTCTGTTTAAGGACAGCTCTTCCAAGATGGGGTGAGTGAGTTTTCTCTAGAGACAAGCCAGAGTCCCTTGGATTTGCTCTTCTGATTAGAATCAGGAGCAGCTATTCAGACATTTTACTTTCCTATCTTGTAGTTACTTTGCTTCAGAAGAAAAGTCGGAAACAGATGAAACCTCAGGCAAAAGGCCTAGTAAACTGGGTGAGTAGGGTCTCTTACGTAGTACTTGATACTTAAAGGACTCCAATCCCATGAGAGGCCTTTTCTTTTTTAACACCTGGTGATCTGGTCTCAGAGGTAGTAATACTGGGAATTTAAGCACGATAAAATTTTCTCGATTCATTTTGTGAGAACTTACATATGCAGTCCCTTTACAGTTGATCATGGGCACAGAGTAGGTCCTTCATGAATGCCTGTTGACTGAGTGAACTGATCTATCAGTTATAGATCAAAAGAGGAAGAAGTCTGGTTGCTTAACAGAGAAGGTCAGCAAAGTTATTAAGGAGGTTAGAGAAAGAAGGGAAATTTCCAATGTCATTTGGCTCAGTGCTAAACCCTGAATGTATAATGCTATTTTGGTAGTGTCATTTACCTTTAACATAATGTTTTAGAACACATAATTTGAGGGGTTTGCCTATGAGTTTTACCTGACAGTTTTATTATCAACTCTTTTTTCCTCAACAAATCCACCTCATTTTTGGAATCACTCAATTGAAAGTTTTCTCTGGCTCTTTAGATGAAGATGATTCATGCTCTTTGCTGACAAAGGAAAGCAGCCACAATAGCAGCTTCGAGTTGATTGGCTCCACGATTCCTTCCTATCAGCCGTGCAACAGACAAGTAGGCCGAGGGACCAGCTTCTTCCCTACAGCAGGGGGATTCCGATCTCCTTCCCCTGGGCTGTTTCGGGCCAGTTTGGTTAGCTCAGCATCTAAGGTGAGATGGTATCGGTTTTCTGATCCCCTCCTCCTTTTGCTTCCCACGCTGCTAAATAAAGCACGTCTACGCCAACCAACTCCCACCACAGCGGCACTGAGCTTATGTGTGTTCACTTTTAAAAAGCCGCCCTTTTTGTGTATTAAAAACAAGCTTCATGCGCGGTTCTTATTTTCTCAGTGGTATTTGTTTTTACACTGCTCTTGCCTATGCATTGTCCTCCTCAACTGCAATTGCCTGAGAAGAGATTGAATGTTGGAAATAGCAACTTCTGTTGTTGTCGTGACAGTGAATGACATTTGTAAAATGTTTTGTTTTTGTTTGGTTTGGTTTGGGTGCCAGAGTTCAGGGAAGCTGTCTGAGCCTTCACTTCCCATAGAGGACTCCCAGGATCTGTATAACGCCTCCTCCCCAGAGCCTAAGACACTTTCCCTGGGAGCAGGAGACTTCCAGTTCTGTTTAGAAGATGACACTCAGAGCCAACTGTTGGATGCAGATGGGTAGGTAGTTTTATGTTCTGTGGGTGGAAATGGTGCTGGGCACTGCTTAATTTCGGTTAAAAATAAAGTGAGCTTCTGCCACTCCATCTGTGCTTTCTCTTCTGAGAAAGAGAAGGTATACAGATGATCAGTATTACACTCTGTAGTTTGAACAAAGTCTTCACAAGGAAAACATAAAGATAGCTTGCTGACAACCCTGATCCTTTAATTGCTGGCTTACCTGAAATGCATCAGATTTCTCTATCCATCTTGACTACAAGGGCCCTTGAATAAGTTCATGAGAAAAGGGAATTAAAAGGTAATGAAATTCTTCCACGAACACTTTCAAGCCCCCTCAGATCTTGTGATAGTTGAGTAGGGATGAAAACTGACATACCTGGGGCACACTGCTTAGAAATAACATCAATTTCTGGTTTCTTCTATCATCTACAATAAAAAATGATCTTTTACCTTGTAAATCACATTCATCCTTTCACTTAACTTACGGCCCCCAACTCCCTATGAGATTATCACAGGTCTAAAGTTTGAATCTTTTATTTTCTGGTTTTGGATTCAGCTTCTAACTGTGGTGTGATAAATGACTTTAGAGTGCCCCCCACTACTTTGCTTCTTGCCTGGAGAAGTTCTTCCCCTATTCTTGTGCTTGCAGGTTCTTAAATGTTAGGAACCATAGGAATCCGTATCAGGCTTTGAAGCCCCGGCTGCCGTTGGCAAGCATGGATGAGAATGCTATGGATGAGCTGTTGGATTTGTGTACTGGGAAGTTCACATCTCAGGAAGACGAGCCTCAACCCAGGAAGAATGACAAGAAAGAGAACATGGAGGAGCTTCTGAACCTTTGCTCAGGGAAATTCACTTCTCAGGGTAAATATCCAAGAGAACTTCCAGTGTCCTGAAAAGAAGCCCTTTCCCCTCGGGGTGACAACTCTCAGAAGAGATAGACTCTGCATATAGGTTGAACTCACTGCCCAGCTCCCTGACATTTACAACTCACCCTTTCTTGGTGTGATAAAGTATTGACGGCTTTAGCTCTGGCCATGTGATTTGTCATTGATGGTTCATATTCATTTATGTGTGAAGCTTAGCACAGTGTCTGGTGCATAGCAAATTTCATATAAATGCTAACGCCCTTTTCTACCTGTGTTGCCCCATACCCACACCTGCTAGAATGTAAGCTCTATGAGGCTGGCATCTTTGTTTTGTTCATTACTCTTTCTGTAGTGCCTGGCACATACTCAGAAACGATTTGTTAAATGAATGGATGGTGGGCTCTTTTTGACAAGCTTACTCTACAACCATATTGAGCTGGCATGCTTTGGGATGGCTGGGAAAAGAGGCAAAACCTGTCAGTCATGGTGACATATCTTATCTTTGTTTTGATTTAGAAACTTCCACTCCAGCTCTCTCAGAGTTACATATGCAGGAGAAGGAAAGCAGCATAGGTGATCCGATGGAAGAAGCACTTGCTCTTTGTTCAGGTTCTTTTCCAACAGATAGGTGAGTCTCAGTGACTGGGGGGGTTTGGACAGGTGCGCTCTTTTGATTGTCGTAAAATCCTGGAATCACATCCTTTGGGCTTACCTATAATTGGTCAGGCTTCCTATCCCAGCTGAGAGTCTTGCGGTGGCTTTGAGTCTCATATTAACACAGTAAGGAATTTATAAGGCTTTCATTGAGTTGATGGAGAACAGAGTAAAAAACGTGCAACCCCCTGTAGTTTCTTGAAGAGATTACTGGTGTTGGCTGTTTGTCGTTTGCTTTCAACAACTTACTGGTTTGTTGGTTTGCATTTTAGGGAGGAAGAAGGTGAAGGGGAGGAAGAAGGTGAAGAGGAGGAATTTGGAGACTTCCGGCTTGTCCCAAATGATAATGAGTTTGATAGTGGTGAGGTGAGTATGAAGGGAACAAATGAATGATAACTGAACTCCAGATATTGTTGCCCTCAACTCCCCCCCTCCCCACCGCTAAGTTCTTGAAAAGTCCGAGTTTGGTACCTTATCAGAAGCAATTTCCTAGATTGAGTGTTTGGACAGAATTTTATAAACCCTTTATTAGCTAAGGATCCATTTTATTCTGCTTAATTTTGGATGTGATGCCCACGCTATAGGATGAACACAGTGGTCAGAGTGACTCTGATCATGAAGATCTGCCATTGGAAGAAGATGATGAAGAAGAACTCCTAAAGCAATCCGAGAAGTTGAAAAGGCAAATGTAAGTGTGTAACATTTCCATTTAGGACTGAGCAAGTTCTCCTTAGCAAGTTCATGTTTACTGGTTATAGTGTTGCTTTGTGTGGTTAACATAGATTAAAGACAATCCTTCCACCTGCCCCATGACACCCCTTGAATATTTAAAGATGATAGTCATATCCATCCTCATTACCATTTCCATTAAATAGTTTCTATACCAAACATCTCTAGTTCCTTCAGGTGTTTCTCATATGATGTTGCTTCCAGAACCCTCGAGCTGGGTATTCTGTATTCTTACGTGTGGTCTGACTGCTGATGCGTGTGGTGGCACTGCTGCAGCCCTTGTCTAGATGCATCTGGAGGAGCTGGGTTATATTCTAGATCCTAATGGTCTGCTAAACTCACTGCATCTCGGTAACCAAACCTTCTGGGTCTTTTTTGCGTATCTATTGGTGTCATTCTAAGTGTCCCTTGACCTGATATTACCAAGTGACTCCTTTCAAATGCTTAGTGTTTTATTTTTATTCTGATTATGAATGTACAAAGTTTCTCTTAGAAAATTAAAAAGAACACATAGAGATATAAATTAGAAAATTATCTCCAAGTCTGTTGTCCAGAATATATGTAAAGTGTTGGTGTTGGTCATTTCCTCTTAACCTTTCTTCTTTTTATGCATATACTTCTTTCTGCATTGAGATCACTCTGTATATATAATTTTTATGTAAAATGTTGCATATTTCTGTCCACTTAACATACCCATAACCATTTTTTTCCATGAAAAAAAAATGTAATGAAATCACTTTTATTTGGGATTCTATTATGTGTGAGTGACTTTTGGAAGTTATTTTTAGGACATTATATTGATTCCTATTAGATTTATATTGTCCCATTCTGTGGGACTAGTTTTTGGTTGGAATTTGTCACCTATCTTATTAACTTTCATACATCTTTGGGTCATTCATAGATTTTCCTAAAGCAGTAGTTCTTAAACCATATTTAACTACAGAGCTCTTTGTTCAAATGAAATCTTATAAAAATTGATAAGCTATAAGTTGAATTGCTCAAAGATGGTGGAGGTAGGTGAATGATTTCCCCAGAGGCCCTAGGATTAAGATGAGCTCAGTTTTTAAAAACCCAAAGCATTAATAGGAATGTGGAATGTATGATCTGACTCTTAGAAAATTAGGAGTTGTCCAAAAAATGAAGTTAATACATAAAGATCGATATCCTAGGTATTAGTGAGTGGAAATGGACTGGTATTGGCCATTTTGAATTGGACAGTCATGGTTTACTATTGGGTCTGTATGCTGAGCAAAAAATCAAAGAAGCTAGACTATATAAAGAACCTGCTATTAAATTAAAAAAATCAAAAAACCTGGCATCAGGATTGGAGGAAGATTGATTAATAATTTGTTATATGCAGATGGCAAAACCTTGCTTGCTGAAAGCAGAGGATTTGAAACATTTACTGATGAAGATCAAAGCCCTTAATATGGATTACATTTCAACATAAAACGATCCTCACAATAGATCAATTAGCAATATTATCATAGCGAGAATATTGAAATTGTCAAGAATTTCATTTTACTTAGATCCCCAATGAACACCCATGGAAGCAGTAGTCAAGAAATCAAACCACATATTATATTGGGCAAAATGAGGACTAAGATACACCCGACACAGCCATGGTACTTTCATTTTCCTCTTCTGCATGGTTTTGGCAAGGCATGTTAAATACACCATGGACTGACTGCCAGAAGAACAATCTGTCTTGGAAGAAGTACAGCTAAGATCCTCTTTGGAAGTAACAATGGTGATACTTGTGTATACTTCACACTTCAGACATGTAATCAGGAGCGACTAGTCCCTAGAAAGCCATCCTGCTTGGGAAAGCAGAGGGAGGGTCAGAACAGGGAAAACACTCAGTGAGATGGATTGACACGCTGCCTACACAGTGGGCTCCAACTGCAATGTTTGTGAGGTTGGCCCAGGGCCAGGCAGTGTTTTGTTCTGTTGTGCATAGGGTTGCTGACTTGGAAATGACTCTAAGGCACACAACAACCTTTCGTCTGTCTCCTAAAGCTGATATGCTTACATGCAAAACAAAATACTTCAAACATTTCAGCAGACATGTCCCAATTGTATAGAGAAAGTCAAGAGTTTTTACTTTAGAATGAACCTGGGTTGGATCCTGGTTTCACATACCTTCTATCTGTGTGAACTTGAACAAGTTGTTTAATCTCTCTGAACCTCACTTAGCTCAAAAGTAAAATGAAGAGAACACCCCCCAAGCCCCACCTATATCAGGGTAGAAATGTGGGCTTTTAGAGGCTGATTTTCCTGATGTAGACCACTAGGCCTTTCTTCTGAGGTGCCTCTGCGTGGTCTCAAACCTCTAACCTTTGGGTTAGCAGCCAAGCACATTAACCACTGGCACCACCCAGGGATACCATGATAGTTCCCACTCCTGAGATGATGTCCATGAAGCTCAGATCTTGGCACACAGTATATACGGAATGGTAGACTTTTTAATATTGTTAAAATGTATTATTGTGACTTCAAGTTTATTGTTATTAAAGTTGGCTCTATACTCCTTGCTCACTGATTTCACATTCCATGGTTATTTATATTCATTGTTGCCTTTGTTAATCTTCAAAATTCTTTCCAGGAGATTGAAGAATTACCTGGAAGATGAGGCCGAGGTGTCCGGCAGTGATGTGGGAAGTGAAGACGAGTATGATGGGAAGGATATTGATGAATATGAAGAGGATGAAATTGATGAAGCACTTCCTTCTGAGGAAGAATTGCAGAATCAAATCAAGAAAATACACATGTCAGTATCCCAGCAACCCCTTCTGAGGACTGGAGTGCATCTTAAAGCAGCCTCTAACCAGCCAGAGCACTTGCATTTGAACAAACACCTTATTCTCGCTGTTGTAGGAAAACCATGCTGGATGACGATAAGCGACAGTTACGTTTATACCAGGAGAGGTACCTAGCTGATGGGGATCTGCACAGTGATGGTCCTGGGCGAATGAGGAAATTCCGATGGAAAAACATAGGTATCTTGGTTGTTGCCTTTAAAAGCAAGTGGTTATGATGTACATATGTACACGTTTGTTCAGTTTGAAATGACAACTAGAAGTCAAAACTACAAAAGGCTGTAGTGGAGGACCTGACAGTAACCATGGTTTTCAATTAGTGGATTGGAAAAGTTTGTGTCACGAACTGAGGAGTAATAAGGGTTAATGTTATGCCTGTCCCAAGTACCTTCTCCAGTAAGGATTGCAGGATACTGATAGGCTTAACTCTGCTTTAGATGATGCATCCCAGATGGACTTGTTCCACAGAGATTCTGATGATGATCAGAATGAAGAACAGTTGGATGAGACGGAAGCCAGATGGAGAAAGGAGCGAATTGAACGAGAGCAGTGGCTTCGGGACCAGGTAGGCAGTCTGCAAGAAGGTTGTCTATTATAACTTGGTCAATTTTGGAGGAGTCAAGCACCCATTTTATCATAATTTCCAAAACTCAGGCAGTGTAGAGCTGTCCTGTTTAATCTTTGAGTCTTCTTACGTGTGTGCTCTGAGATAGGGTCATCAGCGAGCAGCTCTCATCATGTTTCTTTGTCAAAAAAAAAAAATTTTTTTTCCCCTAAAGCAGCAAAAGGCTGCCAAAAAAAAAAAAAAAAGACAAAAAAGCCAGTACCTTAACTTCACAACCCAGGTTATGCTAACTATTTGTGGGGAGCTGCAGACTTTTCTGTTAGCGTGGTTTGATTTTTATTTTCAGGCACAGCAGGGGAAAGTTGCAGCTGAAGAAGAAGAAGAAATTGGAGAAGACAGTCAGTTTATGATGCTGGCCAAGAAAGTTACTGCCAAAGCCCTTCAGAAGAGTGGTATGCTCCGGTGCTTGGGGGGGGGGTAGTTCTTAGATTGCTGGTGGTGGCTCCTTGGAGGTGGCTGCAGCCTCCAGGGACTTACTAGAGTTTAGTCATAAGCCTGTGCCTTACACTGTCTTAATGAGGCCTCACAAAGGTGAGGAGAGAACAGTGTTCTTGGATCTTAGTATACTGGCCAATAGAGGTTCTTGTGAGTATATATAACTAGTTTTGCTGTATGTTCTAAGGCAACTCAGTAGCAGATGCTAGCCCAGGGTGGTATATATAACTCTCCAAAACTGAAGCTCTTGAACGCTTTTCCACAGTCTTACTGTTCCTGTTTTTGTTCTTGGGTTTTTGTTTGTTTGTTTTAGTATTTACTGGTAATCATTAGTCAATTTGTTCAACTTAGTTGTCTGTTTTCATGGAACCACTTAATATAGTTAGAGACTCATCATAATAATATAATCAAGAGCTCTTGCTGCTTATTGATTAGAAGGTTTCTTGGCTTGTTTAGATTTAAGAGGGATTATACCTAGATGGTGCCTGGCTACCATTTCTGAACATTTTGATCAAAGGGGCTATAGAAGAATCTTGAGCATACAGGGGGAAATACAGAACAGAATTCCAAATGCAAACACCAGACTTTCTTGAGCCATGAAGACTGGGTGAACCCCTGAAACTATTGCCTGGAGATCATCTTTAAACCGTAAATAAAAAATATCCCCTGAAGTATTCTTAAAACCAAACAATCATTTTGCTTGATTAGGAAAGCACGTCTGCTTCGAACTGTCTACTTGGGATGAAGTTGACTAGCAAGTCAAAAATAGGTAGATATATAATATAGGCAGTCAGTTCATGCTAATAGGGGAGGGACAGTTCAGAAGAGGAGGGTGAGAATCATTACACAACTCAAAGAATGTAATCACTGTCGCTGAATCATCCATGTAGATGTAGCTGAATTGTAATACTGTTATCTCAACAAAAATAAAATTATTAAAAAAGAATACTACACACACACACCAACTCTGCCTAGAACAACCTTTGTCTTTTTTTCCCTCTAGCTAATCACACTATGATTGTTCAGGAATCAAAATCTTTACTCCGAAGCCCTTTTGAAGCCATCAAACCAGGAAGTGCCCACCAGGTTTGTTGGGGACCTTGTTAGCTGATGTGCTAGTCTGCAGGGCATAAATGCACATTCTCTTTGCTATTTGGAGGAGCCCTGGGGGTGTAGTGGTTCCAAGTTGGCCTGCTAACTAACTACAAGGGCCAGCAGCTCAAAACTACTAGCCACTCTGCAGGAGACAGATGGGCTTTTTACTCCCGTAAAGAGTAGTTTCCACGATCGTGGAAACTCTCGGGCAGTTCCACCCTGTCCTATCAGGTTGCTATGAGTCGGCATCGACTCAGTGGCAATGAGTCTGGTTCTGCTATTGGGGGCGGAGGCCGGGCTTCAGGAAATCTAAGTAGACATCGGAGGAGAGTAGGACTATGTCATCCTAACTCTGGGGGAGCAACAAGAATGGGCTGGCTTTTCAGTATTAGCACTTGGGACTTGATACCAAATGACTCTTCTTTCCTCAGCTGAAGACAGGCTCCTTGCTCAACCAGCCCAAAGCTGTGCTTCAGAAACTGGCAGCCCTCTCTGACCTCAACCCTGCGGCTCCCCGAAACTCAAGAAACTTTGTCTTCCATACACTTTCTCCTTCCAAGGCTGAGGTGGCAAAGGAATCTTCGAGGCCTCAGGTAGGAATGTGAGAGCTGGTTTGGTGGCTGATTTCATGGCTTCCTAAACTCTAATGCATTTTTTAATTAAAAATTGGGGGGGGGGGCTTAAAGTGATATGCTGCTACTGCAGAGTTGACATTTCCAACAAGAAAATTGCTACCGCTCGTAAATAGTCGGCTTTCAGACTTACTTGGAAATTTTGGCTCCCCATCCCTGCTTTTTTTTCCTGTTGTTAATTGCTTGTGATTTAACTATGAGATGCTTAAGAGCCAGTTAAAGAGGAGTACTGGTAGGCGACTGCTCTTGAGTTGGTCTTAACGCCCTCTCTGCTCTCTAGGTAAGGAGAAGGGGCCCATCTTTAATCGCATCTCCCTCACCAAAGCGCCACAAAACAGAGGCTAGCACTTCAGGATTGAAGCGAAGCATTTTCAGATTCTTGGAAAGCTAACATCAAGGATTACTGCCAGCAGCTATGTTGAGACTGCTTTGAGATGCTCCTGGCACTGAAGGTTAGCACTGATGCCCAAACGGATGATCCTCCTTCTTGCCTAATCACTGCATTAAGAATTACAGACAGAAATTCCATTTATTTCCACTGCCTGGATCTGGCTCTGGATCTCTCTTCGAGTATTATTGCCTGTGTTGGCCATTAATCATGGCAGCTGTTGTGTTTACAACACTGATTCATGGAATACCTGGGAGAAACTTCACTGCTTCCATTAAACACTTGACATTTTATCTTAGCAGCTCCCTGGGTTGATACCTCGTGCGATAGAGGTTGTTGAAAGGAGGAACGAGTGTGGCACTACAGAGAATAGTGAAAGTCAGAATGTCTCCTTCACTCCTCTAAGGTCAGCACCGCAGTGACCAGGAATCAGAGAAAGGGACTTCTTAGAAGACAGCAATCAAAGGGTTTGTTGCAGTCTTCCCCCTTCCATCCCCTGTATGCCTTTTCTAAAGGTGGGCTCAGATTCCACTTGGCCTTTGCTGCCTTCAGAAGAAGGACTTAAACAGGGCTGAAGTCAGTAAGACCTTGCGCCTCATTTTCTGGAGTACAAAGATGAAGATAAAGACTTTCATCCAGTCCTGCCCTTCTCAAGACGTTTCCTGGAACAGAGACCTTAATTCTCAACTTGAAATACTTGCTCATGGATCTCCCTTCCAGCTTGACAAGAAGGGCTGTCACCATTATTTATGGCAGTCTCTTGACTTTGGTACTTCATCCTGGCCAGTACTTGAATATTTCATTACTTAGAAGACCACCATGGAGTGTATAGTTGACGAGAGTTGCCTTCCCTTCTCCCTTTTCCTGAACTACCGTGAGGCTCTCAGAATTTTAGATGATTTTTTTTTTACCCCTCAGAACTGAGTGCTGCTGCTGCTGCTTTAGAAAACCACTCCACATGATTAAGGTTTCAGTGTCAAGAGCTTGACTTGGGGGGTGGATGGCATTGTGCCCATTTTTTATTGGAGATAGGGAACACCTGTTTAACTGGTAAAAGTAGGATATGGGTTTTCCACAGTTCTTTTCCTAAGACTCAAGTTGCTGACTTTGACAGAACACGTTTGTATATTTATAATCTTGTAATGGGGGAAATGTGTATAAAGATGTTTAACATGTATGTCATTTTTTAATAAATGCCAATGCCTCAGAGGCAGGGTTTATTGCCCAGCTTGAATGTCCGAATGTCCATTCTTAGGTTAGCACCTGACTGGTGTGGAGGGGCCTTTCCTCTTCCGTGTGTCTCCCTCCCAAGGGAACTCTGAGTCTAGAGTGAGAGGCTGCTTTTAAGTTCTGGAAATTAATCAAATAAACTTACCCCAAACTGTTTGGGGTCCGTGCAGGGCGTGGAGGACGGTTTACATAAGTGGTACCTATTGTGACATCCCTCTCATGGGTATTTTCTCTTTAACTGACTCTCCCTGTTCCTCCTTATAGCTGTGCATCCCTGCAGAGTGCCCAAGACTAGGCAACTCTTGCTGGCCAAAAGAGGATGGGGACAGAGGACTAGATATTTCTCCCCTCTGTCTGCTTCCCCACATGTTGAGCACTGAAGATAACAGAATTAATGCCTAAGAAATCTGGGGAGAAAATGGTTTCTGCTGTAGGCTCCATGGAGAAAGCACTCTCTTTGGAGAAATAAAAGTTGAGTTTTAAGTTGGGTGACATTTCCTCGCGTTGATGTAGCTGCCATAAGGCAAGCTAAGCCGTGCCTGATGACAGGATTGAAGTGGAGACTTGTGACCTGGCCCATATGCCCTGTGTGCACAGCATTGAGCCATCGCATGAGCTGTGTCTCAGTAAGACTGAAGCCCTAAGGCCTGTGACTAAGACTATTGCTGCTTAACTCTACAGGCTTAGAAATTGACATAGTTGAGGAATGAGACCCCCGTGAGTCTGAGAGTCATTTGTTCGACACACTGGGTGTTTGCTTCATTTAAATCTCTCAACTCATCTCATAATCAATGCACATTGCATACACTGCTCTCTTGTCTCCATAAAACACAAGTTATGTTAGCTGAAGCACCCTACAGACAGATGCTCACAACTCCCTGCAGGAGTCCTCACCTCAACAGGCTCTTTACAGCCTTTTGCACTTCGAGAGAATCACTAGCAGCTTAGGCTGGCGGGCTCTACTGGGTGTTTCTGCTGCTTTTTACCTTCAGGAATTACAGCTAATAGCTCTTGGGGTTTCCTGTCCCGAGATTTTCCTGTCCCGAGATTTGGACACCTTAGGATGGGGTGACATAGTGGTTACATGTTGGGTTGTGATCAGCATGGTAGACAGGTGGAAACCACCAGCAGCTCCTTGGGAGAAAGACTGGACTTTCTCCTTCATAAACAGTTAATGGTCTCAGAAACCCACTGAGGGTTGCTATGAGTCAGCATTATCTTGTTGGCAGTGCATTTTGTTTTTGGTTTGGATGGTATCATATCTTCTACCTCTAGCCTAATCACTGCCTAGCACACAGTCTAGAATGTGGTCTCCTAAAATACTGAATGGATAATACCACACCTTTCTGAGCTACTGTTTTTTTTTTGCCTTCTAATTTTATTTATTTTTTTTTATTTTTTTTTTTATTGGGGCTCATACAATTCATCACAATACATAGATCAATTGTGTAAAGCACATCTATACATTTGTTGCCCTCATCATTCCCAAAATTCGCTAGCCTCTAATTTTCCATTTTTCCCCCCTCCCCTTCCCTTCCTCCTCCCCTCTCCCCCATGCACCCCTAATAATTTATAAATTATTATTGTATCTTATATTACACTGTCCGGCGTCTCCCTTCACCCACCCCTCCGCTGCCCGTACCCCAGAGAGGAGGCCACACGTAGCTCCCTGTGATCCATTCCCCCCAACTACATCCCCTTTCCCTTCTGGTATCGCCACTGTCACCCCTGGTCCTGAGAGGTTCCTCTGTCCTAGATTCCCTGCGTTCCCAATTCCCGTCTGTACCGCTGTGCATCATCTAGTCCAACCAGGTCTGCAAGGCAAAATTGGGGTCCTGGTAGTTGGGGGGAAGAAGCGTTCAAGAACCAGAGGAAAGTTGTGGGCTTCGTTATTGCTATACTGGACCCTAAGTGACTCGTCTCCCCACTACCCCTCTGCAAGGTATGTCCAGTTGTCTAGAGATGGGCATTGGGTCTCCATCACACGGCCCCCTCATTGACGAGGATATGATTCCCCCTCCCCACCTTTGGTGTTTAAAGCCTGATCCCTTTGGCCCTTCATGATCACACATGTTCGTGTGCTGCTTCCATGTGGGCTTTGTTGTGAGCTACTGTTTATATTGGTAGAAGGAGAATGGTAATTCAGCTCTCAGAGTTGCTCTCAGTTGGAAATCGTATGTGAATGCCCTTCCCAATGCTTCTTTGCAAGCATAAGAAATTGCTGATAACAGTAGTAGTTTGATCGTTTACTCCTCCAAGGACCAACGATAACATCTCTAGACATTTAATCTTCCATTCCCAGAAACCTGCTCCTCCTCCTGTTTGCGATTTCAGTAAGAGGCACCTCGCAGTCACTCAGGCTAGAAATCTGAAGCACATTTTGGACGCTTCCTCCCTTAAGTCCCAAATTCAGCAATCCCACAACCTATTAGTATTTCTGTTTCCACAGTGCGTTGTGAATCAGCTTACTTTGCAGCTCCTAATCTACCGCCCTCGTCTAAGGTCCCATCACTTCTTTCCAAGAGACTAGCAACCTAACTCCTCACTTCTACTCTGACTTCCTTCCAGTCATTCTGGGCACAGGCCCAAGTGTGAACTTTTGTGAAAATGTTGATTGGAGATGCCACTGCCCTACTTAAAACCTTCCGGTGTCTCTTCCATTGTCCTCAAAAGAAAATCTCAATTCTCTTCTGGCCCACAAGGCCCTGTCTGCTGCAGCCCTGCCTCCTTACCTACCCATTCCTCCCCTTTCCCATTACACTCTGCCTCGGGGCCTTCCAAAGCATCTTTCCCTTCCCAAATGCCCTCTCTCACTGGCTAATATGTAATTCTCCACATGTCAATTAAAATTAATTTCCTCAGGGACACCTTCTCTGGCCAACATAAATCTAAACTCACTGCCATTGAGTTGATGCCAACCCATGGTGACTCAATAGGACCCGTGGACCTGACCATGCGAGGGTCCTAGACTGTAACTCTGGGAGTGGAACGCTCTGCCTTTCTTCCAAGGAGCGGCTGAGGTTAGAAGCTCAACTTGTCACCGCTTTGCTCCCAGGGCTCCTTGGCTTCCTGGATCACCAAAATATCTGGAAGCAAATACATCATTTGTTAACTTGGTCAACTTCTGTTAGCTTTCTATTCTTTTCTTTTGAATCTTTGTGTATATTTGCTCTCTGAATGTGTTAGATCTGCCTTCCCCATGAGACTATCAACTCTGAAAGCAGAAGCCATATCTATGTTTTGTTTGGAAAAGAAAAAGTCTGCTGAGCACAATGCTTGGCATGTAATCATTGTTCGTTAAATGTGTATCGATCAGCGAATGCTAGGAAGCCTGGAAGCGCTAATGGCGAAAAGCTTGGAGCTGCATTACCTACAAACGCCCTTTCTTAATGTGAGGTAGAAGAGCGGTGGTTGCAATGGGAGTGCTTGGAACCTTGATCTGCAACCTAAAATAGACATGACCTTGAGTAAGTCATTCTCTGAAATTTATTCCTCAACTGAGGCTCAAGTGAAATGGCTTGGTTTATAGCTCACAAAGTTACAGTTAGAAGCATAGGTACAAATGAATACGAAATGACTTCACATTTGGAAAATTGCCCTACTGCTGGCTAGTGTGTAATAGTGCCTCCTTTTTCTTTGGCGGAGTGGGAAGGAGAGGCCAAGGTTCAGCCAAGCTCCATGGCCCATCAGCCCACAAGCCTATCCCAGCAGCCAGTGGGCATGGGCTGTGTACCTAGATGTGTGTGAGGGGTGGGAATGGGAGTCTGCTGGGTGCCTGAGCACAAGTGGAAATCTGGGGGAACAGGCACAGCTTTCCCTCTGGGAGACCCTAGTGTCAGGTCTCTTTCTCGTCATGGTATCATCTTTGTCTGCATCCTTTCCAGCCCATCTTTCTGCCCTCTCTTCTCTCACCTTAAAGCTTTTTCATTTTCAGCTTATTGATTTAGTTCTTCCCTGTGGTGGGATCATAATGGGAAACGGGGGTTGGAATAGCTACAAGCCTGAGGGAGATTGGAGAAAGCACTGGGGCTGGGGGCTTGGGCACTTTCCCTTCATTTTACAGGGAATTCGTTTGAGAATACCATTCTGTGGTTTCTTGATGGCTGGTGGGCTGGAGGCAGGGGTGAGGAGGTTGGCGAACCACCAGGGCCCGTCCTAAGGAAAGTGCTGGGGCAGGGTGGGGAGTCTGAGTCATAGTTGAGGCTTCTCAGCCCCCACCTCTCACTCTCTCAGAGAGAAAGGGAAAAGTAGCTGACTGCCCACCCTGCGCTTTGTCTTGTCTAATTTAACTTATGTTATTTATCAAAAAGACAGGTTATTTGGAAAACCAGATGGACCCAGGCAAAAATCATCTGGGTTTTACAAACGTGAAAAATTAGGTTGTGGGGGCCAGGAGGGCAGGCGCGCGCGCGTGTGTGTATGTGTGCGTGCATGCCCCTGCCCCCCCTGGAGGGTTGAGAGGCTTTGTGTTTCTATAGTCAGAACTAGTAATTGTTCTATGACAAACCACCCCCCTTTTACCTTCAAGTTCTTTGTGATTGGAATGTAAATAAGAACGTGGACGTCGTCACTCCAATGGCTGGGAGTACTGAAAGTTTTAACTGGCCAAGGACACAACATGTGAGGGCCTTAGGAGAGCAGCAGCTGACAGCTTTCTCTGCCTTCAGCCTCACCCCCTTCCACCGGTTAACAAGAGATGCAGGGTTCAGAGAGGTTTCTGGAGCAAAAATCTTTACCTTTAATCTCGTTTCAGCACAATTGCAGCAGTTACACAAGTTAAGCATTAGGGAAGCTCTTATTCTCGTTCCTAACTTTCTAATGATCAACTTGGCCAATGAACACAGAGATTTATCTATCTCCCGTAACGATTATTGTTGTTATTGTTAGATACTCTCAAGTCAGGTCCTACTCATAGCGATGCTTTGCACAACAGGACAGAACACGGCCTTGTGCTGGGCCATCCTCACAATTGTGCCTGTGTTTCAGCCCATTGTTGCAGCCGCTGTGTCAGTCTAGCTCCTGGGACAGGGTGGTGAGGGGCTGTCTTTACAGCCAAGAAAACCCTATGGAGTGGGTCTACGGCTCATAGGTCGCTGTGACTTGGAATTGAGGCAACGGGTTTGTTTTTTTTATTTATCCATAATATAGCCAAGTTACCCAGCCTCCTCCTGGGTAATAGTGGCTCTGTTTATCTCTACCACAGAAATTGTTAATGCTGTGGGTTCTGTTCCCTCCGGGCAGCAACATTAGGAAGGAGTGACAGGAGGCTCTGAAGGTAGAACTCTTAGCTGCAAGAAAGGCGAGAGGTGTTCAAGTTGCAAACGGAGAGAAAACCATCTCTTTATACACAAATACACACACACACCAAAGGGAACCAAGACCTGAAGAGTCTTCTGGCCTGAAGAGTCCTTGGCAGCAGCCATTGCATTTGTCTCATTGTGTGTGGTCACTTTTTTAAGTGTCATTGGACTGTAAAAACCACTTAATAACTTGATTTCATCTCAATAGTCTGCATTAATACGAGGTACACAATTGTGTGAAGATTAAATGAAAAAAACAAAAATCATTTGTAAAGATTCTGCCTCGAGGTCTGGCACACAGGAAATCTCTAAATGCTTGCTGATCAAACAAATCCATGAATCCTTGAATCAAGTTGCCCCTGAGCATTTGCAGGGGTCATCCCAAGAACTGAGGTTTATGGGTTCTTGCAATGAACTTAGAGGCTGAGCCATGATCTAACCCTGCCATTCGTTTAGCATGTTCAATGCAGGTGAAGGAAATCCTCCATGAGATGGCGTAATGTCCGTAAAAACGGCTCAGACATACCAGTGATCATGAAGATGGTGCGGATCCAGGCCGAGTGTTATGTTAGACACAGATCACTGTGCATCCGAGCCAACTCAACAGCAACTAACACAACATGGGGTGTGGGGGGACACTGATGTGCCACTCTGCCCTTTGGATGAAGGCCTTGTCGGCTCAGCTGCTGGGAGCACTCTCTGCCTGTTGGCAGTCGTCAGCAGTCAGCCTCTTGAGGGACTGCCTCCACTGCAGAGAACACTTTGCCCACACTCATAACCCTCTCCAGTCCACATCAAAAGACGTGTACCATTAAGTTGGTTTTGATTCGTTGTAAAACTGTACAATAGACCAAAGCATTGCCCGTTCCTGACCCATCCTCATACTCGTCACTGTATTTGAGCTTGTTGCAGCCCCTGTATAAGTTCATCCCGCTGGAGGTCTTCCTTTAATTCTCTGACCCTCCACCAAGCACGATGTCCTTCTCCGCGGCTACACCCTCGTGCTAACAAATCCAAAGATTGCCGCATGGTGGCTATACCCCTCCCAAGACAGATTTTCTTGTTTTTCTGGCAGCGTAGTAGATTCAATGTGCTTCCCCGACACCACAGTTTGAAGGTCTCAATTCTTCTGTGGCCTTCTTTATTCACTGTCCAGCTTTTGCATGCTCACGAGGCCACTGAATTTACCTTTAGGTTGGACCAGGTGCACCTTAGTCCTCAAATGTGTCTTCTTTGCTTCTTACCATTTTAAAGCCATTCTTTGCACAAGACTTACTCATTGTAACTGCTACTCCATGTCTGCTACTTCTATTGGCATTGGAACAACGTCCTTAACTTCAATCTTTTCTCTGTTTGCTATTGGTCCAGTCCTGAGGACCTTCTTGTTCTTTACATTGAGCTGTAATCCATACTGAAGGCTGTAGTCTTTGATTTTCACCAGTGCTTCTTTAAGTCCTGCAAGTCCAGCAAGCAAGGTTGTGTCAGCTGCACATTGCAGGCTGCTAATGACTTTCTTCCCTCTAGTCTTATAGGTCAGCATCCGGAGCCTGCCCGACTGTAATTCCCATTGCCATCAAGTCAACCTTGTGGGTTTCCAAGACTGTTTACGGGATAGAAAGCCCAGTCTTTCTCCTGCAGAGCTGCTGGTCGTTTTGAACTGCCAACCATGCAGGAGTACAAAGGCTGACCCCATCAGCTCCGCAAGACAAGTCTGGAAGACCATTCTAGCCTCAAAGATTGGTTTAAGCTGCCATTTGGCCTATGTGGCAGCTCAGCTGCTTCCTCTGCCCACTCCTGCTTCCTGTCTCTCCTTCCACAGATGTTGATTCCAAGGGTCTCACCACTGCCAACACTTTGATTCTGGCTCATAGCAACTCTAAAGGGCAGTACAAGGAGTTACCCCCAAAAAGAACACAGAATTTTTTTTTTAAACAAAACAACCTTCATTGAAAGTTGTTTGGAAACTTTCATTATGCTTAATACATTTGTCAAATCTATGATTCCATTCTTGGAAAAATTTTCCAACTCATCTGTTTGGTTGGCTAACTACCTCCCTCACGGTTTCCTTCACCTCTTCTATGTTGTCAAATCACTGTCCTCTTCATTTGCAGAAACAAAAGTCGCATGGCGGGAGGTCAGGTGAGTAAGATTGTGGGGCAAGAGTGGCATGGCATGCTTTTTAAACTTTTTGCCAAAAACTGGTGCACTGTGAGCCGGGTGCATTGTCGTGGTGGCAAAACCAGTCCCCTATCTGCCACAAATCAGGACCTTTTCATCTCACACTGTTACACAATCTTTTCAGAACCTCTAAATAGAAAGCTTGATTAACAGACCTGGTAGAACGAACTCCAAATGCACTACATCGACATTTTAGTCGTTTGGGCAGTTGATGGACATCCAGAACAAGGCTTGTCATCAAGTGACGTTTTGCCTTTTTGAAATGAGAAAACTTCTTGGACATGAGTTGTTCCCATAGCGCTGGCCCTGTAAGCTGGGTTCAACATCACAACAGTTTCTGCAGCACCCCCACCCCCCCAGCAGGAAACAAAATTTCACGGCTGCACGCTGTTCTCTGAAATCAGCCATCACAAAAAACGAGGTTTGAGCAAAACTGCTTTTATGAAAAAATTCACTGTGACCAGAGAGAACTTTCCCAGTGCACTAACTCAGAGCAAATTGCTCATTGCTAACTTAGGGGAAAACGCATACTATGAAAGCTCCGCTCCACCCAGCACAATTCCGTTTTGTTTTGTTTTTTTGGTGGGTACCCCTCATATAAAACTGCTCCATAAGGTTTCAACTGCTGACCTTTCAGTTAGTGGTGAGCAACCAAGCATTTAACCCTCTATACTACTAGGGGTTCTGTTATTCCCAAAAGCATTCCTTAAGAAAGTCCTACACCCCAGTGGACTCACGGTCTGCTTCCTGGGGAACACAGCTTGGGGAAGTGCAGTCATGGAAGCCAAAGCGTCTCCCTCACACTTGTTTCCACTATCAGAGGTTCTGATGCTGCAGCGCTTAATCTCCACTAGAGGGCAGCAGCAGCTTGCCAACCTGCTTCCTGAGACTGGAGTGGTCATAAACCCTCTCCCCTGGCCTCCCTCTCCACCACCAGATAAGATAGCCTCCCTTGCGTGTTCACAGGCCCATCTAAAAGAAAAGCTTTTCTAGAAGTGTCTAGGTTTTCACTTTGTCATTCTCCACACACCCCTCCGCTCCCCAGCAATGAAGGTCAATCATTCTTCCTGCTGCAGCCCCTTCCCCCTCCCCAGCTGGGCAGCATCTTTGCCCAGCATCTCCCACCTCTCACCCTCTCACGCTTCCCACCCACAATAGATTTGTTTTCTGTGTGACAAGGTAATTATGAGCTTGGGGCCAGGAGGCCCACGGGCCAGTCGAATGGTCACTTCAATCTGGATCTCCCAGTTCTGCTAACGTTATTGATTTTTTAGTTTTATTATGATGAGTGTGTGTGTGTGTGTAAGCTGGCCCTGGTGACATGAGGTATGGAGGCGAGAGGGCAAGAGCAAATTTATTCTTGTCACAATTTAGCTTCTTGAAACCACCCACCCACCCATCCGGCATTGTTTTTTATCAACTGATTCTAGCAACTTTGCTTAGTTGTCTTTATTTTATTTCCTAAACCTCAGAGTTCACTCAGAGATTCCTTGGAGATTGATGCCCAATGTGGCTGGAGAGAGGGGGCGGGAGTGGCGTGAAAACGGTAAGAGCAGTAGCTTTATCAGCAGCCATTAGCTCATCCAGCAAGGCTTCACTGTAACCCCACTCCCTGTCAATTGTTTCAAGGCTGAGCTCCCCAACTCCCTGCCGCTTTTTTTAGGGGCAGGGTGGAGATGAGCCCTGCTACTGTGTGTGTGTTGATTTCGTGAAAATATGCACAGGAAATCAGGTCAGTGTAACAATTTCCACAGACACGTTCAATGACGTCTATACCCTTCAAGTCATGCAGCCCTTCTTGCTGTCCTTGACCATGAACATACACTCAGAGCCTCCTCAGCAAAAATGGCTTCTTCCCCCCACCCCCCCGGGGAAGTATGAATAAGCTTTGTTTTTTATCCTGCAATCCAGTGGATTCTGGCTCACAGCTACTCTCTAGGACAGAATAGGACTGTCCCTGTGGGCTTCCCGGACTCAATCTTTATAGAAATAGCCATATTTTCCTCCCAAGGAGTGGCTGGCCTTGTGGTGAGCAGCCTTAATGGATAGCCCACTGAGCCATCAAGGCTCCTCTATGTTATATAAGTGACGTCATGTGGTGTTTGTCCTTTTTACCCTCTTATTTTTGCAGAGCATGTTTTCGAGGTTCACCATGTGGTAATAGGCACCAGGACTTCCTGTCTCTACAGCCGAGAATGTCCCGTCGTATGTACACACCGTATCATTTTGTTTGTCCTCTCCTCCGTCACTGGACTCCCATTGCTTCCATGTTGTACCTTTCTGTTTGTTGGTCTGCCTCAATTGTTCTTGTCACTGTGTTCACGGACCTGCACATGGACCAAGAGGAAGTCGCTTGAGCAAAACAAGGGAATACTGAGTGTTTTAAAATCAGAACAAGTGTATGTCAGTGGATCCTGTTACCCTATTTATTCTGTCTGTATGTTGAGCGGATCAGCTGAGAAGCTGGAGTATGTGAGGAGGAAGGAGGCATGAGGATCGGAAGGTTTATTAATAACCTGTGATATGCAGATGATACGACCTTGCTTGCTGAAAGTGAGGAGGACTTGAAGCACTCAATGAAAATCTAAGATTGTAGCCTCCAATATGGATTGCAATTCAATGTAAAGAAAAAAGCTCTCTCATTGCCTTGATGTTAATTGACTCATGGTCACTGGATAGGACAGTAGGGTAGAACTGCCCTTTGGGTTTCTGAGGCTATCGATCTACAGGAACAGAGCGCCTCGTCTTTCTTCCTCAGAGCAGCTGGTGGCTTTGAATCCTTGGCCTTGCAGTTAGCAGCCCATCTCAACCCTCTAGGCCACCAGGCTCCTAGCTCAACGCCAAACCCCACAATCTTCACAACTGAGCCTTAGACAGCATTAGGATAAGGATTCCAATTTGCTTGCATCCATGATCAATGCTTATGGAAACAACAATCAAGAAATCAAACCGCAGGTGACATTGGACAAATCTGCGGCATAAGACCTCTTTCAAGAGAAGGATGTCACTTTGAGGTCTAAGGCACATCTAGCCTCGCCAAAAGTCACCATGGAGTGATTCTGACACTTAGTGACCCTGTAAGACGGGGTAGAACTGCCCGTGAGCATTTCTGAGACTTCCTGTCTTTCTCCGAGGAGCGGCTGGTGGTTTTGGACTGCTGTCCTTGCAGTTAGCAGCCCAGCGCGTAAACACTTTGCCACCAGGGCTCATGGGATCTGACTTAGCCATAGTATTTCCAGTCATCTCATAAGCGTCTGAAAGTTGAGCAATGAGTCAGGAAGACCACAGAAGCAGCCATGCGTGTGAGTTATGGTGCTGGCAGAGAATACTGAAAGTACTGTGGACTGCCCGAAGAACAAACGTATTTGTCTTGGAAGAAGGACGGTTGAAATGTTCCTTAGAAGTAAGCTAGCCGAGGCTTTGTCTCACATACTTTGCACATATTATCAGGGGCAAACAGTGCCTGGAGAAAGACACCGTGCTTGGTAAAGTAGAAAGTCGAGGAGGTGGATGGAAACCACGGCTGCAACTGGGGGCTCAAGTGTAACAATTGGGAAGACGGGGCGGACTGGACAACAGCAGTTCCCTGCCTGTGAAATGCGTGTGAGGAAACCTGGTGGAAGCTTTCTGAGTGAAAGGCTGAGGTTGAGCCTGGGTGCAGCCCATTCAAACAGCTTGCCTGCTGGACCCTTCAGCTATGAAAGGCTTCCTATAAAGGACTCAACCTCTGCAAAGGGAAGAGGAAGGGGGAGTTTTAGGCAATAGATTACGAGTGGGAGGGGCCCTCGGAACCATGGTGATTGCTGTGGAAATCAGCTGAGGCTGAGGACGATTTGTGGGGCCACGGTCCCCAGCCAGTCTTCTCTATGCATGCCAAAAGAATGAATAAATCATTGTTCAGGGGTGGGGATGCAGCTGCCTTGCTCCTCCCACGGCACATGCCCGGCCCCAGCTTCTCCATTGAAGGCTGCTGGAGCAGAGTGGTTTATACACCCAGCTCTCCAAATCCTATTGAGGGTCCCACTCAGCACGAGCCACTGGCTCCAAGCCCATTCAGCCCAGCCCTTTGTGCTGGAGGTTAAGTGGTTACATGTGGGGGGCACCCAGAAAGGACCTGTCAGGCCTTGAAAAGGTGTGTGCTTTCCTACTGATGAATGGAATGGATGGAGAAGGGAGGGGCTGGGGGTGTGTGTGTGTGTGTGGGTGAAGGCCAGAGGGATTATGAAACCCACAGAAGCAGCTGCTAGGAGGGTGGGGGGCAGGCACCTCCTCTCTGATTCCTCCAGTTCAGCTTCTCCACCCAGCTCACTCCCTCTGGTTAAACTCCAGAGTGTTCAACACTTCAAGACTTTAGAACTGTTTTTTCTGTTCTCCAGGTGGGAAAGAGGGTGGATGCTTTGGGCAAAAAGAATCTACACTAGCTTTCATTCTCCTAGCAGCTCCAGAACTCCCCTTAGTTTCTCCTTTTTCCAAAAAAGGAGATTTCTGCTTAGGTCCAGGGGGTTGATGGGTTTGAAACCGCCCCACTGGAGTGCTAGAAGTGTCCCGGGAGCACCCGTAAAAGCCACATAGCGTGGAGGAGCTCGAGGGAGGAGAGAGGGCCTCAGACTAGGTGGATTGCTACGGTTTTGTTTGGAAAAAGAAAAATGACTCCACACTTAAAATTTGTGATTTTCTGTACCTGCTTGCCCCAAATTTTACAGTTGAGAACACATTGGGAGTGGGGGAATGGACATCTCTTAAGTAAGGTGGTCACAATGACATTTCTCAATAGAGGGGCACTTTACTTTTAAGAGGCAGTGGCGAAATGGATGTATAAAACAATTAGGTCAGCCCCTGGCCTCCCTTTCTGGAGATGAGCCAATTCTGGGAATGATTTTCCTTCTAATCTGCCGGAAGGGCACTCCAGTGTGTCAGAGGTCCTCTGGGACTGGCTGGTTGTGGGAGCCAAGTCTCAGTGCTCACAGCTATAAGGTGCTTCATAATCTTCAAGGCATGTGCACACAGTGGCTTTACCGTCACCACAACCCAGTGATGATAACGTTATTATCATGCCTAGTTAATCAGCAAAGGTTAAATGAATTTGCCCAAGTTCCCTGAACCTTGTAAGAAGTTGTGCAGATAAGAGAATAAACCAGGTAGCAATGCGGTGGTGGTTTGTACGCCAGGACTCCATGTCTGTGTTTTGTGGTGGCGTGGAATTTTGTGGGGGCTTCCTCCGTTATCTCCCCGCTGCTGCCTACAGGATGAATGAAGCTCAAGCTGCTTGGGATGGTGGTTTTCACAAGTGGGCCAGCCCACTCTCCCAACTCCATTTTCCCCTGAGCCCCAGCCACACCAGCGTGCTCAGGCTTTCCTGAACACACTCCGGATGCAGCAGCAGTCTCTTCCGCGTTCTCGCACTTTCTCGGTGAGCTTCTACTCTCCAAGATCCACTCTGAGCAACCTCTCCTTGCCATCCTTTGTGCTCCTTGCACTCGCTGGAGCTACAATTCTAAGCTCCATTGTAGGACCCATCACATCATGTAATACCCCCCCCCCACCTTTTCCCCTGTGTCCATCCATTCCCCTTCCTAATGTAGGAGCTTCCCAGGTTCAGCACCTAGCACAAAGCAGGCCCTCGGTAAGTGCACTGAGTGAGAACAGGTAGCTACAAAAGAGCCAGGTCTTTGAAGTGGAATCATCCAACCCTTTCTTCCTTGGAGAGTTGCCATTGAGAATGGTCTACTTGATGCCTGTCCTCTGTCCTGGAGTCAAACTTCGCTCCTACCCCAGTTCTCCTTGCCTGACTCCCCTGGCGCCTGAGACTGGACCCAGCTACTCACTACTAAGGTTCCCGTGACCCTGCCAGCTCTCCGTTTGCCAGGCCATCTACCAGTCACTGCCCACTGCTGGGTGCTAATGATGAGCTGGCTTGCTCACACTGCCATTGCTGGTGATCTCCGTCCTTGGCAATGAAATCCCTATGCATGGGTGGACACGGCCACAGGGACCCCTTCACCTGGGCTGACCAGTTTCTGGCATCCTACCTGGGAAACCTCTGGTGAATGGATGACAGACATCTAGCCATATGCTTTCCTGCCATCTGGCAGACCTGGGTGACCCTGGCTTCCTGGGGTGTTGTGTTCTCCTGGCTCCCTGTTCTCTGCACATTAGGAAGTCACCAGAACCACCATCTGAGTACTGCATTATGCAGTGCTAGAACATCCCACACGATGATATTGCCTTTGACTAAGAAAGGAGGGGCCACCATCTGATGCCCTTGATTTTATCAGCTATTGTGTTATTTAGAAGCAATTAGCTTATAGAACAATGGAATGGCCAACTGATGACTCAGTTATGGTGACAGCCAAGAAGAATATCTGGTGAGGTTGGGGTGCTGCTTGGCAGAATACAATATAGGCTTTAACTCAACAATTAAGCATTATAACACTTTTGGAGCCACAGTACATACCACGAGGTATTTGTGGGGGTGGCAGTTGACACCCACTAATGCTCTCTCCCAAAAGAGTTTTCTTCCTGTCTCTGAAGTTCTATTCACTGGGAGATTTAGCATCTAAGGAGGAATGTTTCCACCAGAGAACACAGAAATGATACCACTGTATTTCAGACATTTCAGGAGCCTCATGAACGTAGCTAGAGGAATAAGGAACCACTGTGGGCTGGGCCGATGATGGCCACCGGTGGGGAGTGGGCTTGCCACAGCAAGTGAGGACTGAGAGGGGCAGGCGTGTGCTGCTGCACTCATCAGGATGCTTCTGATTACCCATGACAGAAATCTCACTCCGGTGAGCCTTGCCAAAAGCAGGCGCTTGTTGGAAAGCATACTGAACTGCAGGGAAGTTGGTAGGCTCCAGGAAACAGGGACTGGAATGTGACCAAGACTTTCTCTGTTTTTCCGTCTTTGCTTCTGTGTGTCAGCGTCATTTTCTCCTACTACAGATTGACTTCCTCCACTTGGCAGGGGATCGGATTGTGCTGCAGCCTTAGGCCCACATCTCTACTTTCATTTCAAAATGCTCCAGAGGAAAACTCAACTGGCGTGAGGTTCTTATCCCTCGGCTTTTCACCCACCACTAACCCATTTGGCTCATGTGATTAAAGCAGGGAGAGCCAGATCCAGAAGAATGGGGTGGGGAGGCCATTCTGGGCAGGCCCCACAGTTCTTGGTGTTAAACCATTCGTCCACTCCTCCAATTCATAACAACCCTCTGTACAAGGGGACGAACCACTGTCCAGTCCGGCACCCTCAGAATCGCTGCTAGGTTCGAGCCCACCACTGCAGCCAAGGCATCAATCCATTTCATTGAGGGCACTATTTCTTTGTTGACCCTCTACTTCACCGAGCACGATGGCCTTCTCAGACACTGGTCCCTCCTGATAACATGACCGACGTGCATGAGAAGAGGTCTTCCAAGACAGACCTGCTTATTCTTCTGGCGGTCCACCACATACGCACCATTATTTACCAACACCACAATTCAAAGGCATCGCTTCTTCAGACGCCCTTCTTCATTGTCCAGCGTCCCCCTGTACATGAGACACTTGAGAACACCCTGGTTTGAGTCAAGTGCTCGTTAGTGCTCTCGGTAACATCTGTGCTAAGCGGTCTTTTGCAGCCAATTCGCCCAATACAATATGTCGTTTGGTTTCCTGGGTGCTGTGTTCATTGTGGATCCAAGTAAAGCGAGTCCCTGACAATTTCAATCTTTTCTCCCCTTGTCATGATGCTTATTGGCCTTATTGGTCTACTTGTAGAGGGATTTTTGTTTTTGTTTTTTATTGCTGAGGCAAAATCCACATTGAAGTCTTTGATCTTCATCAGTAAGTGATGCGAGTCTTCACGTTCAGCAAGCAATGTTGTGTTATCGGCACATCGCAGAGTATTAATGAGTCCTCCTCTACTCCCAATTCTGAATTCTCCTTCATACTGACCAGCTTCTTGGATGATTTACAGATTGAATAAGTATGGTGAAAGGATATGATGCCTGACACACACACCCGTCTTAATTTAACATCACACAGGATACCTTTGATCTGTTTCAAACCAACCAACAAACAAACAAACAAACCACCTCTTTGTCTATGCACAGGCTCTGCATAAGCACAAAAAAAAGAATTTCCATTCTTCAGTGTTACCCATAATTTGTTCTGATCTACATCAGTGTTTCCCAAAGTAGGTGATACCACCCACTAGTGGGTGCAAAAATTACTCAGAAGGGCTGCAAAAGCAGATACCTACACTTTATTCTGGATAATGAGCTACAGTACAAAAGTGATCAGTTGCTATGGGGTGCTAAGTAATGTTTTTGTGTTTTATTTTTCTGAAAAGGGGCCTGTGGACCCAGTAGGTTTGGGAACCTGTGATCTACATAATCAAATGTCTGCACAGTCAGTAAAACACAAACAAACATCTTTCTGGGAGTTTCTACTTTCAGCCCAGATCTATCTGATATCAGCAATTCCACGTCCTTTTCTGAATCTGGCTTGAATTTCTAACAGTTTGTGGTCGATGAACTGCTGTTACTTATTTTTAAAATATCTCCAACAAAATTTTACTCACAGGTGGTATTAATGATATTGTTCAGTAGATTATGCATTCTGTTCTATCACTTTTCTTTGGAGTAAACCCAAATGCGTATTTCTTTCAGTTGGTTGGCCCGGTAGCTGTCTTTCAAATTTTTGGCATGAACAAGTGAGCACTTCCACTGTTAAATGTTTGTTGAAACATCTCAATTGGTTTTCTCAATTCCTATAGCTTTAATTTGCATCCAGTGCAAATTAGGTTTCTTCCTTGAATACCATAGTTTGTGATCATATGGTTGAACATCAACTATTTCTTTTTGATGCAGGGCTTTGTGTATTCCTTCCACCCTCTTTTGATGCTGTTTGCATTGTTTAATATTTGGCCTTGGTGATAGATTATTGCAAGAACAACATCCCCTTCATTGGAAATACCTTTTTTCAACAGTATAAACAGCAACTATACGTGTAGGCCTTGCCAGATTAAATACCCAGAAGCTCGATATCATCAATCAGAACAAGGCCAGAGTGCGATTGCAGAACAGGCCATTAATTGCTCACGGGCTAGTTCAAATTGAAGGTGAAGAAAATTGACACATGTCCAGGAGAGCTCAAATATGACCGCCAGTATATCTCACCTGAATTTAATCATCATTTGAAGAATAAATTTGATGCATTGAACTCTAGTGACTGAGTCATGGGATGACATCAAGGATATGTGGGGGGAAAACAAAGGTTACTGAAAAGTCAGAAAAGAAAGAAAATGCCAAAGCAGATGTCAGAGAGACTCTTAAGATCGCTCTTGAATGTGGAGGGAATAGAGCAAGTGAAAGGTGGCAAAGGGGAAGCTCTGCTGGACAGAAGCTCTCAAAGGGCAGCTGGAGAAGACAGATTAAAGTATTACTGTGAAGTGTGCAAAGACCTGGAGTCAAAATGAAAAGGAAAGAACACGGCATTTCTCAGCCGAAGGAATTCAAGCAACGCTTCAAGCCTCGAGTTATCATTTTGAAGGATTCTATGAGCGAAAGTGTGAGTGACACAGGAAGCATCAAAAGATGATGAAAGGAATACACAGACCCCAGAACAACTCTAGACCACCAAAGGCTAACAGCTCCGTCAGGCATGGGGATCTGGGTCCCCACAGAACGAGAGCCCCCTGGCTACAGGCGACAGGAATTTGTAGTGAGTGATGGAAAAAGGAAGACTTGTTAGGCCTTTGCGTCACTACAAACAATGACCGTGTTAGGCTGTTAACAGAAAGGTGGTTGGTTTAAGTTCACTCAGAAGCATGTATGTAAAAAAGGCCTGTTGACGTGCTTCCAGAAATCCAGTCCGTCCGTTTGACTCGGATGCACCCGAGGTGCTCAGAAGTAACTGACTTTGGCACCTGGTTTCGTTAGGTCTCAGGACCTGCCTGGTATAGAAAAGGGTTTTCCACTTCTATTTTCTTAGCTGGGAGAGACTCAAAGATTGAGTTAACCTCCGGCTTTCCCTTTTATCTCCCCCCTGCCTCTATTTTAAAAGATGTTTTATTGTGAATTGGATGAAGACTTACAGAGCAAATCAATTTTTCATGGAATAATTCACATACAATGTTTCGGGTCATTGACTGCGATCCCCACACGACAGCATCACTTATCCCACTGCCGCCCCGTGTTTCCTGTGTCCATCCTTCCTTCTTCCCTAACTCTTCTCAACCTCATCCTTGGGGAAATGCTGCCCTTTTGATCACAAATTTGGCTCTTCTAAAGAAAAAATCCTACCATTGATTGTGCTAACGATTGTGAAATTCCTGACATGACTGAACTATAGAATTGAATATGTAGATTATGAACCAATAGTTGTGTGGTTTGTTTTAATTCCAGTCTATGCTACTCTGTCCTACATGATTGCTATGCTGAAGAACCAGCTAGTCACTCAGTGACACAACCCCCCTAAAACCAGCCAGTGCTTTTTGGCTCTATCATTGGGCTTCATTCAACTCATGGTGGGTGGCCTTTGAAACACATCTTCTGCGCCAACTTTACGGTCATGTCATTGGCACGTGTGAGTCCACTGTTGTTGCGGCTGTTGTGTCACCCCATCTCATTGAGAGAGCCTCTCGTTTCCCATGACCAAACGTCTTTTTCTAGCAATTCCTCTAGGCCCTTTGAGTGCAAACTGGGCCTCCTGGCCCCTGGGCATTTTCCCCAGACAGGAAGCAGAATCCACGGGAGTTGGGAGCCATATGCCGGATACCCTGTTCTTCCTCCTCACCTGGGCACAAGTGTCCCCTTCCTTCCGGACAGGGAGAAGCCGTCGTCCTTCCTTCTGCGGAGGATCGAGATCTGCTTGGAGACCGTAAGCCCCAAGACCTGTCCCGGCGTGGATTTTCTCTCGTCTCTCAGAACAAAGCTCTCGTGACATGTTTTTGAGTCAAAGAAGTACAAAATTAATGTCAATTCTAATTGTGACCAGTGCAGCGAGGGAAAGAACACGGTGCCCTGAGGGGATAGAAAAAAGGGCGACCCACTGCAGGCCAGGTGATTGCAGCGCAGAGCGACCCTGCAGAGGCCAGACGTCTCCCCAGGGGCCTGCAGCCTCGGCTTTGTCCTGCGGGGCGCCCGGTGTGTTCTAACTGCTGTCCTTATGCGTCGCGGCCCTAGGGCAAATCGGCTTCACCGTCAGGGCTCGTGGGGAGGAATCTAAAGGCTTCTTTCTGAAGAGCTCTGCAATGGGAGGGAAGGGAGTTTAAGGCGGAGGGAGCTGTGTACAAAAGCGGCCTGGCCTAAAGAAGACCGGCCCCGCCCGCCACGGCACAGGAGCGCAGGGTGGGCGCGCCGAGCCCGGCAGATGTGCCATGAAACGCGGGGCCACCGAAGGGCTTTAAGCCGGAGTGCCAATGGCAGGGTAGGGTTTCCCTCGGGAAAATATCGCCGCGTCTGCCGCGAGGCCAAGCGGCCGGAGGGGCCCGGGGATGGAAGGCGATAGCATCGGACCTGGAAAGGGAGCCCGGGGCGGGGGGAGACGGTGCCCGCCCGGGCTCCAGCGCGCAGCTCCGCGGGAGACGGAACGGGCCCACGTGGGCCGCCGCCCCGCCCGCCGCGCTGACGCCGCCGACTCCGCAGCCGGGCCTGGGGCTGGGCTGCAGCCGCGCACCCGCCGGCCCGTGCCTTCACCCCCGGCCTGCCAGGGATCGGGGCCCGCCGCGCGGTGAGTCGGGGCGGGCGCAGCCGCGGGGAGAGGGGGAGGGCCAGCCTCCGCCCTGCGCCTCCCTTGGGAGGTTACGGAAAAGGGTGGCCTCTGTCTGGTCTTCGGGGGTGGGGGAGGGGTGGGTAGGTTAGCGCCCTTTGAGGCGAGGCTAGGTAGGAGGGAGGCTGCCGCGCCCCAGTTTTTACAGAGCACCCCCTCCAGGGCAAATGGTGGATTAGCTGGGGGCGAGGCCTGATCCCGAGGTATCTGGGCTCCCATTTTGTCATCTCTGAGAACCCGTGATTCTTAACATCACCCCCACCTCATCTGCCTTCGGGGCCACGTTTAAGGGGAAAAAGTTTGAAGCCGGGAAGATCTCCAGCCACCTTGAAAAACTGCTTGGACGGAAGGGCGGTGGGGATGGGTGCAGATTACAAAGGAGTCATCCCTACACCCTACTCTATCCCCCCCCCCCCCAAACTAATACTGGCAAGCCATCTCTTCCAGGCCTCAGGATGAAGTAGTACTGGCGCAGGGACACAGACAGGATCATGACATATTCCGGAAGCACTCGCTCTTCTGGCCCAGGATTCAGAGCGGTCAGCGTTAGCCTCTTGCCCACGGGCTCTGTATTCCCACTCGTGTTCTCTCTCAGGGAGTATGCACCGGCGCCTGCTCAGTGCCAGTCTGTGGTGGCTCCTGGGCTACAACTAGGTGCCAGTTGCCGTCTAGTTGAGCCTGACGCATGCCACCCAAGTGTGTCAGAGTAGAACTGTGCTCCTTAGGGTTTTCATTTCAGTGGCTGATTGTGGGGGTGGAGAGATCGCCAGACCTTTCTTCCAACCTGCCTCTGAGTAGACTTGAACCTCTAGCCTCTCAGCCAGTAGCTGAGTGCATTAACCATTTGCACCACCTGGTGATGTAATGGAGACTATAACCAGGAGCTTCCAGTGTTGTCTGGGAGCAAGATTTACAAGCTACTCTTACAAGATAAAGGAACCCGGATGACAGTGCTATTATGCATTGGGCTGCCATCCACAAGGTCAGCTGCTCAAAACCACCAGCCTTTCTGAGGGAGAAAGATGGAACTTTCTACTCCTGTAAAGAGTTAGTCTCAGGAACTCACAGGGGCAGTTCTACCCTGTCCCATGGGGTCTGTGTTGGCATCGACTTGATGGTAGTGAGTGAGATTACAAGACACAGAAGCTTTTTGTTTTGTGTTTTTAAGTTGAATAGATTTATTGGCCACCAACCATGTGCCAACGCCAGGAAACAAATGCGGAGGAAGGCCATGTATACCAGGGCAGTGGGGACGCAGGGGAAGGTGTACTAAACTCGGGTGTGTTTGTCTATCCAGAGGAAGGGGGCAGACTGAGGAAGGTGTCAGAGAGGTAGGTATAGTAGAGCTGAATGTGGAAGTGCAAAGGGTCAGGGCTTGGGAAAGGGAGGAGAGGAAGGGGACTGTCAGCCAAGGGAGCGGCTTGGTGGGGTGGGAAGTGGGCTGGATCTGGCAGAGCTGTGTAGGCTGGATCATAATTTAGCAGGAGGTTAGGGAGGGCACAGAGAGCAGCAGCAACTCCCACTTACATTTTCTTAACTGTGAGCAAGGAGAGCAGTGAAAAGGCTGGGCAGGAAGATGTGGTAAGACGTGGTCGGCATTGAGCCCAAGTGCATGTTGGGAGACGGCCGTGCCTTCACACAGAGTCTGCCGAGGAGCAGTCAGTGGGGTTTGGTGGCTGATTAGGTAGGTGTAGGAAGGAGAGCGAGGGGTCCAGGGTGCTCCCAGGATTCTGGCTGGGGTGGCAGAATGGCGAGTAGAGCCCTGCAGCTGAGACCGCTGAGGAGGGAGCAATCTGTGGAGGTGCGGGCTGGAGACCAGTTGGATCTGGGTGGAGACAGATCTGGGCTCACCAGCAGATGGCTGATTCTTGAAGCGAGGACAGAGGATGGGGTCATCTGGGGAAGGTGCATATAAAATGAGAGCGGAAGGTCCTCCGCCTCCGGGCTGAGGACACCAGTATGCCAAGGAAGGGCAGAGGGGAAACCTGGTGCAGAAGAATGAGAACCGTCAGTGTTTGTTGGGAAGTAGATTGCCAGACCTTTCTTGCAAGGTGCCTGTGGGTAGACTTGAACCTCTAAGCTAGGACACCACAACCACAAAGGGCCATGTGACCAGAGTTCAGGGAAAAGGACGAGGAGGAGTAACTTGACTCGTACTTGCAGTGTTGCCCCTGCAGCGTGTCGGCATGCCTTCAGGCACCCTGCCCTGCCCTCCTGTGACTCCTCTGCTTCCTCCTTAACAGGCCAGATGTTTGCCATCCAACCAGGGCTAGCTGAGGGGGGCCAGTTCCCAGAGGGTCCACCTCCTGGGATCTGCCAGCCCGAACTCCAACCAGACAGCAACTCCAACTTCATGGCAAGTGCCAAGGATGCCAATGAAAACTGGCACGGGATGCCAGTCAAGGTGGAAGCCATTCTGATGGGCAGCTCCCCTGAATCGCCCTCCGACAACCAGGCCTTCCACGTCTCTGGGCTCCCTGAGGAGGAGGTTCGCAGTCCCCCAGAAGGGGCAGAGATTCCCAGGGCTCAGTCTGAGAAGATGGGGCATGTCGGCACGGCCTGCTCCCCGCTGGAGGACAACGGCTATGCCAGCAGCTCTCTGAGCATCGACAGCCCCAGCAGCAGCAGCCCTGAGCCTGCCTGTGGGACTCCTGGAGATCCTGGCCCCTCAGGCCCCCTTTTGCCCTCCGTGGCCAAGGCAGTGCAACAGCTGCAGGCTCAGGAGCGCTACAAGGAGCGGGAGAAGGAGAAGCACCACGTGCACTTGGTGATGTACCGTCGCCTGGCCCTGCTCCAGTGGATCCGAGGCCTGCAACACCAATTGGTTGACCAGCAGGCCCGCCTCCAGGAGAGTTTTGACACCATCCTAGACAACCGAAAAGAGCTTATCCGCTGTCTCCAGCAGAGGGCAGCACCATCCCAGGACCAGGGCTAAGGTGTGTGTGTGAGAGAGGGAGTGTGTGTGTGTGTGTGTGTGTGTGTGTGTGTGTGTGTGTGAATTTGAAGGCATATGTATGTGGTAAATACATGATTATTTCCTGGCATGCATACAGGTGAGCATACATGAGTATATAATGCTAGCACGTAAGCAGGTGTGCAGATGTCTGAGGCATGTATGGCTACGTACAGGAAACAAATAGGTGAAGGGGTGTTGTGCCTTTCAAAACACCATATACTGTATGCATTACTTGAATGAAAATACAGTAGGCACCTGTGAACTTAAGTGTGCTATATGTATACACACAGCTAGCTTATATACAGACCTGTGTAAGAGTGAGTTTAAGTGTGCAGGCTAAGTTGGATGTACTGAGTGCAGAAGGCCGGTGTGTAGGGGTGCATGGGTGCAGGTGAAGGATGTATTCAGGTCGGGTGTATCTGCAGGCAGGCTCATGAAGAGGTGTGTACACATATATGTTCAGTTACCTGGGAGGGGTGGGGCTTCTGGGAGGAGCTTCCTTCCACAACCTGTGCCATCCCCAGCTCACCGCAGCCTCTTTTTCTCCACAGAGCCCCTTCCCTCCTGGAGAAGAGATCCAGCTAGCCCGCTGCCCACTGTCTAAGGGTTGTGCCACTCCTCCCTGCTCCCTCCTAGGATTTTCCGGGCCACCTCTCCTTACCCCTTCCCGCGTCCCCTGGCCCATCCCAGACTCGCTCTGCAAAGGCTGTTGTCTCTAATGGCATGTTTGTTGGTGTCTGGCCTGCCGTGGCAATTTGGCAGTGATTTTGTCAGGGCAGTTAGTGGAGAATTGGTATGGGGAAAACAGGGGTGAGGCAGGAAGAGGGGGTCATTGAGAGACCATGACAGAGGGAGGGATCAAAGAAGGAGGCAGGTGACTGTCCCTCTAATTCTGCCTTTAGGCACGTCATGGGGACATGGGGAAGGTGCCAGTGGCAGACCCTGTAAACAACGGGAATTCTGAAATTCCAGTTTCCAAGTGAGCCAGACCTCTTTACCATAGAAGGAACGGTTTGAAGCCATCTTGACTTTGAACTTGTGATGAAAAGGAATGTTTGTGTTTATGAGCACGCAAGTGATGGACTGGGTATTGAGGGGGGCAAAAACCCTCTGCCCTCACAGTGTCTGTGCCGTGCTGTGCCTCCCTGGCTGTAGCAACACTGAATGTCAAATTGATTGGTCCCTTTGCCCTGAAATCAGACTGTCTTGGCTGGGAGGAGCTAGAACTTGGCTTTCAGGGGACAGCAGAGCCTCTGGAAGCTTAGGGTGCTTCCATCACTGCATGATGTTGACAAGACTCCAGCAAAGGCTCTGTGAGGTGGAATAGGGTGAATTCCCAGGAGAACCAAGGACTTGGCCAGCTTTCTGTTTCACTTCTGGGAGCCAAGAGGACGCAAGATCTTGATGGATGAGCTGAAAGGGACCCAAGGAAGAAGTGCTGATCCAGGGATGGGAGGAAGACATTGCCCCTGGCAAAATGGGCGGCTCGCCCAGTCTAAGGGTTTCTGTCCCTGTTGGGTAGGAGAAAGGTGTGAGGAGTAGGTGAGGGGTGAGCTTGGGGCTGTGTGTCAAACTTCTGCATGACGGTATGAATCTGGCCTATGGAGCAATCCAGGACAAATAAACTGGCGGAACAATTGCTGTCTCCAGGATGTGTTTCTTACTCCCCCTGCTGTCTGGGGCCACGAGTCCATTTCACCATCTGCGCTCCTCCCAGATCTGAGCCGAGTCTAGAGAGGGGAGCCGGAGGGTGGGCACTGGAGGAATGCCATGGGTTGAAGTGCGTCTCTGATACTGTATGTTGTAAAGCCGCACCTCTTTGTGCCTCTGGTTCAATCCCCATTTGGGAACGGGCTGTCTGCGTGTGCGTTAATGAGGAAGGATCGGTCTGGGGTGTGTTTGAGTTGATCTCTTACAAGCTATAAGCAGAAGATGGGGACAAGTAGACATGGGGAAGAGAGATGCTCACCACTTGTGGATCACCTCAGAGCCGAAGCTCAAAGATGGGGCCCTTCTCCCAAAGCCAAGAGGGAGAAAGCCTTTCTCTAGAACCTACACCCAGGAGTCAAACTTGTAGCCTCCCAAACTGTGAGGAAATAAACTTGTTGGGTAAAGCCACCACCCACTTGTATTTCTAAGACAGTTGCACTTGATAACGAAGACCAGGAGCTGTTGGGTGTAGTAGGTTATGCTTTGGGCTGCTAACCACAAGGTCAATTCCAAATCACCAACTGCACCCATAGTTAGTCTGAGAAACTCACAAGGCAGTTCAACCAAAGCAGTAGTTCTCAACCTGTGGGTCGCGACCCCTTTGGGGGTCGAACAATCCTTTCACAGGGGTCGCCCAATTCATAACAGTAAGCAAAATTACAATGAAGTAGCAACGAAAATAATGCTATGGTTGGGGGGTCACCCCCACATGAGGAGCTGTATGAAAGGGTCGTGGCATGAGGAAGGATGAGAAGCACCACTAGAGGGTCACTGTGAGTCAGAATCAGCTAGGTGGCAGTGAGAGAACAGACAGATCTCAGTTGCCATGAAGTTCACTTCTACCCCGGTGACAACACGTGTCAGAACTATGCTCTGTAGGGCTTTCACTGGGAAGTAGGTAGATCGCCAGGCCTTTCCTGTGAGGTGTCTTGAGGACTTGAACCGCCCATCTTTCCTTTAGTTCTGAAGTGTGTTCACCACTTGCACTCCCTCAGCTGGTTTAACACATTCATAGTTACTATCCATGTACACGATACAGACGTTCACTACTGCTGGTCTACATTATGGCTTCTATTTTCCACTGCTGTTTTATAATTCATTTCTCAACAATTGTTTTTGTAAAGAAGGTATCTCAATTATCTCTTGCTACATAGCACATTATCCAAAAATTTCGGTAAAAACAATACACATATATTTGTGGGCCAGGAATCTGGGCCGGCCTACCTCAGTCCTCTGTATCAGAGCCCCTCACGAGGCTGAAATCAAAGGGTGAGGCCAGGGTCTGGGGTCTCACTTGATGGTAGCCTCCAAATCCCCACAGTGGGTGTAGGTCACCCACACTTCCTTGCTATCTGGGCCTTCCCAACAGGGCAGCTCACTTCATCCAAGCGTGCAAGCTCTGCTAGTCTCAGTTGCTAGATGCTGCTGAGCCGCTCTTCCCCACAGCTGCCCCAGAAAGACCGTCGTCGGTCGTTAGGCTCCAGTCCTTCATTGCAGCTGGTGTCAGTTCTCACTGCAGTTCTTCATTTCCACCGACCCTCTCCCAAGCCTGATCCCCGACACACTGTGACCCCTACTGACGTCCAAAGGAAGAGAGACAGTCTCACCATAAGGAGCATTCTGGTTGTGTTTCCAAGACACACGTTAATCCTCGCAGACCGTGGTGTATTCAATATTGCCAACCCTGCAACTCAAAGGCATCAATTTCCCATCTTCCAGCTTTCACATGCATAGGAAGTGGCTGAAAATGCATTGAGTTGTGTGCACCTAGGCCTTCAAAGGAACATCTCTGCATTTTTAAAGCGATTTTCCCCGCAGATTTGTCCAGTGCAATATGTTGTTTGGATTTGTGATCTGGCTGCTTCTGTGGGCATTGACTGTCGATCTGGGTAAAATGAAGTCCTTAACAACTTGAATCTTTTCTATGTTTATGTAGTTATTGGTCCAATTGTAAGGATTTTTTCCCCTTTGTTGAAATCTAATCCATACTAAGGCTGTAGTCTGAGTTTCTGAAGTAAGTGTTTCAAATCCTCTTCACTTTCAGCAAGCAAGTCCATTTTCTCCGATTATTTGCTCACCGTACAGAATGAATACTTCTGGTGAAAGAATGCAACCCTGTCACACACCTTTGCTGGTTATAAACCACTCAATACTCCCTTGTTCTTTATAATGACTGACTGCCTCTCGATCTATGTACAGGTTCCATGTGAGCATAATGAAGTGTTCTGGAATTCCCATTCTCAATGTTATCCATAGTTTGCCATGATCTTACACTGTGGAATGCCTTTGCATAGTCAATAAAACTCAAACAAACATCTCTGCTGTTAGCCAAGATCCATTTGATGTCGGCATGTGAGCAATGATAATCATCACTCCATGTCTTCTGAATTTCTGGCAATTTCTTCTTGCAGCCATTTTTTAACCATCTTAAGCAAAAATTTACTTGCATGTGATACTAATGAAATTGTTTGAAAATCTCCACACTCTGGTGGTCACCTTTCTTCGGAATGGGCACCAATATGGATCTCTTGTAGTCAGTTGACCAAATAGCTGTCTTCCAAATTTCTTGGTGTGGAAGAATGCTTCCGGTGTGCATGCATCTGTTGACCAATCTCCATGGGTACTCCATGCATCCCGAGAGCCTGGTGTTTTGTCAACGCCTTCAGCGCAGCATGGATGTTGTCCTTGACTACCATCCATTCGGGATCATATGCTCCTCTTGAAATGGTTGTCGACCGGTCCTCTTTTGGTACAGTGACTCTGCGTATTCCTTCCATCTTTTTTTGAAGCTTCCTGAGTTGTTCAATATTTTGCCCTTTGAATCCTTTCGTAGCACAATCCAAGCTTGAATTTTCCCTTCAGTTCTTTCAGCCAGAGAAAGTGTTCTTTCCTTTTTGTTTCCGAGGGCTGCTCTAAGAGGGTGGCTCAGCTGAGGAGAAATAGATTGTCTCACCTTCTAGAGGCTGAGTCCAAAGCCACGCTCTCTTAGTTCTAGGGAAGATCCTCCCTGTGTCTTCCAGATTCTGGAAATGCTAGGCATTCCTTGGAGTTGTGTGGCTCGTCAGATGCATCCTCACATGGCTACCTTCCCTCTTGCCTGTTTCTGTAAGAACACCAGCCGGTCTGGGCACCCATCCTACTGCAGTGTCCCCTCACAATGACAGCCACGTCTCCAAAGACCATATTTACACACAAGCTCAGGTTCACAGGAAACACACATTAGTATCTCAATATACTTTGTAGGGGACCACAGTTCGATCCATATCACAAGCCCAGAAAGGTGGCATGCTAGAAATCACAATTTCATGTAACGGAATCACGAGTGATACCCCTTCAGTGTTGTCACCTAAGACTGATTAGAACTAAGTTACTCAAGGCGAGGACACTGTCCAAGGCTCTCACTGCCAGGAGGTGGCAATCATTGGGGCCTTCTTAAAAATGGTCTATCACAGTTGTATTATGATTGAATGTATAATTCCTTGATCTTAAATTATACAAATATAATTACATTCCACTTACCAGAAAAATTGAAGTCTTTCAGAGAAATATATACTTTATGAAGTCTAAAATATCTATTTTAGACTTTGCTCAGACCTCACAAGGAATACGTTAAACTTCATAAAGTATACATTTTATAGAAACTCTCATCAGTGACCCGAAAGGTTAATAATTCTTGTCATCTCTACATTTGACACTTAAAAACAAAATTGAACCAATAGTAACAAGATTTCATTTATTAATGACATTGTTCTAGCAAGGGGCTATAGCTGAATTTTAATAACTTTATCCCTGGGGACTTCTAACAGGGGCACAAAATCAAGCCCTCGAAGCACAAGATGGTTCATTTTCAGAAGGGCTCGCTTTGCAGATGTCTGAAGACAGAACGTAGACTGGCATCAGACCCCCTGGATTTGGATCTTTGCTCTTTCACTTAATGTCTGCATCCTTGAGTGAGTCGATTAATTTCCTCGTGCCTCAGTTTCCTAATCTTAAAAACTGAGACAATAAGTTGTTTTGAGGATTAAAGGATTATATACACATATAAACAAGAGAAAGATGTGGCTTTTACAACTGTAAAAAGTTATGGTCTTGGAAACCCACAAGGACAGTTCTACCCTGGGTCTCACTCGGTGACAGTTTGGCTTTGGTATATACATATATATTGTTTGGAACTCCGACACTGAGGGTTATTATTCATTGAGGGTTATTACAGTGCTTTTACAATTCCAAACCCAAACCCACGGCCATTGAGTTGATTCTGATTCATCGTGAACCCTATAGGGTTTCCACGACTGTAAATGTTTATGGGAGCAGACAGCCTCGTTCTCTTGTGGAATGGCTGCTGGGTTTAAAATCATCACTTTGCAATTAGCAATCCAATGCCTAACTCATTTGCAGTAACAGTAAACTCTTTCACTAAAAATTTTTTTTCCTTAAGGAATTTGAACCTAAAATTTGAATGGAAAAAAATGAAGCATTTAAAAAATAAAACTGCTTACTATTTCTTGACATAACATTGTTCTCTGAGCTTTGAAAACCAGACCAAGGAAACAGGTCCATTGCTTGGTTACAGACCCCTGCCTGTCCTTGGGAGGTTTGAGGGCAGGCCCAGCGAGCTGCTGAGTTAGGCTGCGGTGAGGGAGGCATGGACTGGGAAGAGCAGGGAGGCCAAGTCCCCGCCAAGCTGGCAGCATTTACAACAGAGAAACTGAGGCAGGAGCCCAATAAAGGCTAACTCAGCCAAAAAATTGTAGTGCCCCCCCCCCCCCGGTTTATTGATCCTTCAGTCTGATGGAGGGAAGCCCTGAGGCTGTGCGTTCTATGGGGGCAGATCTGGCTTAGGGACTGTCTAGAGAGCCTCCACTCTGCAGTCCCCCCATCATTCACTATGGTAAGATTTTTTTGTTCTGATGATGCCTTATACCTGATCCCTTCGACACTTTGTGATTGCATAAGTTGGTGTGCTTCTTCCATGTGGGCTTTGTTGCTTCTGAGCTTGATGGCCGCTTGATTACCTTCAAGCCTTTAAGAAAGACCCCAGGCGCTATACTTTTTGATAACCGGGCACCATCAGCTTTCTTCGCCACATTTGCTTATGCACCCATTTGTTTTCAGTAATCCCTTCGACACCTCGTGATCACACAGTCTGATATGTTCTTCCATGTGCGCTTTGTTGCTCCTGAGCTAGATGGCTGCTTGTTTACCTTCAAGCTTTTAAGACC
>NW_022111357.1:8242833-8257044 GCF_000313985.2 Echinops telfairi
GCAGGGCCATGGGTCACTGAGGGGCATCACGTCTCATAGTGGGGCTGGCCATATGGTCCTCTCTGTGGACTGGCTGCTCTAATTGGGGTCTGACAACAATCTTAAGGAAGTAGATCTCCAGGCCTTTCTTCCAAAGCACAACTGAGTGGATTCCATCACCAAACTTTCAACTACTAGCTGAGTGCACACTGTTGGTGCTCCCACATTGGTATACATGCCCACACCCACCAGGTACCCGTAGACACACACACCTGTATATGCTGGACACTGTCCCACATGCATGCATGCCCCTGCCCCACATGCCCCCCTGCCTGTGCCCAGTCTAGGAGGTGTCCACGCCCCAAGACTCCAAGTCTGCTGCTTTAGGGTTTGGGAAGTCGGATGGCCCCTTCTCCAGGACCTTATCCCCATCTCCCTCCGCCTGGCACCAAGCCTGAGATGCCTGGGGGCACTCCCCTCCTCGCCTAGATTGCCGGGAGGCTGGAGGCCTGGGGTGGGAGCCGGGTGACATTGTACCGTGGGGGTGACACGTGGGAGAAGGAAGAGAGCAGGCTGGAGCTGTCTTCAGCTGGTGTTCTGCAACAAAGGGGATGTCTCCCCTGAGCCCCGCCCCCCTCCGTTGCCCCAGCATAGAGGGCGGCAGGGCCGAGGCGCCCCACGTGTGCCCACCCTGGCTGCGCCTAATCTCAACAAGCATGACAACGGCCCTGCCAGCAGGCCCTTTGTACCGGCCCCTCACGGAGCAGCTGCAGCCGGCACCCCCTTTTGTATCTCTCTGTCTCCCTGCGCCCCTCTCCGCCCTCCCCGCTCAGCTGCCCGGAAGGCAGCCGCGCAGGGTCCCAGGGCTTTGGCCACCGGCATTGGGCGCCCCTAAATTGGGGGAGGGGAAGTGGGGGGCGGATTAACCCCAAGGCTGAGGGAGGGGGAAAACTGGGGAGGACGGCCCATGAGGGCGGGAAGTGCAGGGTCGGGAGGGGATGGGAGTGATGGGAGCAGCCTAGGTGGAACAAGGGGGCGTGCGGGGTGAGGTGGGGGTGGGGTTGTGAGGTAGCAGGCTGGCTCAGCAGCCTTCAGCATTCAATATTTAGACTGTGCTTAGTGGCCTAGTGGGTTAGCCTTGGGCCACCAACTTCAAGGTCAGCAGTTCGACTCCACCAAGTCCTTCAGAGGAGAAAAGATTTCCAGCCTGGAAACGCAAAGGCGCCCCCCCTCCCCCCCCCAGGTGAGCGGACTTGATGGCTGAATGGCGGTGAGTGAGGGCGAGGCAAGCGGGTGCTCCCTGCATGCTGGTGCCCCAGAAGGGGCCGCTGGGTGTTCTCTCCACAGGCGTGTGGAGGTGGGTCCAAACCTTCATTTCCCACCCATCCTCAGGAGCCCACACCCTGTCTCCTCCACCTTGACCCCCCACCCGCTCCACCCGCATGTCCCAGTGCTCCCTGGACAGCTCCACCTACCTGACCCCCAAACACCTCTACCTTCTCAGAGGAACCTGAGCCCGATGAGTTCAAAAGTTTCACGGCCCACAAATGTGCTTCTCCATTGGCCATAGGCCACAGTCTTTCCCTTCAGGGCTCACCCCACCCATCGCCGAGGCCTGACCATTCGATGCCCAAACACTGGTCCATGCCTCTCCCTCCATTCTGACTCCCACCGTCATGGTTCAGGCCCCTGCCCTCTCATAGGGACAACTGAAACAGCTACCCGTTGAGCACTTCCCCCACACTGCAGAGAGTCTCCTTCTAAAAGACATATCTGGCCCTCTCCCTCCCCAACTTCAGACATCCCAAGGGTCTCTAGTGGCTTTACAACTGACAAGGCCCTCTCTGAGCTGGCTGCTCCATCCTCTGGCCTCATCTTTCCGCAGGCTCTGAGATTCTACACATACTGTCTAGTCCATAAGAGACCTTCTTCAAGAACTGTCCTGGGATCGTCCCATTAGGGAGGAGAATGAAATATTTCTGACTAGCCTGTTCCTCACACAGCCATCCATCTGAACCCCACTGTCCAGGAACCTATGACCCATTCAGGAAAACCAGACCCTTCAAAGACGGTGAGCGCTGGCCCAGCCTTGTCCACACAGGACAGCTGGTCTCCTCCCAGGCTGGAAAAAGGGTAGTAATGAAATCCTGTCCTTCTTTGCGTTCCCTCAGGCCTCAGCAATGATAGGGAACACTGGGCCTGTGAGGTTACTTTAATCTGCACCCAACCACATCTCAGCCTCCAGAGCCCTCAGGATGGGGGCCTCTCCTGAGCGCCAGGACCCCAAACTCTGTAGGCCTATCTGTGTCACCTACTACTGCTACCATTGTCACCTCCATCCAGGTGGCACCAAGAACCTACTTCTGAGATGCTCTCCACCTCTGCCCCTTAGTGAGGCCGGAACTTAACTGCATTCAACAGATCGTTATTATTATAGTCTACCACGGGCCAGACCCTCTGCAGGCACTGGGCCACAGATGAATCAGCTACAGCCCCAGTCTGCGGGACCTCGCAGGGGAGACAGACACAGACAAGGAGTGCTAGCAGAAGCTATGTTGTGGAAGCACTTTCCAGAGTCCATTCTGGGAGGCGGTCCGGGAAAGGTTTCTGCGATCCAGAAGGTGGGGACATAGGCCCCAACTTTTCAGTTAGCAGTGAAGTGTGTGTTAACCTTTTACACCACCCAAGGGATACCATATTGGAGCGTGTTTTTGTTCGATGCAGTCGAGTTGGTTCCTACGTGCACTGATCCTGTGATGACAAAACAAAACACTGCCTGGTCCTGTCCCATCTGCACAATTGTGACGCTTGAGCCTGCTGTTACAGCCACTGTATCAACCCACTTCTTTTTTTAATCACTTTATTGGGGGCTCTGAAAGCTCATCACAATCCATACATCCAACCATTGTGTCAAGCACATTTGTATCATTTGCTGCCATCATCATTTTCAAAACATTTTCTTTCTACTTGAGCCCTTGGTATCAGCTTCTCATATTTTCCCCACCCCACCACCCACCCTCCCTCTCTGATGAACTCTTGATAATTTATAAATTATTACTACTTTTTCATGTCTTAATGACCAATGTCTCCCTTCACCCACTTTTCTGTTGTCCATCCCCCGGAGGAGGTTATAGATAGATCACTGTGATAAGTTCCTCCTTCGTCCCCCAACTTTCCCCTCTCAATATTGCTCCTGAGGGGTTTATCTGTCCTGGATTCCCTGTGTTTCCAGCTCTTATCTGTACCCATGTACATGCTCTGGTCTAGCCAGATTTGTGCATATATTTAAAGGTTTAGTATTAAGGTAGCAGACAGACATTGGGCCTCTACTCAAGTACTCCCTCAACGCAAGAGCACTTTGTTCTATTAACCTGGCATTCCATGATGCTCACCTTCCTGACACAATCACTGAAGACAAAGTGGGTGCATAAGCAAATATGGTGAAGAAAGCTGATGGTGCCCAGCTATCAAAAGATACAGCATCTGGGGTCTTAAAGGCTTGAAAATAAACAAGCGGCCATCTAGCTGAGAAGCAACAAAGCCCACATGGAAGAAGCACACCAGCCTGTGTGATCATGAGGTATCGAAGAGATCAGGTATCAGGCATCAGACCCAGAACAAAAAATCAATCATTGTGAATGAGGGGGAGTGCAGAATGGAGACCCAAAGCCTGTCTGTAGGCAATTGCACATCCCCTTACAGAAGGGTCATGGATAGGAGACAAGCCATGGCTTGCCTTAGGCACAACTTTGTCCTCCTCAAAGTAGCGTCTTTGATCTTTAGCACTTTAAGACAATAGTTTTCAACCTTCCTAATGCCGTGACCCTTTCATACAGTTCCTCCTGTTATGGTGACCCCAGCCATAAAATTATTTTCATTGCTACTTTATAATTATAATTTTGCTACTGTTATGAATCAGGTGACTCCTGTGAAAGGGTCATTCAACTCGAAAGGGGTCACGACCCACAGGTTGAGAACCACTGCTTTAAGAGGTCTTGCACAGCAGGTTTGCCCAATGCAATACGACACTTGGTTTCTTGACTGCTGTTTCCATGAGCACTGATTATGGAGCCAAGTAAAAATAAATCCTTTCAACTTCAATATTTTCTCCATGTGTCAGGATGTTGTTTATTGATCCAGGTTTTCAGCATAGGAAACTTCTCCCCTAACACCCGCACACACACACCCTCCCCCCCCCCCCCACCAACACACACACGTTTTGTTTTACTTTTTAAGAGGATCATCTTAGAGAGTCAATGTTCCAGTGACCATTGGGAGGAACATGGCCATGAAAACATGGAGAACAGAGAGACAAACTCTGCATTGGGGTGGAGAGGGGTAAGGGCGGCGAGGAAAGAGTTGACAGAGGCCCTGATATTAAGCTGGAGGAAGAGTACAAGAGGAAAACCCTTGCTCTGGGGAAGCACAGAGGGTTTCAGAAACAGGACGGCCCCAGGCTCTGAGGATTCTTTTTGAGCCAGCCTGTCACTGTTTTTTACCGATAAAGCCAAGTTTCATCTCTGTAACTGTTAACAAAATCTTGCTCTTGTGAGCGTGGCTTGAAGCATCCTATCACCATTTCCTGGAATGCTGAGCAGTGATGAAGTCACTATAGTATCCCACTTATCTTCAGGTCCACTCAGAACTCCACAGTGTGGGGGGGGCGGGGGTGGGGGGCGGGCGGTGGTTAGTAATCCATGTGAATCTGGAGCGCCAGACCAGTCCTCTGTGCCCAAGCCCTTGGGCTTCATTTCAAAGCCAACAAAGGTCCTTCAACACACACACACACACACACACACACACACACACACACACAACGCTGGTTCTGTGGGAGCCACCCAAATAGCATACAATACGCTCCAGAACATGCAAGTGTGTGTGTAGCACCTGTGAAGAAGCTCGGGATTCTTTCCACCAGTGGGTTTGGGACTTTTGGTTTTGAGGAGAGATATTAGAAAGGAACTGTGCCCCTGAGGATTCAATGTCCTGAAACTGTGGTCTAATCTGAGGCAGATGCATCTCAGAAGAAACCCAAGTAGGTGCTCAGACCCCTCACTGTGCTCATGGTTGCCCTATGGCCCTCCCTCCCTCCCCTTTAATCCCATATCCAACCCTTCCTAGGGTGTGTCCTCACCCCATCCCATCCTCAGTCCCCGCAACCTCATCCTCACATCTTCAACTCCTCCCATATGCCCTCCCAATCCCGTGAAGGCCTCCCTACTCCTTCTAGCCCTCCCTGCCCCCACCACCCCAACCCTTTTCCCATCTATAGCCTTAGCCCTATAATGCTAAGCACGACGTTTTTGTAACATTTAATTAAATGTATATATTAATATATATTGATAACTATGAAAGTAAAGAAAAAAAATTTCTCCCGAAATTAAAAATTCAGGCGTTATAGGGTTAGGTAACTATTTAATTAACAAAAATTGATTTTCTCACAGTTTAGGAAGTCTGGGTTCAGGGTGCTATCTCTAGGGAAGTCTCTCTCTCTCTCCTGCAGGGGAAGGATCTTCCCATACTGTGTTTGTTCAATAGCATGCTCTCCTCATTTTATTCCTATTCTCATCCACGAGTTATTCCCATCCCCACAGCCAGTTGACCCTCATCTCATTCCAGCAGCATCTTTCCCAATTCCGTTCTCCTTTACAGCCCAACCAGCCTCCTCCAAATGACAACAGAAATAAATGCAAAGATCAGGTATTTCGTGTCCAGGCAGATGCAGACACTATTCTTGATGCTTTGCATGCTTTGACTCTATTGAATCTCAGTGACCCTAGAAAGAAGAGATTATTGTCACCCCCACTTTATAATGTTATGGATTGAATTGTATCTCTCAAGAAAATGTGCTATAAATACTAATCCGTATACTTGTGACTATAACCCCATTTAGGAATGTTTTTTCTTTGTTATGTTAAAATAAACAAAAAACCAAACTCCCTGTCATCGAGTTCATTCTGACTCGTGGCAGCCCTACAGGACAGGGTGGAGCTGCCTCTGTGGGTTTCCAAGACTTCCAGCTCTTTACAGGCGAAGAAACCCCAGTCTTTCTCCCACAGAGCCCCTGGCGGTCTTAAACTGCAGACCTTGTGGGTCGTAGTCCAAAGCATAACCATTATGCCACCCGGGCTCCCCCTTGTTATGTTGAAAGGCCATATTAATACAGGGTGTGTTTTAAACCCTTCAGCTTTGAGATATAAGAAAAGTAGATTAGGACAGAGAAGCCAGAAGAGATGGGGCTTAACCACTGAGCCACCAGGGCTGTTATGGAGGTAGTGTTACCCAACCTGTTTCCTTCCTTCCCTCCCTCCCTCCTTTCTTCCTTCCTATTTTCAACCAAAGGATAATCACTTTATCCCAATAGTTGACTGAGGCCTCTGTGACGGTGACGTCAGCCTCCACTCTTTCAGGAGGACTCGGCAGGCCCTCAGGCTGATGAGTCGCTCTGGGTCCTCCTGTGACACCCAGCCCAAGCCTCGGAACCTTCGCCATCTCAGGCTCAGTTTTCCCTTCCAGGCGCTTCTCCTTTGCGCCACTAATGGGGGGCTTTGACGCTGTGGCTGGTTAGGGTAATTCTAGTCCCTGGGAAAGGCCCCCTCTGGACCACGGGGTCCTTCTGGTGTCCTGTAAAGGCCAGGTGGCGGCGTGGTCTCCTGGCTGGCTCCTAGACTTGGTCCAAAGGCAGGAGTCAGCAAAGGAAGTACGGGTCCAGGGCCCAGTACGCTGCTGCCATCTTCCTGCCCAGTTCCACCCCCCACCCTTTACTTTTGAGGGGGGTGGGGAAAGTCTAGCGTTCCTGAGGCTTGAACCCCCAACCTGCCTCTGGGGCCTTGGGAAGCGGGTGCCTAGGCCTAGGTGTTGGTAGGAAGGGGGAGGGGAGGGGAGGGGAGGGACTCCTGCAGGCCTCTCCTAATTGCCATGCTCCGCATTATTACCCACCTAACGCAGCGTGCTTTTAAATAAAATATGCAAAGATTTCCCTCTCAAATTGTCTCCCCAGGCAAGCGAACTCAACTCCAGCTTGTTAATGGAAAAAATGCAAATAGGGCTTCCACCCTCTCCGCAGCCCCTAGGCTCTGGACAGCGAATGTGCGTCCCTCATTTCTGGAGTTGTTTGCTTCCAGTGAAGACTGTTTTCCTGTGCCCAGGAGGGGCTTCCACAGGGAGAGGCTTAGAAGGGGAGACCAAGCGGCTCAAGTAGGAATCTCACCTGGGAGGTGGGTAGGTGAGTGTCTTTTTCTCAAGCCTTATTCTCCTCCTCTGAGATCTGGGGCAGCCATCAGAGACCCTGAATTAACACACTGGTGGCGAACTGACAAGTTGGAGCTTTGAGCCCATTCAGAGCAGCCTTGGAAGAAAGGTCTGGCCATCACTTCTGAAAACACAGCCATCCCAAACCCACAGTTCTGACCGACACATGGGGTCGTCCCCCATCTATTCAGAGGCAGCGGGGTAGGGCAGCTGTGAGGCGAACTCAGCACACGGGAGGACACCTGACACCTTCCCACTTTACGCCTTTCATACCTTGAGATACAGGTGTGGATCCAACAGAATTTGCCCCCTTGAAGCTCACAGTTTAGCAGGAAAAATAGAACGAGATCACTGAAAATTATAAGACGCCTTCAGCAATCAATCAAAATCAACAACATAACGGAACCAACTGGCATCCTCTTGATGGGCAGCCCTGGAAGGCACACCACCACCTAAGGTAGTTTTCATGCCAAAGAGGCAGAAGCTGAAGATACAGAACTGGGGAAACCATCAGATTAGCCCCACATTCAGCACCAGGCTAGGAAACGCCTGGCATGTGTTCTTCACAAACACATGGCAATGAGAAGCCATGAAAGGAGACCTAGAGCTTCCATACTCAAAACTCACTCTCACTGCTCGGAGCAGCCCTCTCGGAAGGATTAGCAGATGGATTCAGGAAGAAGACGGGCACTCTGCTCCTGTCAAGATCTACCACTTTGGAAACCCGAGGGAGCAGTTCTACTGTCATACAGGGTGGCCATGGGCCAGAATCCACAGGAAGGCAGAATCAACGGTTTAAATAGATAGGACACTTTACACAATTGATGTGTGTATGGATTGTGATAAGAGTTGTATGAGCCCCTAATAAAATGATTTTAAAAAAATAGGGCAAATAAATGCAAGGTTTAATGTGGATTAGAAAATTTTGTTGAAAGGATATTATTTGGATAGTTGGCAAATTTTGATTCTATATAATATATATATTTCCCTATATTGATCTTAAATTTCCTGAATGTGATCATTAAATTATGGTGACACAAAAAGTCTGCTTGGTTTGAAGTGACAGATGTCAAAGTGTCAGGAACCCTGGTGGGACAGTGGTTATTCGTTGGGCTGTTAACCACAAGGTGAGCAGTTTGAAACCACCAGCTGTTCTGCAGGAAAAAGAGGAGGCTCCCGACTCCCATAAAGGTTAGTCTTGGAAACCCACAGGGCAGTTCTACCCTGACCCATGGGTCATTATTCACCTCCAGGTCTGGAATTAAAAACATCCGTGTGTTAGGGTATTCAACCTTTTATGATCAAAAGGGTAACATTTAACCAAGGAGAAAGTTCAGATGGTTAGGGGGGAAAAGAGGAGAGATGGAAATAGGAAATACCAGGAGGAAGAGAGATAGGGGATTACAATGGATAAGTGAAAATAAACTGTGTGTAAAATGTTGAATGGAAAATGAATGATCTGTTCTGTGACCCTTCAGAAACAATACTTTTTAAAAAGGAAGTAGTTGGGGAGTTAGATGAAAGGAGATTGGCTGGGAGTTGATAACAACTGAATTGGATGAGTAGAATACTATTTTACTACATTTGATTTTTTTCTATGTCTTTTTTAAAATAATTAAATCATTTTATTGGGGGTGTATACAACTCTTATCACAATCCATCCATCCATCCATGTGTCAAGCACTTTTGTTCAGCGGTTTCCTTCATCATTCTCAAAACATTTTGAGCCCTTGACATCAATCAGCTCATTTTCCCCCTCTCCCCCCAGTTCCCCTCCCCCCATGAACCCTTGATAATTTATATACTATTATTATTTTGTCCTATCTTACACCGTCCGATGTCTCCCTTCACCCACTGTTTTTAAATAAAAGTAACAAAAAATGTGATGAGTGTCAGCAAGAAGGGACAGATCGAACAGGAGAATACAGCCCGATCCTGGGGATTGGGACAGGTTTTCCCAGAGAGAGGGAGTGCTGGTGGAGCTGTGGGTTAGGCATCGGGCTGCTAACCACAAGGTTGTAGGCTCAGATCCACCAGCTGCACTGTGGAGAAAGAGGAAGCTGTCTGCTCCTGTAAAGATGTGCAGTCTTAGAAATTCTATCTAGGGTCACTATGAATTAGAATCGAGTCAAACAATAGCAGTAGGTTTGGTTTCATTTTCTCCAGGAGAGGAGGCTCTAAGCAGAGACTTGGAGTAAGGTGGAGCCAAAGGAGTGATGAGGGGTGAAGTAGGAAGGAGCTCTTCAGGCCAAAGGTCGCACAGGTACACCTGGTTGGGTTGACAGACCTGAAAGAAGTGGAGAGAAGCAGGACAGAGTGGAAATACACGGGGCTAGAGAGGGCTTTGATTACCTGGTATGGGTTTGGGAATTTTATCTTTAGAGTGATGGAGCTGTGAGTAGAAGTGAGAGGATTAGATTTACCTTGGAGAAAGACCACTCTGGTACTGATGGCCCCAAATACGATGGTGCGAAAGGGGCTATCCTCAGAATCTGCTCTTCTGAGAGCTGGATTAGAATTACTTCTCTCCACTCAGCCAGAATTTCTGACTCTTTCCTCCCAATTCCTTCTATCCCTTTCCAACTACAGGTTGGAGTTTAAGTGCCAGGTTTCAACATAGGATCAGCCCACTCCCAAAGTCTTGATGACAGTTTTCCTCATGTCCTAGTCCTTCCCCATTGTCATCATCTGGAAGCACTATGGCTGATGATTAAGAGTTCAGACTCAGAACCAAGTTACCTGGATTCCAATTCTACCACTATAGCTGGGAGCTGATGACTTAGGGCATTTCCCCCCCTTTTTGCCTCTACTTCCTCATCTATGAAATAGGAATGATAATAATATGACTCACCTTACTAGGAGGTGGTGAAGATTTGGCACATTGTTATGTGTGTCATGTTTGGAATAATAAGACTCAAAATAAGCACTCAATCAATGTTCATTGTTGTTATCATTGATGTTGACAATGAGCCTCTAGCTTCTACCCAGTACTGTCCCAGTGAATGAAGATGGATAGAAAAGGAAGAAATTCGGTTCTTTGCCCTTACTGGACAGATGGAACATGGATCTATAAACAACTGTGGGGAAAAACGCACTGTATTATTGCATTATTTATAATAGCAAACGCTGCTGGAAACTGAATAGCTAATGACTGTTATATCTAGTGCTGTTTTTTTTCTTTTTCTTATCATGGAATTTATTAAACTACAATTTTATGAACTCTCACCATTGATAGAAACTAGATAAAAAGTATAAGGTCTGACTCTCTATTCTTTTTTACAACTGCATGAGGACTTACAATGATCTATCACCATACAATTTTTAATTACAATAAAATATTATGTGAAGTACCATATGAAGGGACTTCAAAAGTTCGTGGAAATTTCTGAATCAAGTTTTTTCTGTGTTTAATTTTGTTGTTGTTGGGATCTTTTTTCTATACTTTTTTTTTTACCTGAAACCCAGGATAGGCACTAGAGATAGCAACTGGATCAATAGCTCCCTAGGGCTATAGCAGGGGTGTGTGTGTGTGTGGAGGGTGTGTGTGTGTGAAGGGGGTGGGGAATGTGGCACAAACAACTATGCATACAAGAATGGCCATATAAAAAAAAGTTCCAAACTTGACTATGGTGATGAATGCACAGTATTTTTAAACCATTGAATTGTATGGTACACAAATGATATGTCAATAAAACTGTTTTTGAAAAAAACTCATGGAAAATAGACCCAAAGTCCATCAGTAAACAATTGGACACCAGCTTACAGAAGTGTCACAAGGAAGAGACGAGCCAGTCTGGGTGCAGTGTAGCACACCAGTGAAACATACGCCTTTCCTCTGGCTCTTTATGCTTCCTCCCCCCACCATCATGACCCCAATGACACCTCACAAATCCGGCTAGACCAGAGCATGTACACGGGGACAGATCAGAGCTGGAAACACGGAATCCCGGACAAATCCCTTAGGACCAGTAATTAGAATAGAGATACCAGGAGGGTAAGGAGAAGGTGGGGGAGAAAGGGAGACAGGGTCACAATTATCTACATATAAGCCCCTCCCTGGGGGCCAGACAACAGAAACAAAAGAAAAGTGGGTGAAGCGAGACATCGGTCAGTGTAAAACATGAAAAAATAATAATTTATAAAGTTCGTGTGGGAGGGGGAAAAATGAGGAGCTGATACCAAGGGCTCAAGTAGAAAATGTTTTGAAAATGATGGAAACAAATGTACAAATGTGCTTGACACAATGGATGGATGTATGGATTGTGATAAGAGCTGTATGCGCCCCCAGTAAAGTGATTTAAAAAAAGAAAAAGAAAATGGAATGAAAGGATAATGAAATTTTCCCATGAATTTTTTGAAGGTCCAATGCCTACCACATAGCATGTACTCAGTAAGTGCAGTCACTAAAACAGAGTACAGTGAACCCTCGCCACTTTGCGCTTCGACTTCCGCGGCTTCACTCTATCGCAGTTTTTGCGCAACAGCACCCACTGCCTACACCCGCTCCTTCAGAGGAAAGAGACGGCGACCCACCTGTAGAGTACATACCTTAAGTCATTTCATAGGCTATTGATTACAGTATTTGTAAGAACTATGTATAATAATACTGTATGTGAAATATGTAATACTGTAAACTAGATGCCATAAATAATATAATAAATAATAAATGATAATTGTAACGTCCAAAATGTTTTACTGTATTTTCCCTTTTTCATTTAATAAATTGGGTAATACACGTGTAATGGTGACTAAAGGGTGTTTTTTCATGTCCTCTATGCTCTAACTACGAAAATATTTGATTTACAAATAAGGAATCCTACTTCGCGGAATTTCATTTATCACGGTAGGGTCTAGAACCGATTAACCAAGATAAACGAGGGTTCACTGTATTTTTGTCCAAAGGAAACAAGCACTTGGACCATTATCTTTCAATTCCATTTTTCCATGAATTTCTTGAAGTGCCGTTGTGCATGTCAGCTAGCGACAACCAGCAAACCCCTGCTTTTCGTGGCATGGCGCTGTTTAGAGTCCTTTCCCTGCTCAAGATCACAGGAGCTATCAAACCCTTTAAATAAAAAAAAAGTTGTCACAATAGAAAACCATATATTTTATAAGGCCTATCAGGAGGAAGAGGCTATTTCCAGCATCACAGGGTTTGCATACTGGTGCCTGTGGAAGAGATGTTTCATCCGGGGAAACAGGAACCCACGGAGGCTCAGAATGCTCTGCTTACCGAGTCTGTTTCTGGCAGATTCCTCTAGAGGTGGTAACTGGCTCATCCCAAGGGTCTCAACAAAGACAATGGCATCTTGAGGCTACTTTCATACATGAACTCTTAGAACCAGGTTTACCTTCCTCTGTGGGCTGAAACCTAGCTTCTTAGGTCTGCAAGAATTAAGGCTGACGCCACTTCCCAGAATTCTTTAGTGTGGGTTTAAGGGCGCTGATGGGAACCATCTGGACACCTGATTTACTGTGGGCCACCTAGAGATCCCTTGGCCCAAGACAATGTCACCTGGGTGGAAATTCTTATCAATTTCAGCCTTGCCTTTTTCAGTAACTCAAACCTCTCCCGTGCGGACAGTTCCTCAGAACAAGGATGTTCACTTTGGCAGAAGGTGCATGTCACAATAACGGATTCCACCTCTCTCAACACCGGTACCCCAAGAAGTGTGCCGATCCTGCTGCTCTTGGTCAGGCAGCTGGCAAAGATGTAGCCATGCTGTGTGTAGGTGCCCCTGCTGGGGCTGCCCTCCTTCAAGTTATACAGAAGATCGCCTGCAGAAGGACCCCACATCAGCTCCAGCCCCCCCAAAGCTGTTGGTGGCCAGCCGCTGTCCCTATCCAGGACTTCACAGGCGTGGCTCACTTACTGGGCATGTGTATCCTGTACTGTTCAGAAAGAGGTTTAGGGGAATTTTCATTTTATCACATTAAGTGCAAAAGCCAGGAGCGAAGTTGTAAATGTCATGTGATTTCTGCCATCTTTTAGAAAGAAAACCAAACTGTCCTGGAGTCAGCTCCCACTCATCCTGACCCTACCTACAGGGCGGGCGGAGCAGAACTGCTCCGTAGGGTTTGTGGGACTACAAGTCTCCATAGGAGCAGATCGTCTCCTTCTCCTGCAGAATGACTGGTGGGTTGAAATCACCAACCACGTGGCTAGCAGACCTACAGTTAACCCACTGTGCCATGAGGGCTCCTTTCAGGAAGAATAGACTGGTGGGGGTGGGGGATAGGGGGTGACAATCAAATGAGTTTTCCCATAACATATAGTAGTTATCTCTCTATGGAATTATTTGGGTGTGGTTTAAAATAATCTGAATAGGTGTATTTCCCAAATAATTGATAATGTGCATGAATTACTTTTAAAAGGAGAACATTTCTATATAACTGTTTAAAAATGTTTTGGTTAAAAGTGAGCAATGGTGAGCCTGATTAGACCTAAGGGAAACACACATCAAAGCCACATGAAATCACTTTGCAGTCATTTGGATGGCATCTTAGTTCTCTAGTATTCCTGAAATAGCAATTCCACATGTAGACGACTTTAACAAATTTATTCTCTCAAAATTTAGGAGTCAAGAAGTCTGAATTCAAGGTTCCAGCCAAGGGAAGGTTTTCTCCTTTGGCTCACAGTTTAGGAGGGGAGCCCATGTCTCCTTTCAGCATCTACGGGCCCAGGATTCTTCAGAGAGCTCCATGAATGCTGGCTTCAAGCTCCCTGAGTCTAGGAGGTTTCCAGCCATCAGTCTAAAGGACCCTCCACTCCTGGCTCTTGTTTCTTGGTGGTTGCAGGAGCCACTCTGGGCTCCCTTCTCCATCCTTCTATCTCTGATAAAAGGTATCACAGGCCACACCCCAGGGAAAGTTTCCTTACATTGGACCAGAGCTAGGAAGTGGATTGCATCCTACCTTGGACCAGAGCTAGGAAGTGGATTGCATCCTACCCTTCAGGAGTCCCTGGAAGCGTAGTGATTA
>NW_022111357.1:8257265-8265547 GCF_000313985.2 Echinops telfairi
TTTTTTTTTGGTTTATTTTGTTTTTATGTCTCACCCTTTATCCTCTTACAACGAATTGGCTTATCACTTAGATCACATCATGGGGGGATCGTCACATAACTCCCACAATACACCACCACTGCAAAATTGTCAAGTCATTGAGAATAATGGTTCAGCCAATTTGACACAACTCAATTGGGGGACACAGTTCAATCCATGACAGATGACTTTAATTTAAAAAGGAGGGAAATAGAAAGTGCTGTCAAGGATGGGGAGAGGGGGAACCCTTCTGCACTGCTAACGAGAATATGAAATAGTGCAGCTACCCTGGGAAACACTCTAGGAGTGCCTCAAGAGCAAGTATGCTGCTCTTTTTGGTTGATCACACCTTTTAGGACAGATTCTCAACAAACAGCTCCTCAAAACTTAACACGTGACCCAGCAAGTCCCCTCTTAAGTAAATATAACCAAGAGAAAACGTGTTCACACAAAAACATGTATGCCAATGCTCATAGTAGCATTACTCATCGTTAACAAAAGAGGAAGCAACACAAATGTCCACCGAGGCATGAGTGGATAAACAGCCTATGGTGTGTCATACAATGGAATATGACTTAGCAACAAAAATAAGTGCTGGTACATTCTACAATATAAAGAAATCTTTTAAAATATTGTGTTATGTGACAGATGTCAATCACAAAAGACCTATTGTATGATATTATTTATATGAAATGTCTAGAACAGGGAAACTTTAAAGAGGCGAGAAATAAGAGTAGTGCCTGCTTAGGGCAGCGGGTACTGGGGGACAGTGAAGAGTGACTGCTAACAGACATGGTGTTTCTTTTTAGAGTAATGAAAATATTCTAAAAATGTACTGAGATAATGGTTGCACACAACATTTGCGAATATAAAAAAATCATCAAATTGCTCCTTTTAAGTGGGTGAATTATGTGGTGTATAAATTAAATCTCAAAGCTGTTGTAACAAAATCATGATACTCATACTTTAATATGACCACAGAGAATGACTCTGAGGAAAGCAAGACTTAATTTTGCTGAGAAAGTTTCTAGTCTTTCTGGTCTGTTTCTGTGCTGAATCAAGGTCTAATGGCCCCCCAAATGTCAGTGAATTGTGGCTTAGGCATCTCCTCTGGTTCTGACTACCACGCCAGTATAGATAATGCCGGGCTGCTCAAAGTCCTGCCCCCTTTCATCCAGGGGGTACTGCCTTGAATGGATGGAAAGGCTCAGCCTCTAGCCCCACCTTAGTCCCTGTCTCCTTAGCACCTAGATATCTCAGCCTGGAAGTGGGCCTCCAGAGAAGCTGTCCAGTCACCTAATTCAAAGCAAAGTATTTCCAATCTCCTAATGCCTCTTTTTCCCATCCATGGCCTCCCATCAGACTGGAATGAGTCTTGATGCCGTTTCAGGGCCAGCTCCAAAGAGAGCTCAATAATATGCTACGTTCAACATCAGGTGACTTCTTTTTCAGTGCTAGACCTCAGAGCACAGTATAAGATCAATTACCTTAGTGGGTCAGACTGAATGCCAGCAGCTTTCATGAAGACAGTGTGTATCCACATGGGGACAAATGCACACTCACAGCTGCTCTTGCTCACCATCCTTTCCTCAGTCCTAAGTGTGATGCCTGACTCACACCAAGTGTTGAATGAATAAGTTAAAGATCCAAAGTATCAGAGGCAAACAAACACCTCCACTCTTGCATACTCACCCCCATACATGTGTCCCTTGTGCATTCTTGACTTCAGCATAACCCTCCCTGACTTAAAGAGGCTGAAGACAGCTTCAAAGTAAACCTGTTGCTGTCAAGTCAATTCCAATTTATAGCAACTCTATAGGCCAAAAGTGCTATCAGTGGTAGAATCTTATCTATATGCCTACATGAAAGACCAGTTAATAAGAATATTATTCAAATTTATGCATCACCACTCATGCTAAAAATTAAGAAATTGAAGATCTTTTTGAGAAGAATCGGTAGCTGGAAAAAAATGGCATCAGTGATAAAAATTACCCCAGAGATTGCATGATATAATTTTTCAAGACCAATGGCCAATTCACTGGAAATACGTTTTTTGTTTGAACAACCTAAATGGTAACGAAACATGTAGCTCTCACCTGATGAAATACACAGGAAGCAAATCAACTGTGGAAATATATGATAGACAATCTCAATATCATCCGTCAGAGTAAGACCAGTGGAAGACTGTAAAACAGACCATAAATTGTTCAAATGCAAGTTCAAATTGAAGCTGAGGCAATAAAAACAAGTCCATGAGGGCCAAAATATGACCTTTAGTATATCCCACTTGAATTTAAAGACCACCTCAAAAATAGATCTGATGCACTGAATATTAATGACCACAGATAAACTTTAGGCTGATATCAGGAACAACATACACTAAGAAAGCAGTCATTAAAGAAAGAAAGAAAACACCAAAGTGGATGTCAGAAGAGACTATGACCTTGTTCTTGAAGTCTGTAGTTAAAATGAACAGAAGAACTGGTGAAGCAAGGGAGCAGACCAGAAGAATTCAAAGGGCAGCTCAAGTAGGCAAAGTATCAGAATGAAATATGGAATGGCCTGGAGTTAGAAAGCCAAAAGAGAAGAAAGGTAGCTGAGCATTTTTCAAGGTGAAAGAACTAAAGAAAAATTCAAGCTTTGAGTTGCTATATTTGCCCAAGAATTCTAAGGGTCCAATGTTGAATGACACCAAACCAAAACCAAACTCAAGATCATCAAGTCGATGCCGACACATAGTGACCCTCTAGGGCAGTGCAGACTGCTCCTGTGAGTTTCCAAGAGTGTAGAACTCTTTCCAGGAGTAGAAAGCCGCATCTTTCTTTCATTGAATGGCACAAGGAACATCAAAGGAGGAATCACTGTACTAAAAAGCACTGTCAATGTTTAACCATTTCAACGTAGTATCAAGAACTGATATCATTCAAGAAAGAAGTCCAAGCTGCTCTGAATGCATTGGCAAAAAATAAAGCTTCAGGAACTGACAGAAGCCCAATTGAGATGTTTCAACCAACTGTTACAACAATGGAAACACTCACTCATCTGTGCCAAGAAATTTAGAAGAAAACTACCTGTCAGCTAACTGCACAGGATCCATATTTATGCCAATTGCAAAGAAAGACAATTCAATAGAAAGTGGAAATTATCTAGAAATGTCATTACTATCACATGCAAGTAAAATTTTGCTAATAATAAATAATAGTTGCAGCAGTACATTGACAGGCAGCTGCCAGAAATTCAAGCTGGATCCAGAAGACGACATGGAACGAGGGATCTTTTTAATGATGCCAGATACCGTATATACTCGTGTATAAGTCAAGTTTTTCAGCACATTTTTAATGCAGTGTTTGTGGTAAAATTAGGTGCCTCAGCTGATATTCGGGTCGGCTTATACTTGAATATATACGGTAGATTATGGTGGGAAACACAGAATACCAGGAAGATGTTTACTTGTGTTTTATCGATTATGCACAGGCATTCTATTGTGTGGATTGTAATAAAATGAAAACATTCCAAAGAACAGAAATTCCAGAGTATTTAATTATGCTCATGTGGAACCTGTATGTAGACCAAGAGGCAGTACTTTGATCTTAACAAGGAGATACTGCATGGTTTAACATCAGCAAAAGTGTACGTCAGGCTTACTATCCTTTCACCATAGTTACTCAAGTTGTATGCTGAGCAAACAATCTGAGAAGCTGGACTGACTACAGGAGAAGACAGTGTCACGAGGAAACTCAGTAACACGCTGTGGTTGCAGATGGCAAACCTGGCTTGCTGAAGTGAAGCTGACTTGAAGCACTTACTGATGAAGGTCAGCGTATCTTCCATATGGATTACAACAAGTGTAAAAAATCCGCAAACATCCTTACCACTGAACCCTGTACACAACAATATCCTGGCAAACAGAAGGGAAACTGAAGTGGTCAGTGATTTCATTTTATTTGGATCCACAATAAAGTTCAGCATTCAATAAATCAAACAACATATTGCATTGGGTAAATTTGCTGCACAAGACCTTTTTATTTTTTTTCACAAGACCTTTTGAAAGATGTTAAAGATTCACTTTGAGGACGACTACGGTGAAGCTGACCCAAGACATGTTATTTTCAATCTCTTTACATATGAAAAATAAGCAAATGAATCAAGGAGCCTGAAGAAGGATGGATACATTTGAATTACAGTGTTGGCAAAGAATATTGAAAGTATTGGATGGCCAGAAGAACAAACAGATTTATCTTGGAGGACATACAGCCAGAATGCTCTTTAGAAGTGAGGTTGGTGAGATTTTGTCTCATGTACTTTGGGCATGCTTTCATGGGGATCAGTCCCTGGAAAAGAATATCATGCTTGATAAAGTAGAGGGTCAGCAAAAAGGAGGAAGACCATCATGGAGATGAATGGACACAGTGCCTGTAACAATGAACTTAAGCATAGCAATGGTGAAAAGGACTGAAGAATCTTGCTCTTAGGGTCACTATGAGTTGCAGCCACTGGACGGCACCTAACGACATGCTGAGTAGACAATACAAGAAGCTGGACTATATGAAGAGTTGGACATTCAGGTTGTACACAGAGGTCACTATACATGAGAACCGACTATGGCGCAGAGGAGAAGCTAGAACTCCTCCAGAGGGTTTCCACGTCAGGCAGTAGTCGGCCACATCTTTCTCCTACCATCTGACTGGTGGGTACAAACGGCCAACCATTTAGTTAGCAGCCCAGTGTTTAAGCACTACCCATCGCTATCAAGTCGATTCCAACTCCGTGACCACACAGGGCAGATCTTCGCCACAGGACCTCCATGGCTGTAATCTTTATAGGCACAGACCACCTCATCTTTCTTTAGAAAAGTGGCTGAGGGGTTTGAACCACAGGCCTCTTAGTTAGCAGCCCAATACTTATCCCACCACACCGCAGGGCGCCTTGGGGAAAATAATAAACTCAAAAAACCCATGGCGTGTTGTTGTTAGGTGCCACTGAGTTCCAACTCACAGCGACCCGACGTGCAGCAGCAGAAGCACTGCCTGGTCCTCTGCCATTCTCACAATTACTACTACGTTTGAGTCCATAAAACAAAAACACAAACTCAGGGCCAACTCATCAACCCAACAGGACAAGGTAGAACTGCCCCTGTGGGTTTCTGAGACGGTAACTCCTTACGGGAGTAAAAGCCTCATCTTTCCCCTGCAGAGGGACTGGTGGTCTCAAACTGCAGCCCGAGGTGTAACCACTTCACCACCAGGGTTCCTGATAGCAAATCAATATGTAAGACCTTTTTATTTTTTTTCAGAAGACTAGTGGTGAGTCCCTAATTACTGTGTAATTGGGGCTTGGGATGACACTCTGAAAGGAATGGTTTTCAAAGCTGCTTGTATTTTTGCATTAGATTTCAAAAACTTTATATCATTTATATACCATATTTAATCCAATGGTACAAATATATTAGAGTCTTGTGCAACCATCACCACAATCAATTTTAGAACATTTCTTCAATCTTGTACTTATTACTATTAGTTCCCCATTTCCCCCCACCTCTCCTGCCACCACACTCACTGCTGTTAAGGACATTCTGACTCACAGTGACCCTACAGGACAGAGTAGAACTGCCTCTGAGTTTCCAAGAGTGTCCATCTTTTTTTTTTTTTAGGAGTGTAAATCTTTACAGGAGTGAAAAGCCTCATCTTCTTCCTGAGGAGCAGCTGGGGGTTAGAATTACTGGCCTGTGGTTAGCAGCCCAACACAGAACCCACTAGGCCACCACTGTCTCTCTATACAGGTTTACCAATGCTGCATTTTTGTAGTGTTTTATGTACAGTGTAGAAAATGCTGTTGTCAAATCAAACAGTGAAAGGACAATGATGAAGACTGTGGCAAGGAGAGAGGTCTACTATCTACCAGGGCTGACACTTCTGTTCTCTAAAACTAAAACCGTCAGCACGCTGGTGTACTTTCTTTCCGTTTGATTTCTCTAATTACACTTCTTACATAGATTCAGTCCTAGTGCATAAGCATGATGAATCCTAGTTTTTTCATCTTCCATTTTCATAATTTCCCATGTTATTACACAGATTTTCTGCCTATTACTTTTATGGTTTTTTAATGTTGTATACTACAAACCACAGTTTACTTAATACATCCTCTATTGCTAGATATTTTAACTGCTTCCAATTTCCAGAATAATGCTAACATGAGCATCTTCATCCATAATTTTCCTCATCTTTCAAACAATTTGTTTGGGCAACATTCTTAGAATTAGAATTCCTAGGTCCAAATGTGAGTTGCAATTGACACAATAGCAGTTAGCTGGAAGGTTTAGAGTGTATAATGTCTTTATGGCTCTTGAGGAATAGTTGAAATCACTTTTCAAATGATATAGTTGCAAATTTAATAAGAATAAAGTGAATAATCACAATTTATAATTATATATGGTAAGCATTGGACTGCTAACCACAAGGTCAGTGGTTCAAACCCATTAGCCACTCCTTGGAAGAAGGAGGAGGTTGTCTGCTCCCAAGATTTACAGTCTTGGAGACCTTGTATAAGGTGGCCATGAGTCAGAATCAATTCAATAGCAGTGGGCTTTGGGTTTAGAATTATGTATATATGTAACAATTAACAATATACAATGCTACAACAAGGTAATGAGGTCCTGAGCCAGGGCAGTGAGGACGGAAGAGGATGAAATCAAAGTCTAATACCCTCTTAGAGATGGAGTATCGTTTGATGTAGGGTTAAGGAGATAGTAGAGTTGAGGGTAACTGACTCACACTCCCCACTCCCCCCGCCCGTGCCCCCAGTTTGGCAGTTCCATGCAAGAACCCAGGCAAGGAGAAGGGTGGGTGCATCTGGGCATAGTGAATTGGAGATGGTTCAGGATAGCCTAGTGAAGATTCTCAGCAGGTGGTTGATGTCGTACACGGTCCAGATCCCCCATTGAGTGAAGAAGAGGACACGCACTTACTCCATTTCTTTTTTTATTTTTTATTAAAAGATCATTTTATCGGGGGCTCTTACAGCCCTTATAACAATCCATACATCAATTGTATCAAGCATATTTGTATATATGTTGCCATCACTATTTTCTAAACATTTACTTTCTATTTGAGTCCTTGGTATCAGCTTTTTTTTCCCTCCCTCCTCCCCTAATGACTCCCTGATAAATTATAAATTATTATTATTTTCATATCTTACACTGACAACTGTCTCCGTTCCTCCAAGGTTTCTGTTGTTTGTCCCCGAGTGGGGGCTGTCGATGTGTGTCGATCATTGCAATTGGTTCCCCCTTCCTCCCCATCTTTCGGCTACCCTCCTGGTATCACTACTTTCATTCCTGTTCTTGGATTCCGTGTGTCCTGAGCTCTTATCTCTTATCTGTACCATGTACATTCTCCTGTGTAGGCCTCAGTGAAAGGCAGGACTGGGGTCATGTGAGGAAGCCTCAAAGAACCAGAGAAATATTATGTTTCATCAGTGCTACTATTATATTTCATCAGTGCTACACTGCGCCCTGATTGACTCATCCCTTCCTTGTGACCCTTCTGTGAGGAGATGTCCCATTATCTACAGATGGGTTTTGGGTCTCTGCTCCGAACCCCCTCATTCTCAACGATATGTTTTTTGTTTGTTTGTTTCGGGGCTCCTGATCCCTGTTACCTAATCTTGTTGACACCTCATGATCGTACAGGCTGGTGGGCTTCTTCAATGTTGGCTTGTTGCTTCTCTGCTAGATGGCCGCTTGTTTAACTTGTATCTTTTGACTGCTGGGCACCATCCTCTTTCTTCACATTTTCTTATGCACCCATTTTGTCTTTAGCAATCATGCCGGGAGGGTGAGCATCACAGAATGCCAGGTTGTTACAACAAAGTATTCTTGTGTTGAGGCAGGGCTTGAACGGAGGCCCAAAGTCCATCCACTAACTCAGTTTATTGCCAGATAAATATATGTACATAGGTCAATACCTCTATTTTTATGAATTGATGTATTTACATAGGCACACACCTATGTTTATACCTCTACCGATAGCTTTGCTTCATATATCATTCCTATTTCCTTTCACCTTCCTTCTGCCCCACCATTGTGCTCACCCTTCCTCTGCCTCTTAGCTTCTTCCTCACAGCTAGATTGCTGTTGATCCAACACCACCAGGAGTTTTAAAAAAATCATTTTATTGGGGGCTCGTACAACTCTTATCACAATCCATACATACATCAACTGTGTCAAGCATATTTGTACATTTGTTGCCATCATCATTCTCAAAACA
>NW_022111357.1:8266519-8285505 GCF_000313985.2 Echinops telfairi
AAAGTGAGCATCATGGAATGCCAGTTTAGTAGAACAAAGTGTTCTTGCATTGAGGGAGTACTTGAGTGGAGGCCCAATGTCCATCTGCTACATTAATACTAAACCTATAAATATATGCACATAGATCTATTTCCCCTTCCTCATATATAAATATATTAACTTATGTACATGCCTTTAATTAGCACCACCAGGTTCTCTATGTCATCCTTGTTAATCTTAATTTCCTAATTATTCCCATCTATGGTGTTGTTTGCTAACTGCTCCCTTCCTCCACCTTTTCCTCCCCACAAGTCCCTCCGGAACCATCGGTCCCATTGCTTTCTCCTTGGGCTGGCTTCCCATGCCTATCTTATGTAGGTAAGCAAAATCAACAATAACAGAGACAAAACAAAAAGTAAAGGTTAAATAAAAGAAAAAATGTAAGAAACATAATAATACCTAGTGGGAAAAACCTCTAAATCAAAAAAGCATACATAATTCCAGGTCTGTCCACTGATCTTTATGATAACTCCCCATGGTCCAGGGGGAATTCAAGCAAGTGCCCCTCCTAGCCTGAAGTCTATTTTGGGGCTCCTCAGGGGCTTTGTGGCTTAGCTTTGCTCCCATTGCAGATCTGTTAGGTTCCCTTCTCGGTTCACCCCACTGTGGGGAGTTCAGACTGGACTAACTCCCCTCTGTGTGTCCCCAGTATTGTCCTCTGTTGCAGTATGGGCCAGTGAGGGGACATCATATCTCAAGCTATCGTCAGCCTTAAAGTCCTCTCTGTGCCTTAGCAGCTCTGCACAAAGACGTCGTCCCCCAGGCTTGGTGTGCCGATATGGAATCTGGACCCTTACTCTCTCTTTTTCCTTCTTGGTTTGCTTCCATGTGGGCGTGGCGAGCCGGCCTCCTCCCCAACCTGTAGGTTTAGTGTTGTCCTCTGTAGCACATACTTCTAGGGAGGGGGTCAGTTTGCCTCTGATTGGGGCCGGCCCTGTAGCCCATTCTTTTCATGAGTTGCTCCATGTGGTTACGTTGCCCTCAAGGTGTGAGGCACCATGGTGACATCTGCATGCACACTCCCAATTCTGTAGAAACATAACCAAAACTCCCCCCCCCCTGTGAATTAGTGCCCTGCTCCCCCCGTGCCATCATCTCCCCCCACTTGTTACCCCTTTTTCTCCCTCTACCTCCCCCCTTTTCACATTCTTTGTGTTGAAATAACACATCCATAATTTAAAAAAACCACAATAATAACATCATAGCTGTGCCTAACAGGATACAACTAAATTGCAGACAACTCAAAATGTGCCAGCCTCATTTAAACATTCTATAAGCAAACAAAACAAAAATACTCTCTGCTTAACAATTGCAATTATGTGAACATTTACACCATAATCCTATGAACATATTCCCCCACCCACGAGAGTTTGTAAGCCAGCCACTTCATGCCTTTGTCCCCCCAATTTTGGGTATTTAATTTCTATACTACCCACTTATATCAACCCAGTGTTCTGAGGAGTTAAGCATAATCTCTGATGTGAAGAATCTTCATTCCAGTTGGAACCTTGTGAGTCAGTGTCCATAAGCAAAGTCAAATCAGGACAGGCCATCCATAAAGTCAGCAGAAATATGCACCAATTCACAGGCTTAAAAACCTCATCTTCATCTGGTCTGGGTTTAGTCAAATCAATGTGGGACAGCGCCTCACTTAGCCTCACCAGGGTGCCCACTGGCCACCTTGCCTTTGATGATGGGCCCGTCACAAATCCTCAATAACTCTAGCCCCCTTGAGCCAGGTTATGAGATATGCTAAGTTTCTGCACAATTCTTTAAACTTCAGACAAGCCAATCTGCTCTCGTCTTCTCCTCTAGTCCCTGTGAATCAGGTCCATGGTGTTGGTGGTTAGACTCAACTGTCTCTCTATTGCTGTATTTCTCCAACTTCCACTCAACAAGTAGATCCAGGTGTTCACCTAGCAAGCATTTCAGGTTGCGCACAGGCTCCCTTTAACTTTCCAGTCCTAGAGAGGAGAGTTCCTTCATGGCTCCAGATTTTTCCAGCTTCAGGCACAAACCACTAGTTCAAAATTCAAAAAGCCCCGAGGGTTCCTTTTTTCCTTCAGTCTGTCAACAGCTCTCTCAGCAAGTCTTTTCAAATGCCAATGTCCAGAGCACTCAAAGCACTCTGTGGGGTTTATGTTTTCAAAGCCTTCTTTGCAGATATGTCCTATACCCATTTAAAGATACAATTTAAAGGCTGAAGACAAAGAAGGCTTACAAACCCTCTATTTTTACTTCCCAATAATCATTTCTATCACACATTATATCAGTAACAGTAGGCAAAAGAAAACAGTATAACCCGGTACAGGCAGATCTTAAACTCAATTTTTAAGTCGAATTTCAATCCTTATCTAAACTATCCCATTCATATGCAATATGGCCTTAGGCCTCTGATTGCATCAAGCCAGAACAGGGCCTTCTGCTGTCATTTTGACTAAGCACATGGTCTCAGAGAAGTTCGGAGGCCGTTTTGTGCCCCAAGCTCAAATTTTACATTTATCACACTAATTTTCACCATTTCAGACAGGAATAACCTTCACTTCCTGTGTTAGTCTGGGTTCATTATCATTAGAGAAACAAATCCACAGAAACTCATGTATAAAAGAGTTTTATATAAAGGTTAAGTGCACATCAAGAAAACATTCCAACCCAGTGTTACCCAAGTCAACAAGTCCAACATTAACCCATATGTCTGACATCAATCCACAAAGTCCTCCTCCATCTCACAAAATACACGCAATGACACTAACTGCAGGAGGAAAGCCAAATCACCTGACCCCCATCTCTGCACTCATGAGGCAGCTGCTATGAGTCGAGGAGGGAACTGAGGGAAGGCAGGAGCTCAGGCCATAGGTGAGGTTCAACTTCAGAATGAAGAAGCTATTTTATCTAGCTCAACAAGATAAAATTTCTTTTTCTTTTTTTCTTTCTTTCTCTCTCTCTCTCTTTCTTTTTTGGTCTATAGCCATAACTACTAAACAGTGCGCATTAAAGAAAAAAGAATAGTAGAAATAAGACACTATTGTGGGGTCCTGGTTTACAACTGCCAGCACCAGCGCCATGACAGGCTGTATAAAACCAAAGTCTGGGGTAGGCCCAAGTTTCCGTTTCAGGTTCCTGGTCACTGATGCAACTCTGTCGGATGAGACATCACCTGTTTCACACTGACCAATGGGACGCATCGCCTGATTGCGAACTAACCAGTGGAATTCAAGCAACAACCCGCCACCGATTGACCAATTGGGGAGGCACGTGCAAAACTACTCACCAACCACCGCTGGACATCGCTGGCACCAGAAGCTCCTCCAATGAACTCAAGGAACAACGACATGGGACTGTCCCTGTTTCCCCCACCCTATAAAAGCTAGGCTACCAAAGCACTCGTGGTCGAACGCTGGGTCTCCGCTGTGCCGGGTAGCAGAGGGAGGAAAGCCCTAGCTCGAGCTAGCAAATAAACTCCTTTTGCCGCTTTTGCGTCTCAAGTGGTCGTGTTCATTCCGTGCGCCCGAAGTGAGCTCGCCTTCCTTTCCCGAATCTAACATTTTGGGGGCTTGCCTGGGATCTGGGATTGAGAACACGGGCCCTGCCGTGGACGCATGGACTGACCTTGAGGTAGGAGTTTTCTAATTTCCTGTCCGGACAGGTTTCTGGGTGGCAACATTAATTGGGACCAGAATACGACCAAGGCGGACGCGCCAGAGTGGTCACTGGTCGGGTTCAGAGTGGGAGACGTCCTCCTGTTCCCCTGGTAAGTTCCGGTTAGAGTCCGGACCTGGGTTCCGACACACTGGGTCTGTTCGGACGGAGAGGCGTTCAGCGCCTTGGGGAGTCTGCAGACACTGTGTGGTTGTCTTCTTTGTTTCGGCCATCTCGCAGTTTGTTTGTTTCGCCTTCATGTCACTTTTGTCCATAATTTTTATTTTTCCACAGCCATGGGAGGTTCCTCCAGTACCCCAGTGTCCTTACTTATGGACAATTTTAAGGAGGTTAAAACTAGAGCCAAAAACCTCTCTGTGGATATTGAAAAAGGAAAACTAATCACTTTTTGTTGTTCAGAATGGCCGACCTTCAGCCTCGGATGGCCCAGTGAGGGGACCTTCAGCCTGCCTGTTATTCAGAAGGTGAAGGACATCATCTTTCGGCCAGGGTGGGAAGGCCACCCTGACCAGATACCTTATATCCTGGTGTGGTAGGACCTAGCACGGAATCCTCCTTCTTGGATAAAGACATTCCAAACCCAGATCTTGGCCACTAATAAAATTCCTCCCAAGGTTATTCATACCAAAACGGAGTCGCCACCCGAAGATTCGGAAGAAGACTGGCGAGCGCCGTCCCCTTACAATCCTAATCAACTGGCGGCATCCTCTTCAGCAGCCACCCCTTCCCTCACACTCCCTCCTTCACCTGCCTCCCTCTCTCCTGGTTACCCATCCCCTCCTACTCGACCCGCTGCTGGACCTGCCACCCGGACCCGACAACGGCTGGTCAGGGACCTAGATCCCCCTCTCCCTAACTCCTTGTCTCATTTTGCCCAGGCCTTGCCCCTGCGGGCAGTTGGTCCCATACAGGACAACGGGGAACAGGCCCTCCAATATTGGCCCTTCTCCACTAGTGACCTGTGTAACTGGAAATCTCAAAATGTTAGATTTTCTGAGAACCTTCAAGACCTTATTAACCTTTTAGATTCTGTTCTTTTCACTCGTCAACCCACATGGGATGACTGTCAGCAGCTCCTCCGAGTTCTCTTCAACACAGAAGAAAGAGAGCGCATCCAGCAGGAAGCTAGAAAGCCGGTGCCGGGTGACGATGGCCAGGCCACAATAAAACCTAGGGTGATTCAAAGGCAGGGAGAAAAGTCATATCCTTGTCAATGAGGGTGGTGCGCGATGGAGACCCAATGTCCATCTCCAGACAACTGGACATACCTTGCAGAGGGGTAGTGGGGAGATGAGTCACTTAGGGTACAGTATAGCAACAATGAAGCTCACAATCTTCCTCTAGTTCTTAAACGCTTCCTCCCCCCAACTACCAGGACCCCAGTTTCGCCTTGCAGACCTGGTTAGACCAGATGATGCACAGCGGTACAGAGGGGAATTGGAAGCGCAGGGAATGTAGGACGGAAGAACCTCTCAGGACCGGGGGTGAAGGGGGCGATATCAGGAGGGAAAGGGGAGGTAGTAAGGGGGAATGGATCACAGGGAGCCACATATGGCCTCCTCTCTGGGGGACGGGCAGCAGCGGGGTGGGTGAAGGGAGGCGCCGGACAGTGTAATATAAGATACAATAATAATTTTTAAATTATTAAGGGTGCATGGGGGAAAGGGAAGGGGAGGGGGGGAAAATTTAAAAAAAAAGGAAAATGAGCGGATTCCGGGAACCCAAGAGGCAAGAAAATTTTGGGAATGATGAGGGCAACAAATGTATAGATGTGCTTTACACAATTGATCTATGTATTGTGACGAATTGTATGAGCCCCAATAAATTGATTATAAAAAAAAACAAAAAAAAAAAAAACCTAGGGTGATTGATCGGGCGTTTCCCCTGGAAAGACCCTCATGCGACTTCAATGATCCGGAAGGTAGGGAGAGTCTCTGGGTTTATCGCCAGGTTCTCATGGCTGGTCTCCGAGTGGTGGCAAGGAAGCCGACCAATTTGGCCAAGGTAGGTGATGTGAGGCAGGGACCCCAAGAAAGCCCGGCTGCCTTTTTGGAGTGGATAATGGAAGCTTGTAGGCTATACACCCCCATGAAACCATCATCTGAGGAAAGTAGGGCAGCTGTGCTGATGGCTTTTATTAATCAGGCTGCACCAGATAGCAAGAGAAAGGTACAGAGAGTGGAGAGACCGGGAGAAAAGACTTTAAGGGATCTGATGGAAGCTGCAGATAAGGTGTACAACAATAGGGAAACCCTGGAAGAAAGGAAAGAAAGACAACGAATGAAAGATCAGAGATTTCAGGCAGGGGAAACCAAGAGGGTAGTCAGGGAAGTAGCTAAAGTTACGGTGGCGGCCGCTTCAGGGGAGAGCAAGGAGCGCTTTAAGGGACCTAGGGAGAGAAGTGAAGGACCCAGAATTAAGCTTAGCAGAGACCAATGTGCCTACTGTAGAAGACAGGGACACTGGGCACGTGAGTGCCCTGAAAAAGGACTAATCAAAAAAGGAGAAGTATGGTGCAGTTATTGCCAGAGACAGGGATCACGAGTGCCCTGTGCAGCAACAGTTGAAAAGCACAGGAAAGAGTTACAGGGACCAACAAGAGGTGTGGAGGAGAAGCAGACCTATTTTTTATGCAGGAGAAAAGACGACCATGATTGAGGGGGACAGGGTTTGGAGCCCCTCCCCGAACCTAGGGTAACTTTAGTGGAGGGGAAACTGGTTGATTTCTTAGTAGAAACAGGAGCAGAGCACTCAGTCCTCACCCAGGACCATGGAAGACAGTCGTCTCGCACCAGCTGGGTACAAGGTGCTACAGGGACTAACTGTTACCGATGGACCTCCAACTGCAAGGTGCACCTCAGTGTGGGCTGGGTAAGTCACTCGTTCATGCTTATCCCCGAGTGCCCAACACCTCTGCTGGAAAGAGACATTTTAACCAAGTTAAATGCCCAAATATATTTTGAAAAGGGACAAGTCCGCCTGACAGACTCAGAAGGGCAAGCTTTAACTACTCTCCACCGCCAACCAGAACCTATATCGGTTCTCATAGTAAATCTAGCTGACGAATACAGACTATTTCAACCTGTCCCAGACCCCCCGGGGCCCAGACATCAGCCAATGGCTGAGAGACTTTCCAGAGGCGTGGGCTGAAACTGGAACACCAGGGTGGGCCCGACATTGGCCCTCTATCTTTACTGAGCTCAAACCTGAGGCAGAGCCTGTCCGGGTCAGACAATATCCCTTGCCCCTGGCGGCTAAAAAAGGAATTGCTCCTATTATACAGGAAATGCTGGGAAAAGGCATCCTACGCAGATGCAAGTCTAGTTGGAATACACCTCTCCTTCTTGTCAGAAAGATCAGTGGGCAAGGTTACTGCCCAGTGCAGGACCTGCGCGAGGTTAATAAGCGAGTGGTTGACATGCACCCTATGGTGCCAAATCCATATATGCTGTTAAGCTCCCTGCCTCCCTCTCATGTGTGGTACACTGTGCTTGATCTCAAAGATGCTTTCTTCAGTCTCGGCGTGGCTCCCAAGAGCCAAGAGATCTTCACGTTTGAATGGATTGATGAGCAGAAGGGGTTTCACGGATAGTTAACTTGGCAGAGGCTCCCCCAGGGTCTCAAAAATGCGCCAATTCTGTTTAACGAAGCCCTGCACGAAGATCTGGGTGAGTACTGAACCCAGCACCCTTCTCTCATGCTGTTACAGTACGTGGACAACTTGCTCCTGGCGGCATCCACCCTGTCACAGTGCCTAACAGGAACACAAAGTTTGTTACAAACTCTGGGGTTATTAGGGTATCGGGCTTCAGCCAAGAGGCGTAGATTTGCCAAAGGGAAGTCACCTACTTGGGATACAAACTGAAGGAGGGGCAGCGTTGGCTAACTGCAGCCATGAAGCAGATCATATTAAACATACCCTCTCCCAGAAGCCCTCGCCAGGTAAGGGTATCCATAGCCTGCATACCAGGGTTTGCAGAAATTGCCAGACCCCTTTATGAAGGATGTAAAGAATCCAAGCAGTGGGAATGGAACGCAGCCATGGATCAGGCCTTTAAGACTTTTAAAAGGGCCATGCTGGAGCCACCTGCCCTCTCTTTGCCAGACCCATCTAGGCCGTTTGCTTTATTCATTGATGAAGCAAAAGGAGTGGCCAAAGGAGTCCTAACTCAACAGCTTGGGCCCTGGAGGAGGCCGGTGGCCTACCTCTCAAAGAAACTAGACCCCGTCGCAGCCAGATGGCCTGCTTGTCTATGAATCATTGCCACCACAGCTATGTTAGTAAAAGACGCGGACAAACTTTCTCTGGGACAGGACTTGGTTATATACACCCCTCATGCCATAGAGGGAGTCTTAAAACAACCCCCTGGAAGATGGATCTCAAATGCTCAGCTAACTCACTACCAGCGACTGTTGTTAAATGCTCCTAGAATAAGTTTTTCTTCTCCTACTGTTCTAAATCCTGCCACCTTGCTGTCGGACGCAGAAGCAGGACCCGTGGAACACGACTGTGCTGATATTTTGGCGGAAATCCACTTGCCCAGGAGAGACCTAACCAACAGGCCTCTTCCCAACAGTTAACTGGTGTGGTTCACGGACGGCAGCCGCTTTGTGCAGGACAGAAAAAGGTATGCAGGGGCGACAGTTGTTACAGCAGGGGGACAAGTGGTGTGGGCTGAATGTCTGCCCACTGGAACATCTGCCCAGAAAGCCGAGCTGATTGCGCTGACAAAAGCCCTACAGCTGGCAGAAGCAAGAGGTTGACGGTATTCACAGACGGCAGGTATACTTTTGGAACTTTGCATATTACCGGGACTCTATATAAGGAAAGAGGATTCATCACCGCTGAAGGAAAAGAAATAAAGAATAAAACTGAGGTGTTGCAGCTACTGGAAGCTGTGGCCCTGCCAAAAGCTGTGGTGGTTGTGCACACGCCAGGACATCAAAGGGACAACTCTATGGAAGCTAGGGCAATCGTGCGGCAGATGAGGAGGCAAGAAAGGCTGCAGTCCAAAGAAAGGAAGAAAGCGAACCTGAAGGTCCAGGTGAGCAGGTATGCCTTGTTCAGTTCTCTCCTCCAGGAATGGAGGATCCATTCCAAGTGTGCCGGGTTACACTGCTGAAGAAGAACAATGGGCCAAACAAAAGTTACAGGCCCTGCCTGAAGAGGGCTCCCCCTGGCTAAAGGCCCAGGACAATTTTATCCTTCCTACTGAGGTGGGACAGCAAATACTATACAACTTGCACAGCACCACTCATTTGGGGAAGAAAAAAAAATGCTACAGTTGTTGCAAACTGCCAAACTGCAGTTCAAAGGCCAAGGACAAACTGCAGAGCAGCTGGTGAGCCAATGCCGTGTCTGCCAGGAAATGAAACCAGGTAAAATAGTGAATGTGCATCAGGGGGCTAGAGAAAAAGGTAAGCAACCTGGGTTAAGTTAGGAGGTAGATTTTATACTGAGATCAAACCAGGAAAATATGGTTACAGGTATTTGTTAGTCTTCATAGATACTTTTTCAGGGTGGGTGGAGGCTTTCCCAACCAAGAAGGAAACAGCTCTGGTAGTAGCAGAAAGTGTTGGAAGAAATAGTACCTAGATATGGAATGACTAAAACAATTGGATCTGAAAATGGACCCGCTTTTGTAAGCGAGGTTGTTCAAAATTTGGCCCGAGCCTTGGGGACAAATTGGAAACTGCATTGTGCTTACAATCCGCAAAGCTCTGGGCAACTAGAAAGAATGAACAGAACTTTAAAGGAGACTTTGACCAAATTGGCCTCCAAGACTGACGAAAACTGGGTGACTCTCCTGCTGTTTGCTATATTCCATGTGCGGAATTCCCCCTACATGCTTCGGTTAACACCTTTTGAGATTGTGTATGGTAAATACCCCCCCCCCCCCATTATCCTTAGAGCATTCAATCCGCCATATGCAGGGTCTGCTGAAATATTAGGGGCTATGCAAGCCACGCAGAGGGTACAGGCCAATGTTTGGTCTGCCATTCAGGCTGTTTACCAAAATGCCATTGAGCAGGCCAATGCAGCTGGAAGTCAATATCAGCATTTGCCTAGGGATTGGGTTTGGGTTCGAAGGTTCCATAGCAAAAATCTGGAAACCAAATGGAAGGGGCCTTATCAAGTTGTTTTAACTTCTCCCACAGCCTTAAAAGTAGACAGAGTGGTGACCTGGATGCACCACTCCCATGTACGACCCGCCAGTGAGAACGAACGGGACCAACAGCAAAACCAGTAGAAGGCATTGTCCAACCCAGAGAACCTGCTGAAGACCAAACTGACTCAAGTGACCACCTGAACACTGCCAGACCCATGATGAGAACACCAAGAACATGGGTGTTGATAATTACCTTTGCGTTTATAACCTTTATAGGAGAGGTAATGACTAACTCGAATCCTCATACACCATACAACCTTACCTGGGAAATCACTAATTTAGAAACTCAGGAAGTTTATAATAGGACCTCCAGATTGGCCCCGGTGCACACCTAATGGCCGGACCTGTACTTTAACCTAGAAAAAATTAGTCCTTTAGAAGATATGGAAGGGGATCACGGAGAAAGATACAAAGGCGGGTATTAATGAGTAAAAACGGGTTTTATGCATGTCCAGGGTTTAGGACCAGGAAAATGAGGTGTGAATGTGGGGGAATTGAGTCTCTTTATTGGGCAGCTTGGAAATGTGTCACTACCAACGATGGGGAATGGAAATGGCAGGTAAAATCTCTTTTCATTGCAATGTCTTATGTCCGGCCACGTTCACGAACCAGGTATGCTTCTGACTGTAACCTAATACGTGTAAAGTTCACAGAGGAAAGAAAAAGGGACAAACGATGGGTTTCAGGACTTTCCTGGGGAATATATCTTTATCAAAGCCCATTATTTGGCACCATAATACAATTAAAGCTAAAAATTTCCCCTGCCGCGGGGGCCATAGGACCAAATCCGGTACTGGGAGGGGGACAGCAAGAACAAAAACACTCTCGCCTAACTGTTGCCCTGTCCTTAAACCCTAAAACCCTGTGGTAGAAATGGAAACTCAAATAGCCCCCAAAGTGTATGAGCTAGGGGATCCTCAATGGAAGATGCTAACAGCAGCATACAAAACCCTGAATCGAACCAACCCCAGTGCTACTGAGGCCTGTTGGCTATGCTATGATATCAGACCCCCATTCTATGAGGCAGTAGGGATAGCTGCCCCTTTCAACCTGTTAAACGCAGAGGTCCCCGGGTCCTGCAGATGGGATCATAAAGCCCCAGGACTGACACTCCAGGCAGTCACTGGAAATGGAACTTGCATAGGAAAGGTGCCGTCTAGCCATGCTCAGTTCTGCACTGATATCTTCCCTTCTGTAAATACAAGTGGTGGAATAAAATGGATAGTTCCAGCGCTCAATGGATGGTGGGTATGCTCTAAAACCAGACTGACTCCGTGCCTTAGCTTACCTGTCTTAATGAATCAAGAGTTCTGCATCATGGTGATAACATTCCCAAAAGTTGTTGACCACCAAGAAAAAGTGATGTATGACGCATGGACAAGGGGTATGGAGGATACCGAGCTGACCAGGGGGAAGCGAGAACCCTTCACGGCAGTAACGTTAGCCACCCTTTTTGGCCTTGGTGCAATAGGAGCAGGAACCGGCATCTCATCCCTAGCAGTACAGCACCGGGGATTTAATAGTTTAAGGGCAGCCATAGACGAAGATATAGCTAGAATAGAAGAATCTATCTCCCATTTAGAAAAGTCACTAACCTCACTGTCCGAGGTAGTGTTGCAGAATCGCAGGGGACTAGAACTAGTGTTCCTCCATCAGGGAGGGCTGTGTGCAGCCCTAGGGTTTTTATGCCGACCACACTGGGGTGGTAAGGGAGTCCATGGCCAAAGTCAGGGAAGGATTGGCCAGACGGAGACGAGAACGCGAACAAAAGGAGGGATGGTTTGAATCATGGTTTAATAACTTGCCTTGGTTTCCCACCTTGCTCTCTACTTTGTTGGGACCCCTAATTGTACTCTTGCTCATTCTCACTTTTGGACCATGTATTGTAAACAAATTAATTGTTTTTGTAAAAGAACGCGTCAATACTGTCCAGTTGATGGTACTACAACAACAGTACCACAGTCTGAATCCTGACCCGTCTTGTCATGGAAGAGGTACAGAACACCACTAACGAGCAAGCGTGCTTGTAAAAACATCAAAAGGGGGGACTTTGCATGACATTGGGGGAAACGTGCTGTTTTTATACAAACCACCCCTAGACCAGGGTAAATCTAATGTAACCTGCTAATTTCTCGCTTCTGAACACCTGCTTATTGCCAAATCAGGTTGGAGTATAGTTACTCCAAATAGTTACAACATAAAAAGGGGGGAATGTTGGGTCCTGGTTTACAACTGCCAGCACCAGCGCCATGACAGGCTGTATAAAACCAAAGTCTGGGGTAGGCCTAAGTTTCGGTTTCAGGTAACTGGTCACTGATGCAACTCTGTCAGATGAGACATCGCCTGTTTCAAACTGACCAGTGGGACGCATCGTCTGATTGTGAACTAGCCAGTGGAATTCAAGCAACAACCCGCCACCGATTGACCAATTGGAGAGGCAAGCGCGAAACTACTCACCAACCACCGCTTGACATCGCTGGCGTCAGAAGCTCCTCCAATGAACTCAAGGAACAACAACATGGGACCGTCCCTGTTTCCCCCACCCTATAAAAGCTAGGCTACCAAAGCACTCGTGGTCAATTCCCTTTTGGACGCTGGGTCCCCGCTGCGCAGGGTAGCAGAGGGAGGAAAGCCCTAGCTCGAGCTAGCAAATAAACTCCTTTTGCCGCTTTTGCATCTCAAGTGGTCGTGTTCATTCCGTGCGCCCGAGGTGAGCTCGCCTTCCTTTCCCGAATCTAACACTATCTGCTTGTCAACATTTACAGCCTAGGAAGAGTGGCATCAACTCAATGGTGGTGGCTCTGATTTGAGGTGGCCATGAGTAGCAGGAAATGGCCATGTGCTGGGGACGGGCTTCTGCGCCCCCATTCCTACCTAGAGCAGCACTGTCTGGTAGGTCTGGTGGAGGAGTGTGGTTGTGTTAAGTAGCCGGCTAGGGAGTTGTCCAGCTACATTTTGGTGCAGTGACTTGGATATATATGGCTGAGGAAACAGCAGCTCAGCTGGATTTTAAAACTGCATTGTACGTGATTTGGAAAGGACGCCAGCCTGGACTTTTCCCAGTGTCCGCCATTTTTGCTGTGGGGCAATGTGGAGCACATGACCCTGGCCAAGATGGTACCCACCGCTCAAAACGTTGGGGGTGGGGCGTGGTGCCTAGTGGGCTGGCTGCTTGGGCCCCGCAGCTAGCCCCACCTAGTCCCATGGGTCGAACACTTTTCTTCCCCTTCCCCTCCCTGTAGCTTTCTCCTGGCTTTACAAACAAGCTGCTTGGTCCTGCCGGGTGTCTGCTTTAGCATCTGCCAGCATGCTAGTTTGGGTTTTTTCCTACCGGCCAGTTCTCTGTTGCTGAAGCCTCGGCCAAAGGTGTTTGGAAGCCAAGCCCCTAGTACAATATATACTCATGTATAAGCTGAGTTTTTCATCACACTTTTATGCTGAAAAAGCCCCCTTGGCTTATACTCACGTGAGGGTCCCACTTACCTGTTCTCCGGTGCAGTATGGGTGTTCTCTTGGTCTCTCATGCTCATCTGTGGGCACCTGCAGCCTCTGTGGGTGGTCCAATAACTGCTGATATCACCGCTCTTCTTTTCTCCTGCACGCTGGCAGCCTCTCTGTTGTTCGTGTCATACTGGACAAGAACCTGCCCGTTTCTTGTGCTGGTACCTGGAGCGCCCTGCATCCTTGTCATATGAATGTTGGATGCGGCCCCTCTTCTCCAGAGCTGTGACCAATGACCAGCCTTTACAGTCTTAGCTGTGCTTGGTCACGCCCCCTTACTCCGCCCAAGTATTGCTGAATACAAGTACCAGTATATCCCTGGTTTGGGATATACAGTATGTTTATTTATAGTACTTAGTCTGCTATATTTTATTTTTTACTTTCTTATTGTGTTACTGCATGTGTTGTTAGCACTTCCCATACAAATACAGTAATGCTGCATATACAATAATGCAGCACATGCAGTAACAGTGTGTACACAATGTGCGTGTATAGTATGAGCCCTAACACAGGCTGCTCTATGCAAACATAGTCATGTCATCACATTCTGGAATATTACCACACCAAACTCTCCAAACCCTGAATTACTGTCACCTCCCTTGGTGATCCAGCATGTTTTGGGTCTCATGGTGTCTTTTGAGTGTGATTCTTTTGGGGGGTATCTGTTTTCCGTCGTGAAGTCTGTCTTGCTGCATTTTACTTGATTTTACTTGTTTATATACACACTGGTATTTGCCTGGACACTATCATTTTTACTGTAAATTGACCTCTTTTAAGAACTCTAACTAGGACTTATTTTTGGAGTAGGGCTTACAGTATATTTTGAGAATTCAATCGCTATGGCATGGCATTCTTTTTCAAAGTATTTTTTATAGCCCATTAGAAATGGATCCCCCCCCCCCAAAAGCGAAATGGATCCCAATACTTCTAATCCTGGACAAAAACAAAAAAATGCAAGTCATATGAAGCTGGTTCCAAACTTAAGGTTGTGTCAAGAGCAGAAGAAAGCAATTAACAGTATTGCTAGTAAGGAATTTTGTGTTGACGAAAAACAAGTGAGGGAGTGGCAGAAAATGAAAGCTGACTTGTTAAAGATTCCAAAGGTTAAAAAAAAGCTCAGAGTGGTTTAACAACTTCATATGGGGCTCTAGAGACTGAATTGTATAAGTGGGTTATGGAGTGTCGTCAAAATTGTTACTGTGTAACACGCATGGGAATTTCCTTACGTGCCCTTCAAATGGCTAAAGATGACAAATTAAAAGCACCTGGCATTGAAAATGTTGTTGCATCAGTGGGATGGTGTTCCTGCTTCATGAATAGGTTTTCCCTGTGTTTGAGGCAAATAAAGATTTCACAGAAGTTGCCAAAAGATCTTGATGAAAACATGATGTAATTCGATTCATTCATCATAAAACAAAGAAGGATCCATAACTATGACCTGGGAGATATTGGGAATATGGATGGAACACCTATGACCTTTGATTTTCCAAGCAATAGAACTGTGGCAAGTTTGGGAGACAAACTATTTTATTCAGAACCACGAGGAAATGAAAAGAAACATTTCACAGTCATTCTGTCATGTTTGGCTAATGGAACTAAGCTGCGGCCTGTCATTATTTTTAAAAGAAAGACCTTGCCTAAAAAGGTCAAATTCCCACCACGAATTACAGTGCGCACACATATTAAAGGCTGGATGGAGGACAGAACAAAAAAATGCCTGGAAGAAATTTGTAATTGACGACCAAGAACAACCTTAAAGAAAAAAACATCATTTTTAGTTTGAGATATGTTCAAATCCCACACATGTGATGACATAAAAAAATTGGCAAAGTCTTCCCAAGTTACTTTGGCTATTATTCTAGGTGGGCTGACATCTGTATTGCAGCCCCTAGATTAAGGTGACCAGACGTCCCGCTGTTGGCGGGACAGTCCTGATTTTTGGCGTTTTAAAAAAGTCCCGATTTTTTGAAAGAATGCACGACAAGCTAGGGAACGGTCTATTTGGTCCATATACACAAGTTTTTAATCAAGAACCCCCCCACCTCCCCGGTCAATGGTGTCCTGCTTTAAATCTGGTCACCTTACCCTAGATATGTGTTTAAATAAACCTTTCAAAGACCGTGTGAGAAAGATGTGGCATGAATGGATGTCATCCTGGTCAAGCCCAAGTGACAAAAGTTGGAAATCTGATGAAGCCCGACATAGAATCGATAGCAAAGTGGGTTCATGATGCATGGGGAAAAATTCCAGAGGACATGGTGCAACACGCCTTCAAGAAATGTGGCTTTAGTAATGCTATGGATGGCAGCAAAGACAGCGCTTTGTATGAGAACGACAGCAGTGATGGTGATGACTGCGAACTCCGAGATGGGGACAATGTCTACGCTGATAACCTCACACCAGCTAAAGCTGAAACTCACATTTTACTTAAGGTATTTATAAAAATACCTTAAAAAATTATTTTTACCTGAAACTTGCCAGTGCTTTCCTTATACTAGTTTTTGTTAGGTTGCTAGCATAGGGACTGGGGTGTCCACTACGCATGCTCAGAGGTTCGAGCTTTTGCAGGGAGGGGTGGTACACCTAGGTGGGTGTTACAATTGGATTGGCCCACCTAGGTCAGGTAAATTCAATTCAGTCAATGGGGTCGACCTGTATTGTCAAGCATGCCTCCCAACGGGGCCCCTGAAAAGGCCAGAGGTTTTGCTCTGGGCTCTCTCTCTTTCAGTGGCTGCTACACAATGCAGCACAACAATGTAGCTGCGGTCCAGAGCAGCCAGGCTGCAATCCTGCAACTATGCAGCCGATAGACTCTGTCTGGCTTGTGTTCCATTTACTGTGGAACCTGAAACTGCTTCTATTCTCTATAAACCCACTTGGATCACAATCCAGGCTTTGGCGTGAATTCTATCACACATAGAGCCAAGGACCGAGGTATATGTCTCTCTCCCAAGAGATCTAACATAATTTGGTACCATGTGACTCGGATATAAGCTGGAAAGGAAGCCGGGCTGAACTCCTCCCACAACACCATGGAGGTAGATGGCTCCCTGAACAGCCTCACGGGGACACTCATAATGTCTTAACATATTACCACAGCCCCATTCTTTTGTGTCTGTCTTTTCGCCTATTCTTACTGGTATACAGGTTTTATGTTTGCCTTTCTGTGCCTGCCTTCCTTGGAACTTGCATGCCTTCCCCAGTCTGTCTTTCTGGGAGAGGGCTGGGACACTGTTGCCTGCAGGGTGGGAGAATTTCGATTCCCAAAGCCTTTTCCAGTCTCAGTGGTATGCTCTGTGCCCCGGCCAGCTAGATGGATGAATATGCCCACATAAATCCTGTTGGTTTCAGCAGATGGACATTGGGCATCCACTCAAGTACTCCCTCAATGCAAGAATACTCGGTTCTATTAAACTGGCATGTCATGATGCTCTCCTTCCCGACACAATTGCTGAAGACAAAGCGGGTGCATAAGCATATGTGGTGAAGAAAGCCGATAGTGCCCAACTATCAAAAGATATAGCATCTGGGGTCTTAAAGGCTTGAAGGTAAACAAGAGGCCATCTACCTCAGAAGTAACAAAGCCCACATGGAAGAAGCACACCAGCCAGTGCGATCACGAGGTGCCAAAGGGATCAGTTATCAGGCATCAAAGAACAAAAAATCTTAGGTGTCCAGGTAGCCGAGTGGTTAAGTGAGTGAGACATCCCCCTGGGGCCAACATTTGGCCCCCACGCCACACATTTGTCCTGAGCCGGCGCCTCAGTGATCCAGGCCCTGAATTGTGGGACATCGCGGGCCCCTAGCCCCTGCGACCACAAAGTAGATTCGCTCTAGTCCCACTCCATCCCCAGACCGGGAACCTGCGCCCAGAGTCGCTTGCCTGCTCTGCGGAGACACGCACAGAAGTGGCGGGACCCCCGAAGACAGCAATTGCCCACTCGTGGGACCCCACTAGAAGAGTAGCTTCTCCTCCCTACGGGTCCCCTCTCCCCACGTGGCAACGATCTGCCCCTGAGCTTGTGTCCCTCCCTCCATTGATCCAAGCCCCGGGTAACTGACCTCCAATCTACCAGGTGCTAACTGGGCGACCCTCACGGGAGACAATCAACCCCCACTGCTGCCCAGGATCTCTCCACCAGTGCCGCATTTGCAGTCGCCCGCCCCCGTGTCCCAGCTCCCACTCCATTCCCGGACTGGGAGGTGGAGCCGCGCACTTGACTTCCCGCTGGCGCCAAGCCCACTTCTCTCCACGGCGCTGCGTCTGTGCAGGAGCCCAGAGGAGCGCAGAACCCGCCTGCCGTGGAACAATGGGGGCTCCTGCCCACGAGCACACTGCTGGAGGGGTTCTTGCCTGCCCTGGGGCGCTGGAGGATTCTGCACACCCAGCAGCTCCAAGCCTGTCACGCGGCGCACCCCCCGCAGGGCAGAGCACGGTCGCCATTGCTGGCTGCTCTCCGCCAGAGCCACCGCTGTCCGATCCGGCGCAGAACACATCGCTGAGGAGCCTGCGCCACTCACGGGCCAGCGGCTCTAGCAATAAACACCGCCACCCGCTGACTAGGGAACCTGTGAAACAGCTCTCCGGCACCTGAGGGAGCTGCCAGTGTGCTCGGCCGGCACCTATCTCTCCAGTACCCCGCGGGATCCCAGCGCCAGCTCCAAGCCTGCCTCGGCCCTCTGCACCCGGCATAGGAGGCAGGCATTGCGGCCTGCGCCTCCCCACACCCTTTGTGGCCCCAGTCTCTCCCAGGCAGTGCGGGAGGCTAGCCCTGTGGGGCATCGCCCACCGGCTTAGCGCTGTCCACAGCCTCCCTCAGCGTGGCCTCCGCCCGCAGACCCCAATATATAGGCCAACAGGGATCTCGGAGAGCTTGTTGACCTGAAGAGCAATTTCCCCTCACATAGCCCTACTCCGGAGCCCAGATCAGCACCACATCCTGTGGTAGGGAGGCCTCGCCCACCTCCGCCTTCTATTAGGCATCGCTAGAACTTGGAGGGAAAAGGGGGAGGATCTAAATATATACCTATAAATATAAATATATATCTTTTATCTCGTGCTGATTTCCTCTGTACTTTCTTCACTCCCTTCTTTCTTCCTCCGTTTTCACTATTGCTAATACTTATCTTCTGCCCCTTTCCTATAGGTATTCCTTCTATCTCTTTTTATTTTATTTTCCCACTCCCACTATTATCACTTCTCTCCTCTCCTCTTTTACAGCTTCTCCTTCCTTCTCCCTCTCCATTCTCTTTCTTTTTCCTCCCCCCAAGTAAAAATTTTTTTTAATATTTAAAAATTTTTAACTTTTTCTTTTTTAATAACAAAAGGGGGGACTGCTAAGGGTACCCTGATAGACCAGGTCAAAGCAGCCAACAGGCACTCACAGAGGCCACATCCCCCACTCCAGTCGCTGAAACTTCTCACCACTTCTGGTCACCAAGCCTACGGGGAACGCTGCCTACACAGCAGTCTGACACTGTGGACGCCATTACAAGATGGCGCCGGACCGCGCCCGCATTGTCGGAGCTGAGCTGTAAACAAGCTTGTTGCGCATGCGCTGCCAGCCGCTCACTGCGCATTATCGCGTTGCACCAATCCTGGTAGGACACGTCACC
>NW_022111357.1:8302194-8303979 GCF_000313985.2 Echinops telfairi
CAAAAGGACAGGTATAACATGAGTCCCCTGAGGTAAGTACAATCAGCATGCCAGGAATAAAAGAATAAACACCTATCTTGCAATAAACGGGTGGAAGCATAGACAGCTGGAGTGAGGGCAGGCCACACCTAGGGAGGTACAGGAGAGTCCAACATAAAGAAGGAGAAGGGGGGCAGGTGGAGGGAGAATCGGGGTGGGGAGAAACTGAGTTGCTGGCATGGGGGGAACAGGGTACTAACCCACCAAGGGGGAGAGTATTGGTTGTGTCCCCACAGAACTGGAACGTGCATACCGACCCCATCACAACACGCCAAACCAGGAGGGCAACGTAACGCGCGGAGGAATCCACAAAGAGACTGGACCATACGCCACCCTAACCAGAATCAGCCCGACCCCCACCATGGAAGGGAAGTGCCACAGAAAATGGAAATAGATCGTCTGGTGTGAGACAGGAACTGACCTTCCACACCACACCCAGAAGGAAGCTGAAGCAAAGGAAGGAGGAAGAACAGGGCGGAGCACACCTGGGCCCACCAAGCTCAGAGGACGATAGCCCTGCTTGGAGGGCCCAATGTACAGAGAGATCCATATAGACGGCCCCAATACGAGATGTGACATCCTGCACTGGCCCATGGCCCTACACGGGACAGCACCGGAGACACAGTGTGGGATGTGTGACTGAGTTGACCCCACCACACTGAGGCAAAACACTGGGGGTGTGCAATGGAGCGGCGGGGGAAGCAGAGCAAGGAGGTCCTGAGGGAGTATGGACTTTGGGGCCAGCACGTGGCATCCCATCAGACCCATCCAGAAAACACTCCTAAAGTTCAACAAACAGACCTTGAACTATTAACAGGCTTTTTTTTTCCTGTTTTTTTGTTTTGTTTTTTTTCTTTTTCTCTCTTCTTTTAAATTTTGTATGTCAGTGGCTTTTCTGTTTGTTAGCCTGTTGGTGTTGCTGCCGTCCTCACCATGTTCTTATGTGCCTTTGTTTGGTGTTGTCAAAGCCACCGGCAATTTTATGCACATATTATTATCTCTGCAGGTCCACCCAGGTAAGATAGGCTGGACAAACAATGTGAGAAGAAAATAACAGGACCAACGGTCCCTGAGGGACATGAGAGTGTGGGAGGTAGGGGAAGGGAGGAGGTGTTGGCCAACCCAGGGACAAGGGAACAACGAGTGGTTCAAAACCAGTGGCAGGGAGGGGATGAGAGGACTGGTAGGGAATGACCAAGGGCAAGGTAACTGAGAGGAATTACTGACACCAGAATGAAGGCTGAACATGGTAGTGGGGCAGGAGGAAAGCGTAAGGAAATAGAGGAAAGGAGTGGGAGGCAAAGGGCATACATAGAAGCCTAAATACAGACATGTACATATGTAAATATATTTATGATTATGGGGGAAATGGACCTAGGTGCAAATATTTATAGGTTTGGTAGTAGGGTAGCAGGTGGACATTGGGCCTCCTTGTGCACATTCCCTTAATATAAGAGCACCTTGCTCAGATAAACGGTCATTTCATGATACCCACCTTCCCGATATGATCGTTGAAGACACACGTGTGCATAAGCAAACGTGGTGAAGAAAGCTGATGGTGCCCGGCTATCAAAAGATATAGTGTCTGGGGTCTTAAAGGCTTGAAATCAAACAGTGGCCATCTAGCTCAGAAGCAACAAAGCCCAGAGAGAAGCACACAAGCCTGTGTGAACACGAGGTGTTGAAGGGATCAGGTAGCAGACACCAAAGAACAAAAACCATCATTGTGTGATCACCTTCCCCACA
>NW_022111357.1:8304695-8310853 GCF_000313985.2 Echinops telfairi
GGGGAGGGAGTGGGAGAGGGAAAAGGAAAATGAGGAGCTGATTCCAGGAACCCAAGCGGAAAGCGAATTTTGAGAATGATGAGGGCAACAAATGTACAAGTGTGCTTTACACAATTGATGTGTGTATGGATTGTGATAAGAGTTATATGAGCCCCAATAAAATGATTTTTTTAAAATGACCCCAAGGACAAATGGGCACAGGAACATTTTCTGGTGTGTATCCCAAGTGGACTGATGTCAGGAAGGCAAGAAGTCATTAATTATGTCAAAGTGACATTGATTCACCAGGGACCTGAGGAAAGCCCTGTGGGCTTCTTAGAGCAGCTAAAGGGGGCCCTGAGGAATCACACTGCTATAGATGTAGATCCCTACAAAGGGCAAGTCTTACTCAGTGACAAATTTCTCACCCAGGCTGCACTGGACATTTGGAAGAAGCTCCAAAAGTTAGCACAGGAGCCTAACTTCTAGGAGTTACCCTAGAAGAGACAGTTGCTGGTGCTAATGCTACCTTTTGCAATAGGGAACAGGAGGGGGAGGTAAAGGCTCAGGAGAAGGAGAGAAGGACATCAGTTATACCCAAGTGCTGGCCACATTTGCTTACTGCCCATCAACCACCTCCTAGGTTTCCCAGACCTGTGACCAAAGTGCCAAGTTCTATGTGTACTGGGAACCGGGCCACTGGGCATGGAACTGCCCTAGCCGGAACAGGCCCATCCAAGGGCCATGCCACCCGGCAAGCAAGCTGGCCACCAGAGTGTCCCTTGTCCTATGGCAGATAGCCAAGAGGGAGGCCGCCCACAGGCCAATGAGCTGCTCACTGAAGATCGGCCTGGCCTGGCCAGCGAAGCAGCAGGAGAGCTGTAGCGGGTCTGGAACCTCGGGTGAGCAATCAGTGTGCCAGCAAGGTCAATGTGGTCCTCATAGATTCTGGGCTGCCTCTCCTGTCCTAACCTTCTTCCCTGGACCATGGGCACCATTCACAGGTGTCACCGGGGAAGCTATTGCACCCAGACCCCTCAGAAGTGGAGCATACAGACCAGCACCCTTGAGAGCTCTTGGGGGGTGTTCCTCTGCCACCCCAGGGCAGATAAGTCCTCCACAGAAAACCCTACCTCAGACCCACCACAGCCTTTAAGCCAGTGAATGCTTCTACACCATTCCTGTGTTTACAGTGAACTAGTACTCATGCCCTAAGATTGCCTCTTTTCTAAACTTCCCGTGACACTAAACCTCACCTCCAAGGGCACTGCCATCTCACAGCCTTACCCCTGCCTCACCTAAACCCCTGTCCCCCTGTGTGTTTCTTCCAGAAGTTCTCAGGTTACCAATGTCTCTGAACCAAGTGTGCCAGCTCCAGGACCACCAGCTCCTGGACCACCCTGACCTCATCCATCAGGGGCCCTGAGTGGACAGCCTCTTCCAACAGAGTAGGATGGGTATGGACCCAAAGCCCCAATTTGTGCCCTATTTGACAGCATGAAGCAGCTTGAGATGTTGTCGCCCAGTACCCCAAAGATGTGGCTCTTTTAGTGGAGAAATGTTAGATACCTGGATAGGGAGTTGTCCCTCTCTATGCCAAGGTGCCCCTCCAGGAGGTTGCTGCAGAGAATCAGCACGGCCAGGCATAAAGGCTAGAGGGCATGCTGACATTCAGGCCCCTAGGTGGGTGTACACCTAGGTGTGCGGTACACCTGGGTGGGTCCCAATCTAGGCCATGTGGGCTGAATTCAGCCAATGGGGTCGACCAGTACCATGGACCACATCTCCCAGCGGAGGGCCCTAAAAAGCCAGAAACTTTGAGCGTACCCCGTCTTTTCCAGCTGCTTCTCTGTGGGGCTGCTGGTTTCTCTGGCGTCAGGTCTCCTCGTGTGGGTGGGAGCGCCCTGAGGGGGTCTGTGTAGAACCTGAAACTCCTTCTATCCTTTATAAAAACCCACTTGGATCACAAACCAAGCTTTGGCGTGAATTCTTTCTCTTGGGAAGCCAAAGACCGAGGTATTTCTAATCCGAGAAAACTAATGGAAATGGGGCCTGTTGAAATCTCGGCCAGAGTCTAGGTGGCAGGGACTATTCTCCTGGCGGGGATGGCGGCAGGAGCCTACCGGCCAGGTCATCGGTTCACACTTACCAGCTCCTTCGAGGACGCAAGAGGCCTCCTACGCCCACACACTTCCCGTCTAGGAAGCCCTCGAGGGCAGCCCCGGCCCGCTCCGCCCGCGTGGGTGGCTGTGAGTTAGCATCCACTCGAGGCCGGGGTTGGTGTTTTCTTGGTGTGGGCAGACCAGCGAGGTGCCCACTCTCTGTGCAGTCCCGGGTCACCCAGCGGGGAGGTGCCCGGTGTCCGGCGCTGGCCCAGGCGGTCGCTCCACAGGCGGCTCTGGCTGCCTTCGAGGTCCGCGTGGTGCGCTTGTCCCAAGCCCTGGGCGCCCGGAAGCCGGAAAGGCTGAGGACGTGGCGCATGCGCGCAGAGCAGCCGGAAGTCAGGTCCTTCCGGCCGCCGTAGCTCGGGGCCCACGTGGAAATCCCCGCTGGGGTGCAGAACCGTGACTAACCGTATGAGTACATTTTGTTCGCTTCATTGAGCACCAGCGTCACCCTAGCTTTTTACGAAACGGAAGGCGCGAAAACTCCTCCGGTCTGTACCCCACCCACGACCCTCCGGTCTGGAGGAGACAGGGGAACTGACCCACTCCTCCATGTTTAAGAGCATTGACAGCCGAAGGCCCTCGGCTTTACATTCAGCTCAGCAGTAGACACCGCACCTGGCTTCAGGTGACACTGCCTTCCTAGGGAAGCCCATATCCGATGATGGATCAAAGTGGCCAGGCCCTTTTGTTCAAGGCAGAAACCGAACAGAAAGGTTGGTCCCAGCTCCAGCACTCTTCGTGGGATCAGTTGAGGCCTTTGCTTTGACTGTTCCCTCTATAAACTTCCTGCCTGTAGGTCTCCGTCTCAGGGTTTGCTTCTAGGGACCTGACTTTAGAGGGTTGGAAATCCAAGTCTGGACTTGGGAGAAAGTTTTGTCTGGGAGACAGAGATTCTGGGTCCATTTGTCATAACAAGGTTGGTGCATGAGGGACAGGGAGGGAGAGAGGGAGCTGAGGAAATCAAAAAGGAAAAATAACACTCCTCAGAGAGTGAGAGCCTGCAAATAGAGGGTGGTAAGGGGAAGGAAAGGCTGGGAAGGGAGCGGAGACCTCTCACTGCAGGCTGAGAGAAGTTGACAAAAAGCAGCCCAGGTCGCTTCTTTTTATTTGAGGGTCCTAGTATGTTCCAAGGTCTTTGGGTGACACAAGCAGTTTGAACTCGACTACGAACCTCAAAGTTGTTTGTTCAAACACACTCAGTGAGGCTGCAGAAGAAAGGCCTGGTGATCGCCTGTAAAGGCTACCGTCAAGACAACCCCATGGAGCAGTTCTGTAACATCGGCTTTCAATCCGCGGTTCGCGAACTTTCACAGGGGTCTCCCGATTCATAACAGCAAAATTACAGTTATGAAGTAGCAACGAAAATAATTTTATAGTTGGAGGTCACCACAACATGAGGAACTAACTGTATTAAAGGGTCACGGCATTAGGAAGGTTGAGAACCACTGCTCTAACATGTAAGGTTTTTGCGAGTCAGAATGGACTTGACAGCAATTGGTTTGATTTGGGGTTTTAGTACATTAAAAGATATTTAAACCAGAAGACCCAAAACAAAACAAAACCATATATTATTGAGAATGAGGGGGGTCGAAGCAGAGACCCAAAACCCATCTGTAGACAATAGGATATCCCCTCACAGAAGGGTCACAAGGAAGGGATGAGTCAACCAGGGCACAGTATAGCTCCAAAGAAACACAATATTTCTCTGTTTTTTTCAGGCTTTCTCACCCCCCCACTATCATGACCCCAGTCCTGTCTTTCAGTTCTGGCAAGACTGTTTTAGAGCAGAGCCGTGCCTGGGGTTCTCACTGGCTGTGACCTTTCTGAAGCAGATTGCCAGGCAAGTGGGTAGTTAATGAAGGCAAATGCCACTCCTTCCTCAAAGAGGCAAGGGTAGAGGGGCGTGCTCTCTGGGGCCAGGTGTGCGAGATGGGACCACTCCAGAGCAGGCGTGAATTGTGGTGTGGCTGTGATGGCAGAAATAAGGCCCTGAGATGTTGACCTTAGCAGCAGCCCAGCCCCTGCCTGCTCTAGTGGTTCAGCCCATGCTGTTTCCACTTCCAAGGTCCAAGGTCAGGGAAGGAAAGCCAGCTTGGGGGTTAATGAATGTTAAAGGATTCCCTTGTGTGCTAGGTTGGAGGGGAGAGGGGACAGAGGAACTTGGTTTGGTTAGGCTGTGGTTAGACCTCTTCTGAGGACCAGAGGTGGAACCTGGAAGCTCAGGGTCCTGGCTGAGTACCTGCATCATTGCCAGCCTCTCAGTCAGCCTCTCAAGCTTATTCTTCATTCTCCCAATCTCCCCTCCTCTCCATCTCCAGCTTCCAGGGCCAGAACCAGCAGTGCTGCCTTGCAGGGGAGGTGGCTGCTGAGTCTCCTAGGCAAGCATGCAGATGGTGACTAAGCCCAAGAAAACCCTATCCTTTCCCAGGACTCTCCAACCTATAAGTGCCCTGCCTCCCACCTCACCCACCCCTCTACAACCTCTGGCTCCCAGGAGTCCTTTGTGGAAATGGAAGTTGCTTGGGTGAGAGCCAGAACAGAGTAAGCCTCTGGCTCCTTATTAAAGAATGTGTGTGGATAAGGGAGGGGAGTGTGCTGAAAAATGAACGTGTCCCTTTTCCAATTTCTCTGCAGCTCCCACCTCCCACCCTGCTCATCTGTGCAGGTGGACCCCAGGCTTGTCATTAAGTCTCCATTTCTGACACCTCTGCAGTTTCCATGCCCCAGGCACCTTTGCCTCCTCTCAGTTTCAGCTGCCTGCTCCCTCCCAGCATTCCCCAACTCAGTCCCTCCCGCTCCAGTACCCTCCTCCCTTGTCAGCCCTCTGAACCAGCCTTCCTTAAGTAAGCCCGCACCCCACCCCGCCCCACTTCCCCTTGGCACTGGGCTGGTAGGGGCTAGAAGGGGAAGGGGGAAGGTAAGAGAAGCGCAGAGAACAGAGCAGAGTGGAGAGAGGCAACGTCTGTCCAGCCCATCTTATGCTCATCTTGCCGCCTTTCCATCTCTCTTTTTCTGGGGGTTTCTTTGGCCTTTTATTTATCAGTCATTCATTGTCGGCAGGTCAAACCTCTGTTAGATAGAACCGCGCAATAAAAATTCTGCTTTGGGGAATTTTACTGTCAATGCTCATAGCCAACTTACATTCTCTGCCAAGGGACGGGTTGTAGCGATCTGTTTTGAACCCTTACTCTGTCCATCCCTACCTCTATTACTACTCTATCAAGCGATGCATTGCACTGGGCAAATCTGCCCCCCAACATCTCTTTAAAGCGTTGAAGAGCAGGATTGTCACTTTGAGGCCTCAGGTGGGAAGGACCAAAGCCAAGGTATTTTCAACTGCCTTCTCTGCATGTGACAGTTGGACAATGAAGAAGGAAGAGTGCAGGAGAACTGATGTTTTTGAATCATGTTGGTGAAGACTATTGAAATTACCATAGACTGCTAGAAGAATAAACAAAACCTGTCTTGGAGGAAGTGCAGCCAGCATGCTCCTTAGAACTGAGGATGGCGAGACTTCACCTCCTATACTTTTGATATGTTATCAGGAGAGGCCACCCCCTTGAAAAGGACATCATGCTTGCTAAGGTAGAGGGTCGGTGAAAAGGAGGAAGACCTTCAAGGAGATGGAGTGACACCTGGGGCTGCAACCTTGGGCTCAAACCTAACCCTATGGAGGATGCTTGGCAGGCACCGGGGCTGTTCTGTTCTGCTGGACATAGGGTCGCTATGAGTTGGGGCCACTTTGACAGCATTGAACAACCACAACACCTCTTTCCCTAGCACCTACATGCCCTCACCCTTGGCCTCCTGCTGCAGCTGCCTCACGCCCACTCTATGCTGGTCCACTGTGGAAGGTGAAAGAGATTCCCATGGCCTTTCTGTCCCTTAGGTGAGCTCAGCACTGCTCTTCTTTCTTTCTTTTTAATCATTTTATTGGGGACTCGGACAACTCTTATCACAATCCATACATACATCCATTGTGTCAAGCACATTTGTACATTTGTTGCCATC
>NW_022111357.1:8314508-8319010 GCF_000313985.2 Echinops telfairi
CCCAATTTATTAAACGAAAAAGGGAAAATACAGTAAAACATTTTGGACGTTACAATTATCATTTATTAATTATTATATTATTTATGGCATCAAGCACGTACAGTATGAGCCAATCAGTGGCAGTAATGACAGAGCATGCACTGTTATGCAAAAACCGCGATAGAGTGAAGCCGCCGAAGTCGAAGCGCGAAGTGGCGAGGGTTCACTGTATAATGGTATCCTTTCTGCCCTTAAGTCACTTATTTCTAATACAATGTTTTATATGATACGGTGATTTCCATTCCTAAAGGTTTTTTTCCTTCCTTGTTTTCTGGGACTTTGTTGTCTCCTTATTTTTACCATACCTCTGCAGGGTTTTCTTTCTGGCATGTCCACTTACAATGGCAGATTGATCTGGCATTGGCTCCAGACACGGAAATGCAGCATAGACATTTATTTGTTTGCATTTCAAAACATGTGTAGCTTAGCTTGACATCAGCAAAGGCATCATTTCTGATGCCAAGGCACCACTATGGATTCCATCAGTGGTGCGTGGGAGCTGAAGCCTGGGAGTCATGAAGGTGTTGAGAGCTAAGCCTTGAAGCAGGGCTTTGATCACTCCATGCTGGGCCATGAGTCCAGACTCCGGACTAGAACCAGGCTCCCTCCCTAAAGCTGGGAGACGAAAAGGAACCTTTCTTGTGTTGTCAGGTAAGTACTGGACCACTAGCCACAAGGTCTGTGGTTTTAAATCCATCAGATGCTCCATGGGAGAGAGAAGACACTATCCACACCTGTAAAACTTACAAAGCCTCAGGAACCCTAAAATAGAGCCTCGATGAGATGGAGTTGAATTGCTGGCAGTAGGTTTGGGGTGTTTGTGTGGTTTTTTGTTTGTTTGTTTTATCTTTTTTGTTGTTGTTTTTAGTTGGTTAATTGGTACTTATAAATTCTTTTTACTTTCCTGGGACATGTGGACCTAGTGGAAGTGGGCTTCTCAGCCCAGACTATGGGAGGATTTGTGTCAACCCGGAGAGATCAGAAACCTTTATCTGTGCAGTGTTTACGTGAGTATGTCGTTCTTCTGTGCTACGTGGAGGGCTGGAATTTGGCATCATATACAGAACCCTCAACTCCCAAATTGAGGAGTCCAGTCCAGGAGAGAAATTTATCACAAGCCAGTGAACCCCACTGCCCATAGCAATGCACAATCAGCTTGGGGCATTGGAGGAAATCTGTAGAAGAAATGCTCACAAATAAAAATGATAACGCAATTAAGGAAATCTAGAGCCACGAGAGAGAACTTTTCTAAATATAGATAATAGACGTATCTTATTTTTAGTTGTTTTACATATTCAAAGAGGGAAAGAAAATTAAAAGTACATAATGTATAAGCATGATGTTATAAAAATTTAACAGATGAATTTTAAACAAACGATAAAAATAACACTTTAGTCTTTGAAAAACAATTCAAAGAATGAATTAGGTGGTCGACTAGACACAGCCAAAGATAGTTGGTGAATTCTAACTACAGCTCTGTGGAAATCACTTGGGATACAGCACAAGATAAAGGTCTGAAAAATGAAAACAAATGAACACGCTTAGACAAGGGAATGAAAAGCTTCAAAATATATCTAACAGGAATTCTCGAAGGAGAGAAGAGGGAGACTAGGGAAAGACAATTTTAGTGGAGATTAAAAAAACAGAAAAACAACAACAGTGCCATTAAGCCCATTCTGACCCAGAAAGGTAGAGTGGAGCTTCCCCACAGGGCTTCCATGGCTATGATCTTTTTAAACAGTTTTCTTGACATGTAATTCACACATCGTAAAATTTAATGTTTCAATCATGTTAAAAAGTATTATGCAGTCATCACTACAATCAATTTTAGAACATTTTCTCCTTTCTTTTTTAAAAAAAAATCATTTTATTGGGGGCTCATACAACTCTTATCACAATCCATACATACATCAATTGTGTAAAGCACATTTGTACATTTGTTGCCCTCATCATTCTCAAAATGTTTGCTCTCCACTTAAGCCCCTGGCATCAGCTCCTCATTTTTCCCCTTCCCTCCCTGCTCCCTGCTCCCTCATGAACCCTTGATAATTTATAAATTATTATTTTGGCATATCTTACACTGTCCGACATCTCACTTCACCCACTTTCCTGTTGTCCATCCCCCAGGGAGAAGGCCATATGTAGATTCCTGTAATTGCTTCCCCCTTTCCACCCCACCCTCCCTCAACCCTCCCGGTATCGACACTCTCACCACTTGTCCTGAAGGGATCATCCCCCTGGATTCCCTGTGTTTCCTGTTCTTATCTGTACCAGTGTACATCCTCTGGTCTAGCCAGATTTGTAAGGTGGAATTGGGATCATGATAGTGACTGGGGAGGAAGCATTTAGGAACTAGAGGAAAGTTGTATGTTTCATGGTAGCTACACTGCACCCTGACTGACTCGTCTCCTCCCTGCATTTTCTTCTTTCTTGTACTCATTATTACTAGTTCCCCATTTCCCCCAACCTTCCCGCCATAACACTACGAAAATATTTACCTAGTTACTGTCTCTGTAGATGCAGCTATCCTGGATTTAATATATAGGAGAACATCCAAAAAAGAAAACAAAATAAAAAATTCCCAACAATGATAACAAAATAAAAGATAAAAACCTCAATAGAAAAGAAAGCAGAAAATACTAAAAACTAGAACAAATTTTAAATGGGTCAAAAGTGAGAACAAACAATAAGGTGTTAAATTTAAACTTAACTACTTCTGCACTAATCCACTTTCACATTCCTGATCAATGGTCACAGGGGATTCACTAGAGGCTTAATCCAAAAGGGGACTGTGTAAATGAATTTGGGGCTAGCACCCTCATCCATAGCCATCTGCACTCTGGTTGCTCAGAAGTTAAGCTCTAATACAGTTCCTACCTCTGGTTTTGGATTTTCTTATTTATAATCCTTGGATCGCACAGGCTGGTGTGCTTCTTTTGTGAGGACTTGGCTGACACTTCACTTGGATGGGTGCTTATTTGAAGACAACCCCAGATGCTATTCTTTCTGATAGCCAAGCACCACCTGATTTCTTCACCACACTTTGTTACAGCACCCATATCTTAAATGATCTCTTCATGAGGACAAGTATTAAGTAGGACCATATCATAAGTACAATTTTTTCTTAGATTAGGGCTACAATTAAGTGTGAGTTAAAAGTCCATTTATACATCTATGGTTCATATGTCTCTGGTTCACTTTGGGACAGACAGCCTTATCATTTTACTGAGGAACATTATAAACCATCCCCATGTTGTTGTTGTTGTTGTTGTTGTTAGGTGTCATTGAGTCAGCTCCAAACGATAGCGACCTTATGTAAAACAGAACAAAACCCTACCCAGTCCTGTGTCATCCTCACAATGGTTCCTGTGCTGGAGCCCATTGCTGCACTCATGGTGTCAATCCACCTCCTCAAGGGCCTTCCTCTGTTTTGTTGCCCTTCTACTTTACCATTTGAGATATTTCAACAAGCTGATGAAACATCCCGTGTGACGTGATAATTCTGTTGATAGTATCATTAATTTAGCCAATGGTATAGAATTTAAAATACTGTTGAGAAGAAGGAAGTATACATGTTTTGGACATCTTTTTAGACTAAAATACATGGACTGTTGACTTGTACAGATTGAAAACTTAAGTGACTGGACACTACTTACATAAACAGTGAGGGTTGAAGAAAGGGCAAAATTTTTAATAATGCTTATTCCCAAAGGCTGAAGTATGTCTGCTGAACTGACATGTCATTAAAAAGCAGAGTATGAAAATAGTAAAGATTTGGTTGTCTTGAGTTGCCATTTGTAAAACAGTCTCAAAGCAAGAGACTTAAGCCAAGTCCAATGACTTCCAGATCTATACTTGAGATAATCATCTGCGTCTTCTCACACTAGGGAATTTCAGCCCTAAATCCAAGAGAGTAATTCAGTTCTTTTAATCTGCTACAGGTCCAATTCACTTAGTGGGGTTTCCAAATTGGATGCTGTGTACCTACCTCTAAAGGACAGAGTGCCCAGTCCTAGTTGTCTGTAGCATGTGGCCTGGGTCACCAAGGACTGTATAGAAATAGGTCAAAAGTGTCCACAGTTGTAATCATTACTCAAACTGATGGCCACATCTATCTCTTCTGGAATGGCTGGTTTGCGCACCTGACCTTTTACTTAACAGCCAGCACTTTAATGGCTATGCTACCAGCGCGTCTTATTAATAGTTATAATTCTCTAGAATTGAAGTATGATATGAACTCCCAGATTGAAAGTGAAAATCTTGTGCCAAGCAGGAAAAATTAACATAGAGATATACCCAGCACATCAGTATTAAATGACAAAATATTAAGAGAGGAAAAAAACATAAATCTTAAAAGCTACCAAAAAATTTACAGATAAAAGAATGACAACTAGAAAGCTGATGGTGCCCAGCTGTCAAAAGACATAGCATCTGGGGTCTTAAAGGCTTGAAGGTAAACAAGC
>NW_022111357.1:8319869-8353145 GCF_000313985.2 Echinops telfairi
ATGATCCCAATTCTACCTTTCAAATCTGGCTAGACCAGAGGATGTATACTGGTACAGATAGGAACTGGAAACAGGGAATCCAGGACATATGATCTCTTCAGGACCAGTGCTGAGAGTAGTGATACCAGGAGGGTGGAGGGAGGGGAGGGTGGAGTGGGGGAACCAATTACAGGATCTACATATAACCTCCTCCCTGGAGGATGGACAACAGAAAAGTGGGTGAAGGGAGACGTAGGACAGTGTCAGATATGACAAAATAATAACTTATAAATGATCAAGGGTTCATGAGGGAGTGGGGAGCGGGGAGGGAGGGAGGGAAATGAGCTGATGCCAAGGGCTTAAATGGAGAGCAAATGTTTTGAGATGATGAGGGCAACGAATGTACAAATGTGCTTTACACAATTGATGTATGTATGGATTGTGATGAGAGTTGTATGAACCCTCAATAAAATGATTTTTTTAAAAAGAATGACAATCAGACTAACAGAATCCCAGAGATCAGCTAAGAAGCTGGACCAGGCTCCAGATTCAGGAGGGAGCTGGACAAGGAAGCAAGTCTACATTTCAAACCATGGCATTGATGAAGATAGGGTCCAACTCATCCCAAACACTCAGTACTGAGACAGACTGATGTAAGACCCCTGCCCTGCCTGATAATGCAGCAACTCTTGGAGGACAGCCTGATGGGAGAGGGACAGGCAAGGGCTGATACTTCAGGGATGACGCCCAAAGTTCTGGACTCTGAATGGCTAGTCTCTGATAACACTGGTCCTAACGCCCTGCCTCTCCTAGGAAAGACAAACATTTAAGAGGATGCTGAGAGGACCAGAGCCTAGCCTCACAGTAATAGCCCAAGTTCTGGTCCCAGCGGCCAGGCCAGGTCCTCCCTCCTTCAGCCATGAAGAAGGCAAAAGTTCATGGCCAGTGGGATCCAGGTGGCAGCTTTGGGCTGGAGGCAATGAGTGAAGCTGAGTTCTGAGCAGGGAGAGGCTGAGCGTGCCCACGTGCCTGGGCCCGCGTCTGCATTAATTACCCACTGACATGTATGTGCTGTGCTATTTTAATTAAGGGAGAGCTCCTCGGAGCAAACCAGCTGCTGTGTATGCTGTCAAGCTGTCCTTACACACAAGGACGAGTGCCACAGAGACATCCCGTGTGGAACTACCATTAAGTCCCTCAGCTCCTTGGCACAGTCGTACCTCCCCCAGACCCTACCTGGTGGTCATAATAGGCTGAAGAATATCAAAAGCAGGAACTCCGTTTTGGGTCCAGACTTGAACTTTTGCGTGAGACTTTGGTGACATCCTTTAACCGGTCTGAATCTTAGCTTCCTCATCTACAAAATGGGAACAGCAATACTTACCTTGTCATGAGGGTTATGATAAGAGCGTCCATCACCTGCTTCATCCAATGCCTGGACCAGAAAACTCACTGCCACCGAGGCTATTCCAACTCCTTGGGACCCTAAAGAACAGAGCAGAACTGTCCCTGTGGGTTTCCAAGACTGTAAGTCTGTTTTCAACGTCATTTTTATTATTATTTATTTTAGGGGTCAAATGCATTTTAAAAAATTTATTTATTTGGGGTGCATCATTCTTTTGTTGCTCTGGGTCACACTGGCTGTATTTCCAATGTTTGTGGTTGGAAGCGGTTGGTGAGGGCAGGCAGTTTGACCACTTTGCTGCCATCGGCTGAGGATGTCATGGGAAACGGACTTAGCTTGGCATCCACAGCCAAGGGAAGGCAAGAGCTCTGCTGCGGATCTCCAGCCAGCAGCCACATTCTCATCAGGTTGGCAGGGTAACAGGGGTGGGGGAACATCACTGCTGCAGGTCATCATTCAGGGTCGTACCAGATCGTGTACATTTCTTGCTAATTGGGCTGCCGGAGTTTGGAGAGGTCTCAGAAGAGTCAAGGCCAAGGAAAAGGAGAAGGGGGTCTAACTTGGCGCCATATTCAAGACCGTAAGTCTTAATGGGAGTAGAAAACCTCATCTTGCTCCCTTTCAATGGGTGGTGGTTTCATGAGATTAACTGATGCTGATTTCTTGAGGTTCTGCCAACCCTGAGGTTAGCAGCCCAAAGCATAGCCCACTTTGCCACCAGGGTTCCTAGAGCCCAATAAATATAAGTCCATTTTCCTGGCCAGTGTAGGATTCCCTACCAGTCCCTTTGCAAGTTCATAGTGGCCAGAGAGAAATCTTAAGCCGAAACCTACATTGGAGAAATCTATAGTTCCCGTCATGGGAACTCTCTGTCTTTTCTATATTATAATTTCTGTGTTCAATGAAACTCTTGCTTTCTCAGGAGTGCTGCTTCCCAGCTCCCATCTATCAAATCACTAGCCCTTTCCCCCAATTTCCTTCGTTGCTTAGCAAATCCCTAGGTAGACTAAGTCGTCTCCTCAAATGACAAACTCACTGCAGTGCGCCCATTCTGACTCACAGTGACCCCAGAGGACAGAGGAACACTGGCCCGGTGAGCTTCCGGAGTTACTTTTCATGGGAGTAGGCAGCCTCGTCCTTTTCCCGCAGAGCGGTTGGTGGGTTCAGACTATTGACCAATATGTAGCCCGGTATGCAATCAGGGCTCCGTGCAGTTGCCTAGAGGTTCTTAAATGCACATGAGCCTTTTGACGATGGAGTCATGCTGCAGCTCCAAGCCAAGGAACAGGTGGCGCTACCAGAGCTGGGCTAGACAAGAGAGGATCTTCCTCTGGAGCAGCAGTTCTCAACCTGTGGGTCTCGACCCTTTTGGGGGTCACATGACCCTTTCACAGAAGTCGCCTAAGACCATGGGAAAACACCTATTTCTGGTGGTCTTAGGAACGGAGACAACGCTCCTCTATCCGTCTCCAGGAGGGTCCGCCCACATGCAGATATGCCTGCATACGAGGACCTGGTGTGCATGCAGATATGCCCACATACGAGGACCTGGCGTGAAGACTGTTACCCATGCTACACCATGCTTCAAGACACAATTTTATTTATTTGTCATTAGCAATAACTATTTCACAACATATAATTACACTGTCTTTATGTTCAGTTTGTAATAATGAAAATACATGCTGCCTATCAGATATTTACATGACGATTCATCACAGTAGCAAAACTACAGTGATGAAGCAGCAATGGAAATCATGCTATGGTTGGGGGGTCACCACCACATGAGAACTGTGTGAAAGGGACACCGCATTAGGAAGGTTGAGAATACTGCCCTAGAGCCTTTGGAGAAAAGCTCTGACCGTGACATCGTGCCCACACCTGAGTTCAGACCACAAGAACTGCAAGACCGTCCGTTTCTGTTGATCTAAACTCACATGCAGCTATTCTTACTGAAAGGAGTTGCTGGATGATGCCAGTACTTAAATGCCCAACTAGTAATTGGAAGGTTAGTGATTCAAATCCACCCAGAAGTGTCTCGGGAGAAAAGCCTCGCATTTGACATCCGTAGGTCACAATCTTTAACATCTATGAGTGTGTTCTACTGTGCTGCACACACGGGGTCCCCATGAGTAGGTGTTGACTTGGTAACTGGTTTTGTTGTTGTTGTTGCCTGTCCTCACTGACTAAATCAATGGATGAGGGAGCTTTGCGAGGGGGCGGTGGCCGAGTTGAGACTGAGCTGTTCAATGGTCTACCCTATGTGCATGGGTGAATCTGTCACCACAGGACTCTCAATGGCTGCTTTCTCCGAAGAAGATCATCAGGTCTTTCTTCTGAGGCACCTCCTGTTGGCTTTGAGCTGCCAGCTTTCCGAGTAGTCGCTGAACATATTAACCATTGGCACCACCCAGGAACTCCACCTGGAAGACAAGTGGAACTTCACTAGGGACAAGGAGGAAGGGGCTGTGATTGCACACCCAGAGATAACACCATGTGGAAATCCCCACAGGCAAGAGAGGGCAGACGTTTCTGAGGAACCGAAAGGGGGTTGGCAGACTTGGAGAGGCTCATAGCAGTCCAGGAGACGAGAGATGTGAGGGGTGAGGCTAGGGAGGAAGGATGTGAGCCCAACGCACCTGGTAAGCCATGTTCAGGGTTGAACTGTAGCCTGCAGGGAACAAGAAATTAGTGAATGTTTTTATGCAGCAAAAGGATGCAGTCAGATTTTTATCTTCAAAAGACCCTTTGGATCCGGTTGAGAAAGTAAGGCAGAAAAGGCAAGGACGGATGTAGAGAGCCCAGTTAAAGAAGAGTTGCTTTGATTTAGTTTAAAGCCAGGGGAGGGAGGTCTAAAGTACACTTTTCTTAGAGGTTTGTAGGAGGTAAAAATATAGAATTAATATTGATTGAACTTGAGAAGTCAAAGAGGGCAAAGGCAGAACAGACCAATTACAGGAGGTAGAAGGTCGAAGGAAAATCAAGAGAAGAAACAGCCAGCGGCAGAGCTCCAGGAAGGAAGAAGCAGTCACCAGTATGTCGTGCTGCCAAGAGGCAGTACATCCGGAGACTGAGAAATAACATTGAGTGTAGTCCAAAAGCCTGAACGAGATGGCTAGCTCCCTTGGTGAGCAATTGAGTGTGTGCGTGTGCGTGCGCGTGTGTAGGGGAGTCAGCAATGACTGAGGTGTCAGGGGATGATTGGAGTGATCAGGGAAATGAAAAGATGGGATAAGAAGGGAGAGAGTGAGTGAAGACAACTTTTAAAAGGAAATTGACCATGGATGGCAGGAGAGAGTGACAGATAGAAAAGAATGTAGGATAAAAGTACTTTTTTTCCCCCAGATGGAAGAGCTGTGAACATAATTATACCTAAGGGGAAGGATTTGATTGAGGAGACTCCAGATGGGGAGTATAGAGAGGGTAGTTGAAGGAGAAGTTCCAGAGGAACTCAGAGGGAGGAGACCGAGCATCCAGGAGCAACGAACCCTAGACACGTCTGAGATGGGAGGAGGCAATGATGGGAGCTAGTGCCAGTAGGTTCCAATTGGGGGTGGCCATCCTGGAAATGAAAAGAGTCTCCGGACAGTCCTTCACCCCTAGTGATGGGCCTGTGAAGGAAGAGGCGAGATGACAGGCGGAGAGCAAAACCAAGAGCTGGTGGCGATGTGGATTTGATAAGAGGATTTTGAAGCAGTCCTTGGGGAACAGACTGGGAACTCGTGAGAGGCTTGTGTGCTGGGCCGAGGCCCCCAGGAAGGAACAGCAAACAGGCAGCGCTTCTTGGAAGGCACTCTTCCTTTCCCCCGGCTCAGCTTTTCCACCACACAAGTGAGGGTCCGTCTGCATGCTGCTCACCTGCTGAGGATGCCCTGGAGGTGCCAGAAGGAGACGTGCAGAGGCTTCGGGCTGCTGAGTTCCTACGGATGTCCTCGGAGAGGAACATGATAACGGTGCATCTGCCTGGGGGATCAGAGCTCTCCCGGGCAGGAAATTGTGACTTGGCTCAGGGGCATGAGAGTCGTGAGCCCTCGTCATCTGGAGAGAGGCAGGCAAAGGAGGAGACAAAGTCTGTTCTTCCAGGCTTGCTTGTCTCTCTGCCTCCCTAGACCCACCGATTCGCTGTTGACCCTAATGTCCTGGAGCAAAGCTACAGGGCAGTGAAGCCATTTGCTCACTGAAGTGTCCTCCCCAGCTCAGGGATGTTGAATCAGCTCAGGCCTCCTCAGGATGGAAGACTCTGAGTTTGACTTTGTGTAGACATGTGAGCCTCTGTGAGTGTGCACGTTGCAAACACATGCCTACATACATGTGGGACTAAGTGGGAGGGTCTGTGAGAGTGTATTTGTGAGCATATAGGGGAGTGTATGTGTTTGTGTATCTTTGGGCATGTGTAAATACGCGTCCTGGCCAAGCAGGTAAACTTGTATGTGATTCTGTGCATGCCAGGTAGATGGATGAGAGCCTTTGTGTTCTCTGTGTATCTCTGAGGGTATGTGTCTGTGAACCTGGTTTTTTTGTGTGTTTAAAGCAATTTTTATTGTGGATTTGCAAAGGCATTTGACTGTGTAGATTATAACAAACGATGGCTAGCTTTGAGAAGAACAGGAATTCCAGAGCACTTCATTGTTCTCACGCATTCCACATGTACCTAGATCAAGAGGCAGTTGTGCAGACAGAACAAAGGAGAGCTGCCTGGTTAGAAATCAGGAAAGGTCTGCGGCAGCAGCATTATACCCTCTCACCATACTTATGCAATCTGTATGCAGAGCAAATCCTTAGAGAAGCGTGTGGCATCAGGATTGGAGGAAGGCTGATTAATAACCTGCGATATGCAGATGACCCCACCTTGCCTGCTGAAAATGAGGAGGGCTTAAGTTTTTGTTATTGAAGAGATCAAGGATTTCCTCCTTCAGTATGGATTATGACTCAGTGTAAAGAAGGCCAAAATCCTCACAACTGGACCAATAGGTAACATCATGATCAATGGAGACTAAGATAAAGCTGGTACTGAGAGAACTTGTCTGTAGCAATCCGCTGATAGAAGACACATATTTAAACATGTTTTATTTATAATAAACCCATGCAAATAGGAACTGGAGCCCGACTAGCAATCCTTTGTGACTTTCCATACATATTCCTCATTTGGTCCTTCCAACCTTGTGAAGGACACAGACTAAAACATTCAATAAGCATCACACATATTCCCAGTCAGAAATTGTGTTCAAGGTTTCTGATAAGACAGAAAAGAATTCCACACACAGAATGACACCAATATGTGTCAGAGAGTGTGTTGCATGTGTCTGGTGTGTGGGAGTGAGAGTGTATTTGGTTAATGTCCGCATGAATAGTGGAGACATGGACGCTGAAGCACACCCTTCCCAGTGTTGACACCCTCACATTTGCCTAGGTCAAAGAGCAGTAAGAGTGCGTGTGTGTGTGTGTGTGTGTGTGTGTGTGTGTGTGTGTCCCACTTGACAGCACAGGTAGAGAGATGAACTACTCATTGGAGATGTCTAGCATCACATGGCGTTGTAAGTGGATACCTGTAACCCTTGAGCATACCACAATAGCAACAGGAAGTCCAAGCACGGGTTGCTACAGGGTCCAGTATAAGTTATACATAGATTTGTGACTGCACAGAAGACTGGCATCTCTTAACTTCTGAGTTATTCAAGTCAATGATATAGCTCATCTCAACACTCACTGCTATTGAGTTGATGCCAACTCCTGGTTTCTATGAATTTTGTAAGCCTGTTTGGAGAATTAATGACCTCACATGGGGAAATGAAACCCTGACTGAGCCTGTTGTTAGGTGCTGTGGAGTCTGTGTTGACTTATATAAAACCTAGTCGTTACATGTTGGGCTGCGATCGAAACCACGGGCAGCTCCTTGGGAGAAAGACTGGGCTATTTAGCCTCATAAACAGTTACACTCTCAGAAACACATGGGGGTCGCTATGGGTCAGCGGTGACTCGATGGTACTGAGTTTGGTATGTACAAGAGAACAAAACATTGCCCAGACCACATAATCTTCCATATGTTTCAGTCCATTGGTGCAACCACTGTGTCAATTGAACTCACTGAGGGCTTTTCTAGGCGAAAAAAGAACCCCAAATTCAAATATCTTTTACAGGGATTCTTGTATGAAGCCTCAAGCAGAACAAACAGATTCTTGTATTAAGCCTCGAGCAGACACGGACAAATCCCCTGCTGAGGGAACTCATCAGCGTGAGGCCACCTTGATGCCCTAAGGATTCAAAACCACGTGGCTGATTATAGACAACAGAAAATAAAGGAAATTATCACAAAACCACGACTGGTGGAAGATCAATTCATCACTGTCACAGGCAGGACACTGACGTGGAGGAGGGACCTTGGCTGGGACACACACAAATTCAGATTAGAAAAGCTGCCGGGATTCCTCCTGGGGCCCTTTGCTCATTTGGCTACTTGATGGTCAAGGCGTGATCTAGGACCATGTGATCTTGCTACCCCAATTTCCATTTGACATGTATCCATACATCAGTCAGGACACGTCCAGGTAAGTTCCATGAGGGCAAGACCACTTCTTAGCCCGGTAATTAATAAAGTAGTACAAATGGCTCAGTGCAACTCACCTCCGTGAGACAGCTAATACACTGGCAGTCCTTCAAGTCTTGAGGCCCACCAGGTAGTCCTTGAATTGCTGTAGAGCAATTCAAGCTATCTGGCCACAGCAAGGCAGGTCACCAACAGTCAGCCAGATGACAGGGTCCCACAGTCCCCAGCTCAAGCGATGTATACTCCAGTAGTGTGGCAAAGCAGGTCTTGAAGGAAGCTCAAACTACAGTGACACAATCCATGGGTTAGGTGTTCCACAGGTAGTGCAGCTTGTAAATTGAGGCAGGGAACAAGCTGAGGCAGCCACATACTGGTCCTATGATCAAAGAGCAAGAGACAAGAAAGGCGAGGCTCGCCAAGACATTTATCTCTTTTTTTTTAAACATTTTATTAGGGGCTCATACAACTGTTATCGCAATCCATACACACATCAATTGTGTAAAGCACATTTGTACATCATTCTCAAAACATTTTCTCTCCACTTAAACCCCCGACATTAGGTCTTCATTTCCCCCCTCCCTCCCCGCTCCCCCCTCCCTCATGAGCCCTTGATAGTTTATAAGTGGGTATTTTGTCATATCTTGCCCTGTCCGACGTCTCCCTTCACCCACTTTTCGGTTGTCTGTCCCCCAGGGAGGAGGTCACATATAGTTCCTTATAATCGGTTCCCTCTTTCCTACCCATTCTCCCTTTACCCTCCCTGTTTTGCCACTCACACCACTGGTCCTATAGGGCTCATCCGTCCTGGATTCCCTGTATTTTCAGTTCCTATCTGTACCAGTGTACATCCTCTGGTCTAGCCAGACTTGCAAGATCGAATTCGAGTCATGGTAGTGGGAGCGGGGAGGAAACATTTAGGAACTAGAGGAAAGTTGTATTTCTCATCGTTGTTACATCGCACCCTGACTGGCTCATGTCCTCCCCGAGACCCCTCTGCAAGGGGATCTCCAGTGGCCTACTAATGGGCTTTGGGTCTCCACTCCGCACTCCCCCCATCATTCACTATGGTAAAATTTTTTGTTCTGATGATGCCTTATACCTGATCCCTTTGACACCTCGTGGTTGCATAGGCTGGTGTGCTTCTTCCATGTGAGCTTTGTTGCTTTGACATTTATCTCTTGGCCCTTCAATTAATCCCACATGTGTTCATTGGCCATGTTGGCACAATAAACCTACCTATTACAGTCATACTCCTTCAAGTGGGAGCTCAAGTCTATTCACAGACTATACCTTATCCATATATACTAGGGGGTACCCCCCCAAAATGGATTTTTTTCCCCAGAACTATGTATTTACATTTTTTAACAAAACAACCTTATCACCTTCAAAGTACTCTTCATTACACTTAAGACACTTGTCAAATCTATGGTTCCATTCTTGGAAACATTTTTCAAACTCATCTGTTTAAATGGCTGACAGCACTTCCCTTTTTTCCCCACCTCTTCTACATTGTCAAATCGCTGTCCTTTCATGTCCCTCTTCAATCGAGGAAACAAAAAGAAGTCTCATGGAGTGAGGTCAGGTGAGTAAGGTGTGTGGGCCAAGAGAGGCACACTGTTTTTTGCCAAAAACTAGCACACTGAGATGGCCGTGTGAGCAGGTACATTGCCGTGGTGGCAAAACCAGTCCTCTGTCTGCCACAAATCAGGCCCTTTTTGTTGCACACTGTTACGCCATCCTTTCAGGTTGACAATACCCAATTCTAATTGTATCAATTATCAATTAATATGAAGGAGTTAAAAAAAAGTAGTGGGAAAATGGAATTAAAAATAATAGAATTTGTCCACGAATTTTTTGAAGGCCCTTGTATATCTTGTTACACCAATTCCTGGTGGTTTTGTTTGTGTCTGTGCATTTGGATTTTTAACACAGAGAAAGGCTATATGGGCAGTAGATGAAGGACAGAGTTCTTTCAGCATGTGATCCAGTCCCAGGGCGATAGAGAGAAGGAGTGAGGTATGACTGGCTTGAAATGCAGCCAGTTGTGCAGACTCTTTACTCTATGCCCAGTGGCCTGGTCCCAGGTGCCTGGGATATTTTCACTTGGCTGGGTGACTGGGCATGAAGTCTGACTTATCTCTGGGTGGTTAGAATCTAAGAAGTGCCACAGAAATGGCTGGTGATGAGGATTTGGATATATGGGAAGATAAAGTCTAGATCAACTTTCAGGTGGGAATTGGATTTATAGTGATTCATCCCTGCTGGGGCAGTGGTTATACGTTGGGCTGCTAATCGCAAGGTCAGCAGTTGAAAAGCACCAGCTGTTCCAAGAGGGAAAGATGGGAATTGCTACGCCTGGAAAGAGTTACAGTCTCAGGAACCTACAGAGGAGTTCTACTCTGTCTGTAGGGCTGATTGGCTTGGTGGCAGTGAGTTTGGCTTGGCTTATCATCCACGTAGTGATACATGTGGAATTTGCCTACCTTGTCCCTTGTCAGTTGGCAGTGCAAACGCCATAGGTGGAAGGGGAAAATGGGGTGGGGATGGGCAACACAAGGAAGGAAAAAGGAAAAGGGAAGGAAACTCACATAGTCACCATCAATTCTGTCCTTTCTTGTCTGAATTTTAGCCCAATCTTTTGAGGAAGACAAATGTAGTGACAATAGGGAAACTATTTTGACACATCCTCATCTGGACTCTTTTCCCTAACAATGACACTGCCTAACAGATATTGGCCACTGGTCGTGTGCCAGCCCAATGCCAGGTACTTCGTTGTATTGTTAGCACACCTGTGTTCTGAAGGTAAGTCATTTGTGGAGCTAGTAAACAATACCACCAACAACCCCAGGTCTGCTGACTCCTCACTTTATATTGCCCCATCTAGAGGGTGACACCTGTAGACCAAATAAAAGTGTATTTAATAAAAAATGGTTTGTAAATTTTAATAAAACACATCCTCATCTGGACTCTTTTCCCTAACAATGACACTGCCTAACAGATATTGGCCACTGGTCGTGTGCCAGCCCAATGCCAGGTACTTCGTTGTATTGTTAGCACACCTGTGTTCTGAAGGTAAGTCATTTGTGGAGCTAGTAAACAATACCACCAACAACCCCAGGTCTGCTGACTCCTCACTTTATATTGCCCCATCTAGAGGGTGACACCTGTAGACCAAATAAAAGTGTATTTAATAAAAAATGGTTTGTAAATTTTAATAAATGAGAAAGAAGGGGCTTTGTCGTGGTGGAAGAGACCTACTGAAGACCCCAGAGGTAAGCATAAAAGTGTCAGTCACGGCATTGATATCCTATTGGTCCAGAGTGTTAACATTTTATATCCTTAATCTGTATAATTTTATATAATTTTATGTAGTAGAGATGATTGTACCCATTTTTTAGGTGAGAAAACTGACACTCAGAATGGAAGTGACTTGTCCTAGAAGCAGAACTGGGACTAGACCTCAGATCACACTTTTCTTTCCCTCCACAACTTTATCCAACCCTACCTCTTTATAAGCCCAAATCAGTGGTTCTCAGCCTTCCTAATCCCATGACCCTTAATACAGTTCCTCATGTTGTGTTGACCCCCCCAACCATAAAATTATTTTCATTGCTACTTCATAACTGTAATTTTGCTACTGTGATGCATCGGCGACCCCTGTGAAAGGGTTGTTCAACCTCCAAAAGGGTCGCAACCCACAGGTTGAGAACCGCTGCTCTAAGTACACAGTCTCATGCTGACCCGTGACTAAGAAGCTCAGGCAGCTGTGGTGAGGGTCTTCCCCATGCCCACTCACTGGGTAAGTCATTATAAGCTAAGCAGCCTAGGAAACACAGATTGACATAGACTCCCCGACACCACACAGACCTCCAGGGACAGACTAGAAAAGGTCCTTGGACAGGGCAGGCTCTAGTTTAGCAGGGGCTTGCTTGGTGGCATATTTGAGCTATGTCAATAAGGAGACCGTGAGATTGGACTTTGACCTTAATAATGGGACTGTCAGATAAAGAGGGCATGAGAGGTGGAAGAAATTCTAAAATGCAACATGCCACGGATTGAATTGTGCCTCCTCCAAATATGTGTCAACTTGGTTAGGTCAGGAGGTCCTGTGTTGTGTGTTTGTCCTCCATTTTGTAAACTCAGGTGACGATCCTCTAGTTTGTGATGTGTTGTGACTCTTGACCTCTCTGTGTTACCGAGGTTGGATTATGTTAAGAAGGATTAACTTATGTTAATGAGTGAGGGTTCAGTTGTCTAGTATGCTAACGATGATGCAACACCTTTCCCCCTTTGGGTCATAAGCCTGAACTGAGTTACTGGCAGTTTGCTTGGGATCTGATCACCTTTCATTTCGAAAGGACAAAAGGAAAGAGCGCAGGGAGGGAGGGACCTGCATTGATAATGCCCTTGCTTCCTAAATTATGAACAAATAAATGTATGTCCTTTTAAAGCCATCTCCCAGTGGCATTTCTGTTGTAGCAGCACTAGATAACTAAGATAGAACTGAACGGACCTAGCAAAGGGTTTTTTTTTCATTTTTGGTAGGATCTGGTCAGAAGGTTCCCTCTGGATTTGCCAGATAGGCTAGCTAGCAAGACGCCCAGTTACCTTTCCAGAAGCAAACTGTTCCAGATGGTATTTCAAAGGTGAGCGGGGCTTGGAGGAAAGGCAATGTATTTAGAAAGAATGACTTGTTTATTCCTGGATTAGGAGGGTGGGCTCAGGTATGAACCTACATGTTAGAATGCCTGATGCCATGTGCAGAGTCAGGCTCCAGGTTCAGAGAAGTGGGAAGGGAGGAAGTCCCAAAACGTCTGGGCCACTGGGCAAGGATTCTCTGCATCCATCCTCACCTCGATCTTGGGCCTCCTGGAAGCTATCAAGAGGAAAAATCACATCACATCACATCAGAAGCTTAGATGGCCTGGCTTGTGGCACCCTTTGGCTTGCCTTGGCATAGGTCATCACATAGGGCCCCTGGATGCTGCCTGATGCCTCCTTAATGCCATTGGTGAGCTCATTAAGTCGATCTTTTCCCTCCCCTTAGTCTCCTAGCTCTGAGCTGTCGCCGCAGCGACTCTCAGTCTGGAGCTGGGTTAACCCTTCGTGCTTCTGGAATGGGGTTTGAGCTTAATCCTGTAGTTTGAGGTCAATCCCATAGATTCAGAAAGGCCAACTAGAGCTCCATTTGGGGAACAGGATCTTCCACCCTTTACAATCCCGCTTTGAACTGCACGTGTTTTAGGAAACTCCGAAGTTGTTACACCAAGAATGGCCAAGAGCTCAGAAAGAACTTACTAGGTAGACGTGGCAGTAGACACGACGGTGCTATACACACACATATAAAAATTCATGAGTTCTACAGTCAAGACGAGCAGCCCTTACTATAAGTTAATTATGGCATAATAAATACAAGAGCTTCTTTCTTACTCTCCGACTCACCACCGATCACCCCAGGCAGTGTGTCCAGGTCGCGGGCTCATGAACATGAGATAATATAGATATGTGTCTAGCATGAGCCCCAACAAATGACAGGCACTCACAAAATGCAAATGACAATCATGCATCAGTGCACATCATGTTCTGAGGCTGCAGAGGGGTGGTGTCAGAGCTGATCGGAGCGCCCCCCCCACCCCCTTCCTATCCATGGAGCATGGAGCTAGTCCCTGAGAGTAGAAGGGGACTCAGGCCTTAGTAAAGACAAGGAAAAAGCAATGTCCCTGTCTCCAGGAGCAGAATACAAAAACCCCAAATCATAATTAAAAGATGCCCTGCAACTCTCTTGGCTGCATAAATTTTGAAGATGAAAGTAAATGATTAAAATAATTAAACACTTCAAGCTGACAAGCTGGAGCAGAATCTTGCCAGCGGACGTTTGTCAGTAATTAGCTAATTAATCCTGGCGCAGATTATAAGCCATAACAAACCAGTCAGGCTGAACAGAGCCGGCTGCTCAGAATTATACTTTTTAAAAAGATGAGAAAGGTGGGGGGAAGAGAGAGAAGACCAGGGGGAAGAATGAAAAATAAGAAAAAGCATGACATGTGTGTGGCCCCTGGTTTTACCCCACCAGACAGTGTGGACCCAGCCAACAGCAGACTTCCTGTAGTGCCTGGGTCTGTGTCGAGATCAGAGGCCCAGAGCTTGTTGGGACTGCAAGCCGAATAGATACTGGAGAAAGGGAGGGGGGGTCCTCTGTGCCTTCTGGCCTCCCAAACCAGAAGAAACAGTGGGCAAAAGTCCAGTTAGGAGGTGAGGTGCACATCAGATGGGTACGGTATTATTCCATGCAGCAAAGGACCCCAACAGAGACAAGGGCCAAGTAATGTATCAGACACCACCATCCAAGCCGTCTGGGAGCAGGTTAAACTCCAGACTAGTGCTGTCCAAAGAACATATCGTACAGGTTACAGCGAGAGCCACATGGGTAATTAAATAAAAAGAACAGGTGTGATTAATTTAATAAAATATTTAACCCAACATATCCCAAATGTTATCATCTCAGCAGATAATTAAATCACAAGATAGCTGACATTCTTTTTACAAAGCCTTCAGATTCTGGTATGTGTTGAACACAGCCTGTTGTAAGAAAGAGCTCAGTAGGCCCATGTGGCTAGTGGCGACCACTGTGGACATGAGAAGAAGCAGGGGAGTGGGGTCCTGAGCCCTGGGGCAATCTGCAGTAGAAGCAAAGCCAGACCAACATGACACGACCTCCTCATTGTCCGGTTTTTCTCTTCCAGGTCATTCTCCACCCAGCGGCTCCTGCTGGCTCTTTAGAGTCTAATTCGCCTCAACGTCAAGGATCTTTAAGATGAAGCGTTTCAGGAAGAGAGAGGTGAGTCCAGAGGGACTGGCTGTCTGCCCTGGTGCAGCCACATGGGACAGGCGAGGACAGAGAGTTTTGGCCTAAAGCCTAGCGTGTGGGTGCTTCTGTGCACAGCTGTGTGTTTCAAGGCTCTCCTGGACATGAGCGCTGACCCTCAGAGAACCCTGCAGCTGTAGTCCTGAGGATGGAGGGGTGCACTCAGCTTCCTTCATAATAATCACAGCATGCAGGGGACAAGAGATGGGACATTTCACTCCCGTGGACGGTTCTGGAACAATTGTCCGAGGGGATCTGTCTTTGGAAACTAACAAGGATCTTTTTGAGGTGAGCATCATGATGGAAGCCCTCTGAGGAGGTGTGGAATCTCTCAGAACCACAGACAAAGCTCTGGTAGGACTTCGGGAAGCAAGGGCACAGCCTTGGGTCTGTGCCGACAGACTTTCTGGTACAGCCTCTGCTCCTCTGTCTCCATTGCCTGGACGAGCGTTCTGCAAAGGAGGGTGGGAGTTAGGAGGAGAAGATGGACTTGCGGGTGTGGGGGGCGGGGTGGGGGAGATGCTGGGGGTGGATGGCTTAGCCACCACTCAGACTGAAAGGCAACGGAAACTATCTTCCCTTCTAACCTCAGAATAAAATAACCCTTCTCTTACTCCCAAACGTCATCTTTGTCAAGCCTGTGTCTCCTGCCTGCAGGAAAAAGGGGCTCCTTTGTTGAACACACAAGGAGACATGATGGACTATGCATCTTGGCCACTAGTCCGGGTTCACATTAGCATAAAGCAGTGTTGCTTAGGGCCAGGGAGGAGCACCGAGAATCCTGTGGTAAGACAGGGCTCAGAGATGTTCCTGTGAATCAGGGTGCCCAGGGAAGACCCCAACAGGGAGATGAGCTGGAGCTGAGCCTTGGTGCGGGAGAGAGGAAGAAGAGGAGAGAGGAGAAAGAGAGTACTCTGGAATTTAACACAGCTTCTTTCATTCACATAGCTCTTCAGAGCTCACAAAATCTGTTCACATGTGTAATCTCATTTCATTCTCACTGGGCCGTAGGCTCCCAGAGGCACTGTCTCATTTGAGAGGCAATATAGCATAGTCATTAAGAATGCAATCTTTGAATTTCTGGTTAAATGTGGCAGATGGAATACTTGCATTTATATCTGCTCCCTCAACAAACCTCACTAAAATAAAGGTAAAATAATATGAAAGAGGCAATAGCGGACCCCAGATGTCAACACATTTTTGGAAGATGGCTAGCGGATGAAGGAGTGGGCGGAACTAAGATAGCTGCACACCAAGTGCTACTGCAAGGATGCCGAGGAGAAGTCAGCCAAGTGGAGACTCCAAACCAGGGAAAGATTTAAAAAAACAATGGAAGAGAACTGGTACTGCAGAAAGTGTGAGTGAGGCAGGGAATGGGTTAAAAGTCTGTGTAAGAAGAAGGCTCCTTCCACGATCAATTAGCAATAGTCCACAAAGACCCATCATCCATCTGATGAAAATGGTGTGGGGGCCACATCTGACCTCCTCCAGCTACCCAAAGGGGAAGGACACTACAACTCCACACACCCTCCCCACACCCCCGGTGATTGCCCACCCTTCTTCTTCCTCTCCTGACACCAACTACCCCTTCCACAGCATTCTGCCTCTCGGATGGGTGCCCTCATCTGCTGCAATGGCTGCACATCACTCTCACAATTATAGGTTTATTAAGATAGTTCATAGGTTCCAAGTGAGGTTAGAAGACCTTAAGTATACAATCCTTTTCTCAAAGCTAAAAGACACCCCTTGCTGAGGGGTGGTGGGGAGGAGACGAGCCAATCAGGGTGCAGGGCAGCAACGATGAAACATATAACTTTCCTCTAGTTCTTAAATGCTTCCTCCCCCGCACTATCATGATCCCAATTCTACCTTACAAATCTGGCTAGACCAGACGATGTACATTGGTACAGATAGCAACTGGAAATACAGGGAATCCAGAACAGATGACTCCTTCAGGACCAGTGGTGAGAGGGATGAGGCCTGGAGGGTGAAGGGAATGTGGAGTAGAAAGAGGGAATCTATTACAAAAATCTAAGTATTGCCTCCTCCCTGGGGGAGGGACAGCAGAGAAGAGGGCGGAGGGAGACGTTGGACAATGTAACTTATGACAAAACTATAATAAGTTGTGAATTATGAAGGGTTCATGAGGGAGCGGGAGAGGGGAGGGAAGGGGAAAATGAGCAACTGATATTAAGGGCTAAAGTGGAAGGCAAATGTTTTGAGAATGATGAGGGCACCAAATGTACATATGTGCTTGACCCAATGTATGTATGTATGGATTGTGATACGAATTGTATGAGCCCCCAATAAAATAATTTTAAAAATAAATTTTAAAAAAATTTTTAAAAAGCTAAAAGACAGGCACTTTCAGTGAAAAGGCTTACCAAAGCTGTGACCAATTGTGAAAACAGATTCACTCCATCTGCTGCTGTCACAGAGAAACCACAAGTAGGTGGCTTAAACGGACAAAGTTCCTTCTGGTCAGTTTAGGAGGCTAGAAGTTCAAATTCAGAGTGCAGGCTCTAGGGGAAGGCTCTGGAAGAAAGTCCTTGTCTCTGAGCTTCAGCTGTGGGTGATCTGCAGGGGGCTTGGCATCTCTCCTCCCCCGTCTCTGTTTGTTAGTTCACCATTTTTTAAATTTATAACTGCCTCAGTAACATACCAAAGACAACTCATTCCCAAGTGGGATTCTAACCACAGGCATAGAGGTTAGGATTTAACACACATACTTTTAGTAGACACGATTCAATGTATAACACACACCGAGTCTCATGAACATGAACTTTCAGAATGCCACGAATACCGGTAAGTTTCCAGAGGGAAAATCAGGTTACATACAAAGTACAAAGGTGCTTCAAAAAGTTCATGGAAAGCAGAATGGAAATAGTATTTTTCCACGAATTTCTCAAAGCTCCCTAATATAATGTGGAATCCGGAATAACAGTGAACTCCTCACAACCACATTGGCGCAGTGCCTTCAAAATTGTAAAGCATTTCTATGCTTGATCAAGCTGTACATGAACTGTGGACATAACAAAGAATTCTCAGAAATGCAAGGTCCCAAATTTTTAGTTCACATGTACTTTTTTGAAAAAAGAAAGCCACTAAAGGATGTGTTCCCGGAAACAATGCACCAAATGAAAAAAGAGAAAGATGTATCAACAATAAGTAGGACAAGAAAATGTTCTGAAATGGTGGTGATGATTGCACAAATCTTAATATGATTTATATGTAAAGTATAAGCCAATAAAACTATTTAACAAAATAGATTAAAACCTAACTAAATAAATACCTATTGTTTTTCTTCTAAAAAAGGATGTGCGATTCAACATAGAAAAATGACACAGCTGTTGTGTATAAGGTCTGGGACAGCAAATACCTACTGCACCAGAAGATGGAAGCTTCGAGAGGGCTCTCTCCAGGGGAAAAGAGAGAAAAGGAATCACTAGACCTCCAGGTGTAGAAATGAACATTTAGAAGGTTTTCACATTCAGTTGAGGAGTTTGGGAAGAAGTCATGATCAGGATATGTAAAAGGATGAAAATGGGAATGGAAATAACAACAGCAACAAAGCCATCCACACAAGAGAAGACCAAAATGTGTACAAGAAAGGTAAAGACCATTGTAGCCATGAACCATACATGCAAAATCAACAAGGTCAAATACCGAATATTGAGTTAACAAAAAAAAATTGTGATACAATTACACTGGAAGAGTGAAAAAAGAGAGATGTTGGGGGTGGTATAATATAAGAATATTAAATTGTCATATATTGTTCATTAGTAATTTGCCTGGTAAATATAGTATTTAGACATTCTGAGGAAAATACCAGTAAGTCCACAGCCAAACTCACTGCTATTGAGTCTATTTCAACTCTTGGAGACGTTTTAGGACAGAGTGGAACTGCCCGGTGGTTTTCAAGACTGTAAATCTGTATGGGAGCCACGTCTTTGAAGTGGCTGGTGGGATGCATGCCGACCTTGTGGTGAGCAGCCCAGTGTCCCATCCACTACACCACCAGAGCTCCTTAAAATGCCATTAGAAACAGCCAAAAGTGGGGTTTGAGTGGTTGTCTTGGGGAGGGAGGCTAGCGGTAGGGATGTGGATTATTGTTGTGTGTGTGATAAGATTTGTATCACTCTTGGACTTTAAAAAATCCTGTACCTGCATTAATTTGGTTAGAAAATTAAATGTAAGATTAGGATGTAGGGATTAAATATAAATCTTCAAGAGATTTTTTTGATGTCTGTTCATTGCTTTCTCTATCCCTGCAGCCCCTTCTAGTAGTCTCTCAAAAACTACATTGAGGACTCAATCAATTCAATGCCTGTTCTCTGTGCTTGTCTTCAGGGCACACTCCTGCATGTCAACACTGCTTCTCATGACGTATATTCCCACATGTGCACACATGCACATACACACATGCAATCTTGGGGCCTAGCCGTTGCCTGATTAATGAATTAAGAATGACCAAGAAAGCAAGTATTATTACCCCTATTTTGCAGATGAAGAAAACCAGGTCACATACTCCATAAATGGAATATCCAGTCTGGTGCAGACAATTGCTTACAGAGTTGTAGAAGCACAGAGCTGAGAAAACACCTAGATTTCATGGACATGATGGGCTGGCAAGGAGGAGGATTTGTGCAGGGTGATGACTCTGCAGATGTGAATGCTTGTCAGATGGCAGAGGAGGCCCTTGAATGTCAAGTGAGGGGGCCTGGAAATTATTAAAAAACACCAAGGAGACATTGGAAGTCTTCCTCTGAATGAGGCCTCACGGGAAGCTCTGTTGGGCAGCAGAACGCAGGGTGTACTAGAGGGGGATGCTGGGGCAGGAATACCCCTAGAAGGCTGCTGTCATGAATGACGACATTTTAACAAGGGCAAGGGAGGCAGTGGCAGAAGGAATAAAACTGGTAAGTTTCTAGTAAGATTAATTAAAAAAAAGAAAAGAAAGATGAGTCAAAGTACCAAAATCAATACTAGAGGTCAGAGTGGGGTTTTTGCTACAGAGTCTACATAAAGAGAGAGAGTAAAAATAATAACATGAAAAATACCATAAATAACTTTATGACAATACATTCAACAACTTGGACAAAAGGATAATATCCTTAGGTCGTCCATGCTCTCTCAAGAAGAAAGAGGTAACCTGCATAGTCCTACATCTGTTATTTTCATGTTAAGGGGCCATGTGGCTATAACTTCCTATCCATTCCATGCAAGGCTACCCTAACAGGCCCCATAACACTTAGGCAGCTATAGACAAAGACAAGCTAAGGCCAACTTAAACTACATTTCCATTTCTTATCAACAGTGGGCTCTTTTTTTTTTTTTTTTGAACAGTGGGCTCTTTTTGTCAATCATTTTATTAGGGATTCATACAACTCTTATCACAATCCATACATACATTAATTGTATACAGAACATTTGTACATTCATTGCCCTCATCATTCTCAAAGCATGTGCTCTCTACTTAACCCCCTGGCATCAGGTCCCCAATTTTCCCTTCCCTCCGCGCTCCCTCCTCCCTCATGAATATCCTTGATAATTTATAAATTATTATTTTGTCATATCTAGCCCTGTCCGACGTCTCCCTTCACCCACTTTTCTGGAGGAAGTCACATGTAGATCCTTGTAATCAGTTCCCCCTTTCCAACCCACTCTCCCTCTACACTCCCAGTATCGCCACTCACACCACTGGTCCTGAAGGGATCATCCACATCCGCCCTGGATTCCCTGTGTTTCCAGTTCCTATCTGTACCAGTGTACATCCTCTGGTCTAGCCAGACTTGCAAGGTAGAATTCGGATCATGATAGTGTGTGTGTGTGTGTGGGGGGGGGGGGGGGGGAGTAGGGGAGGAGAGGAAACATTTAGGAACTAGAGGAAAGTTGTATTTTTCATCGTTGCTTCATCACACCCTGACTGGCTCGTCTCCTCCCCGAGACCCCTCTGCAAAGGGATCTCCAGTGGCCTACAAACCGGCTTTGGGTCTCCAATCCACACTCCCACCCTCATTGCATCAGTGGGCTCTTGACTAATCTAGATTCATCTACTATAGATCCGGGATGGCAAGCGCCGGTGGTGTCTGTCCATGGTGCTGACAGTGTTTGCCTAATGACTGCTTGAGCCTGGAGTCAGGAGCACTGGCCTCCTGCTCAGCTCCAGGAAGCCCACATGCCATGGATTCTGTCCACGGTGCTGATCACAAACTTCATCTGTCACTACAGCGTTAGGGGTCAATATCAGAGTTTATAACCCTCAGTTATAATCTCCAAGTTTGGGGCTCAAGAAGGTGCTCCTCTTTGGCTGTAGCATGAGATGTTCAATGATCCTGCAGTGCCAGCAATGCCTATACAGGCAAGACTGATAGTAGTGTACCTTGACAAGCGCTGATGATTAGATGGCTTGAACAACTTGGGGTAGCAGGCTAGCCATCGGTTGATAAGTCCAGGGCCCTGGACAAAATCTGGCAAGACCGAGGCAAGGCATGAGGTCACTGTTATGTAGGAAGAGCCCCAGCCCTGGAGGGACAGGAGAGAAAATTAATGAAGAAAGCCTACTATGTGGACGGGTACAAGGGGCGGGGGGGTAATGAAAAGGCCACAGCCTGGAAGGTGGAAGGATGCTCAGGGCTCCTGCAGACACCAGGAGCTAACTTTGACTCAGAGCTTGTTTGGTTCTCATTATGGAACTTGACAATTCAGTCCTACAAAGGCAATCTAATCCTACAGGCTGAACTTCCACGGAAGCAAAACTGCTCCAGGTCAGGCACACACACGCACCCACTACCATTGAGTAGATTCTGACTCATAACAACCCCGTGTAGCGTTACCAAGAGTTTCAATAGGTACAGGAGCAGAGAGCCTCATCTTTCTCCTGTGAAGAGTCTGTAAGGTTTGAATTGCTGACCTTGTGATTCACAGTCCAAAACCTAACCCACAGTGCCCCAAGGGCTCCTTCAGGAAAACACCAAAAACCCAAACCAAACCATTGCCGTTGAGTTAATTCTGACCCATAGAGACTTTGTATGGCAGAGTTAAACTGCTCCCTAGGGTTTCTGAAGCTGTACATCTTTACAGGAATAGGAAGTCTCATCTGTCTTCCTTAGAAAGGATGGCTGGTGGGTTCGAACTGCTAGACTTGCTGTTAACAGCCCAAGACATTAACAACTACATCACCAGGGCCTCCTTCAGGCAAACCCAGAAGGGTGGACATGAGACCGTAAGGGAGAGCTTCCTGGAGTGGGTGCCCCTTGAGGAGCTGTGTGCCAGGAGAGTCACTAGTTGGTGCAAATGGTTTGTATTTGGTTGCTAACCGAAAAGTAGGGTGTTCATCTCAATGCAGAAGTGCCTCGGAAGAAAGATATGACGGTCTACTTATGAAAACTCAGTGACTAAAAGCCTTATGGAGCACAGATCTACTCTGCCACCCATGGAGCTCCCATGAGTCAGCATCAACTTGACAGGTACTGTTCTGTTGTTGCTTGTGCTTTTATGTGCCAGGAACTGCAAGATGTTTTTACACACACTTATTCAAGTAAAAAACAATCCAGTGAGAGAGCTCCTTTCAATCTCTTCTTTGCATATAAGGAAGCTGAGATCCAGAGGGACGGATGCTTTACCCAAGGACACACAATCAATTGTGACAGCCCTTGTTCCTTCCATCTCATGGTGCAAGCTTCAAGCTGCGTCCTGCAAGCAGGAAGCCCCTTTATGACACCCCAACCATTCTTCTACTAGTTACACCTAGCATGGCAGAAGGAGATGGGAACTAGCTGTACTTTCCTCTTTTGATCAGCAGCAGCTAGAGGAGGAGGAGTTCTAGGCACTCATTAGAACTGGGGGCTGGGAGAGGAATGGAGATTTCAGGTGGCAGGGAAAGGGGGGAAACCTCCGTGGTGGGAGGAAGCTGGTAGGGATGGGGGTGGAAAAGGCCTGGCTCCCTGCTGCTCCCAGAGCGATTCTCACCTGCCAACTGATGGCTGGAGACTTTACGCAAGTGCTAATCAGCTCCATTGACACGCGCAGACTAGGGCTACAATCCATTTTCACATGGAATGGCAGATCGATTCCTCATTCTCTGCAGTCCCCACACCACTCACGTCAGGCCATCTGTCCCAGAGGGGCTGTGAAGCTGGTTAACTCTCGGCGCCTCTGGCCACCTGTGAGATTTGGCCTTCTCTGTATTCTCCCGAGATGCAATGGTATGGTGGGATTTTGCACTGGAAATCCAGCAAGCCTGAGTTCCAGCCTCAGTTTAGCAGCTAACTCTCCATGTTGAACAAGCTAAATCTTTTGAACAAGTCATTTCATCTCTTTTCACCTCAATTTTCTCAGCCGTGTAATGGGATACACACCTCCGCTCTGCAGGGTGTCTGTGAGGATCCCACTATATGTAGTGAATGCAAAGCTGGGAACCGCCACAAAATAATGCTAATCGAAAGCACTGGTCCACTGCTGCTAGGATGTTTTCTCTCAAACCTTGGCCCAGCCACCCCATTGCAGGATTTTCCCTTTTACCTCAAAGTCCCTCCTTGAGATCTGATGCTGCTGGGAGGGTGGTCCTGTGGAGAGAGCCCTGAAAGGAGTCCTCTCCTCTCTCGAGTACAGTTAAGTACCCCCCAAAACAGCTCTCGTACCTCTATTTCCACGGCATGGTAGTCCTTCCAATGGGGGTCTCTTGGTTCTGGAAACCATGTAGAAGCAGCAGAAACCAGGCAGGAAGGAGCTGAACTCAGCCAGCTCAGGGGAAGCACCTGGGAATGGGGTTTCTAGGACCCTGGGTAAATGTATGCACTGACCTCCCACTTCCAAGCATGAAATACCACCCATTGTCAACATCTACGTATTTTGCCAATAATTCACATTTTCCTTATTCTCAGGGAAGGAGACGGTGCTGTAGAGAATGCCTGTAGAGAATGCCTTTAGTCTCTTCACTACTAGGCTCTTCCAGGAGTCCTTCCCATCCCTCAATCTGATTCCCTGCTCATCGAGATTGGATAAGGGTGAGGAGAACACCTGCCCTAAACTGGGTCAATCAGATTCTTTTTAATTCCACGTGCAATGGGCAGGGGAGGGTCCCATTGGGGGCAGCCATAATAGTGTCTGGAGAACAGTCAGTAAATATGCTGTTGTTGTTGTTGTTGTTTTTAGGTACTGTTGAATTGATTGCAACTCATAGCTGCCCTGTGTACAACAGAACAAAACAACGCCCAGTTCAGCGCCATCCTCATAATTGTTCTTATGTTTGAGCCCACTGTTTCAGCCACTGTGTCGGTCCATCCTACTGAGGGATGTCCTCTTCTTCACTGCCCCTCTACTTTACCAAACATGTGTCCTTTTCCAGGCATCGACCTCCCCCATGGGTTAGTATGTCAGGTGCCACCGAGTCAGTTCCAACTCATAGCGACTCCGTGTACAACAGAAAGAAACACTGTTCTTATATTTGAGCCAAGGTCACTTCTAATAACATGTCCACAGGTCGCGAAGGCTCACATCCTTGCTTCCAAGGAGCATCCTGGCTGCACTTCTTCCAAGACAGATTTGTTCTTTTGGCAATCCAAGGTACCTTCAATGTTCTTTGCCAGCACCACAATTCAAATGCATCAATTCTTCGGTAAGTCTAGAGGCAGGAAATCACGATGTCCTAAGAAAAAGGAATATGGATAGTTCCAGAGCCTATCAACAGTACTTTTGGGGGTTGGGTGTGATGAATTTCCCATGTCTTAACCCAGTATAGACCACCTGTAGTGGGTGGGTTTCTATTCCTATCGCAATAACCCTAGACCTCAAATAGACTCCAGGAATGCAACTGTGGCTGTAAATGATTTTTAACCACTTAGAGTTGATATTGAGATATTAAGTGGGACAATTAACAGACACTGGTTGGCCACGGACCAGGTCTTGCAAAGTGTTTCTACATTAGCATCTGCATGTACCCTCATTCATTCATTTATTCAGGTACCTATTAGATCCCAGGTATCATTGGGGATATAATGGAAAGTGATCAAAAATCTCAGTTCCTAGGAAGCTTGCATTTAATTGGGTACATTTTAGCCCCATCTATAAAATGAATAATAGCAGTATAAAATAATGTATGAAAAATGTGTAGGGCAGTGTCTAGTATATAGAAGGTGCTCAATAAATATTTGCAAAGTTAAACTTTTACATACATAAAGGTATTGTGTGCCGTTGTGTTTATTCTTACACATGGCATCCCTCTGGGGCAGAATAGAACGGCCCCATGTCTCCGTGGCTACAGTCTTTACAGGGGCAGGCTATCAAGTCTCTTCTCCTATGGAGCTGTGGATGGGTTTGAACTACTGCCCTTTCCCTTAGAAGTCCTGTGCTTACCCACTGTGCTGCCAGAGCACCTGTAAACACATACATGCCCATCCCAGAGACTCTTAACACATTTGTTTTCATATATTAACTTATTTAATCCTTACATCATCCTTATGAGGCAGATATCATTGTTAATCTTGTTTTACAGATGCAAAAACTAAGGTACAGATAAACTAAGTAATCTGTCCAAGATAGTAATCTGTCCAAGATTACAAAGTTGGTTTATTAGGCTGGGTTGATTAGAGAAGCAAGATGCCCATATAAAAATGAGCTTTATATCAAAGAGTAATTGTATATTAAGAACACATCCCAGCCCAGTCCAGATCAAGTCCATAAGCCCGATATTAGCCCATAAATCCAATCGTAGTCAAAAAGTCCTTCTTCAGACTCACACAGTCACATGCAACGATGCAAAATACAAAAAAATCACAGGCTGGTGGGTGCAAAGTCCTGTGGATCCAATGGCGGTGGAAGCATCTCAGGGGTCTGGCTGTGATCAGCGTGGCTCGAAGTGGCTCATCAAGAAGAATGTGTCTTGTCAACAGGAAAGTGAAGGCAGGGAGAAAGAGAGGAAGTTCCCAGAATCCGTATGAGAAGGCCATACCCAAAAGGAGGCTTCATCAGGCTGTGACCTAATTGGCAGGTACTTATTTATCAAGTTCATATGAAATTATGTAACTACCACAGGTGGTAAGGGGTCTGGCTGAGATTTGAATCCAGTTTTCATGGTGCCAAAGTAATATCATCTTACCCTATGGCAAGGGTGAAGCTGTACTGATTCTTCTAGTCTCATCTGGGCACATTTCTCCAGGGAAGGGACAGGGAGGTGAGCATATTTGATCATCCCCTAAAAGTAAGCTAAGAGTTCTGGTGGGGTAGTGGCTATGTGCTGGGCTGCTAACCGTAAGGTCAGCAGTTCAAACCCACCAGCTGTTCCATAAGAGAAAGACTGGGCTTTCTACTCCCGTAAACAGTTACCGTCTCAGAAACCCACAGGGGCAATTCTACTTTGTCCTATTGGGTCACTGTGAATCAGGATTGACTTGCTGGCAGTGAGTATGGTTTCTGGAAGCACATTATGTTTGGTAAAGTGGAAGGGCGGTGAAAAAGAGGAAGGTTTCCAAGGAGATGGATTACACTGTGGCTACAACAATGGGCTCAAGCATAGTAATAATCATGATGGCACAGATGGGCAGTGCTTGGTTCTGTTGGGCATAAAGTCACTATGGGTTGGGAATGCCTGGATGGCACCTAACAACAAAGCCACTTCAGCTACCTCTGGCACCAGAGCAGTGCACAAAACTTAGGTCCAGGCTACTGGAAAGGAACCTTGGCCACCCCCTGTTCCACCATTGGCTCTTCACAGCTATCCAAACTCAACTCCCCAAGACCTGCCATCTTGCTGAACTATTCTCCTTGGAGATCCCAGTGAGGGACGCCCAGTCACTCACAAGAACGGCTGCTTGGAAAATGCCTCAAACAGAGCTTATAGCTCTCCATCTTACTCACGGTTCTTTCTCTCCCAGAACATTCATAGCTTGCCGCTCTGATTCAGAGATGTTTCTCACGTCCATGCTCTCCCGTTCCACCCCAAATCCTGACAGCATTGTCAGCCATCAGGAATAGGCTCCTCATTGGCTGGCTGGAGTCAAGTCTCTCTCCTTATTCTTCCTCCCCCGAACTGCCACAGTGAGCTTTCTAAAATAAATACTCAATTAACATATTTAATCCTTAACATCATCCTGATGAAGCCGATACTATTATTATCTTTGCTTCCTCGTTCTAAAAATAATGGCTCCCTTTAAGTTGTCAAATTAGAGGAAACTGGGTAGAGCAAAGAAGCCCTAGTGACTCTGTGGGTTACACATTGGGCTGACATCTACCAAGGTTGGTTCAAATCCACCAGCCGCTTGGCAGAAGAAAGATGGAGCTGACTGCTCCTGTAAAGATTTACAGTCTCAGACACATAGGGGCGCTATGAGTCAGAATCAACTTGATGGCCATGGTCTGTGTGAAGTGTCTATGCAAAGTCTGTCTACTGTCTTTGCAATTTTATGGAAATGCAGAATTATTCCAAACTAAAATATCTATTTTAAGCATAATAGCAAAAATAATAATAATAAGTAATGGCTCCCCATACTCATCTTGATATTCAAGATTCCTTGTGTGCTGCCCCGAGCTGAACCCCTGTTCCCTGCTGCTTCCCATCATGCCTTGAGAAAGGCATACTCTGGAAAAGCTCATGATCACTGCCTGTTTGGGATGTTCTTCCCAACCTCACTTTTCCATTTTGTCATCCCGGGGAGGTAGTGGCCACTTACATTGATGTATATCAAACACATCACTATGTACGTTCTAAGCACTTGGCAAATTTAACTCATGTCACCTTTATAGTGATCTCCTCAGGAAGGTATTATTAGCCCATTTGACAGATGGAGTCACTGAGACACAAAGTGAAATAACAGCCAAAGTCATAGAAAGTTGGAAGCCCACTTCAGGCAGTCCAGACCCAGATTGCATGCTCTTAACTAGTAAATCTTTCCAGCAATCAGAGTTCAGCTCAAACGTCACTCCTTTGGAAGCACTCCTCGACTCCCTTCCAACAAAACTTTTCTCTTTCCCTTTCTCAGATCCCATGTTATTCTTAGTTGCTGTAGGGTCAGCTCTAAATAACAGAAAAACGATTGCCTGGCCGACACCACCTCCGTGGTCTTTGATGTGTTTGGGCCCATTGTTAAAACTACTTGTTACTCCATTGAGGCTTTTCCTTAAGTTTAGGGACCTTCCTATCCCAACATCCTTCCTAGATTCATTCATTCATTTATCTGTCCACTGATTAATTCAGCAGTCATCCAAACATGCCCTAGGCATTCTTCAAGGCACTGTAGCATACCCATCTAGAGCAGCTTGGATAATCCCATATTGGAATGATTTACTGCTTTATTTCTCTCCTCCTGTGAATTGCTCCTTAAAAATGATTATCTTTCTAGCTCCTTTAGAATCTTGCACAGTATCTGGTGTGTAGTTTGTCCTCAGTAATGTGCTTTACAGGGATAAATGAATAGTTATTAAAGAATGGTGATGACAATAATGATCGTGTCAACCATTCAGATGAAGCCAGTGTGTGATTGCGACAGTGTGGGCCAGAGGCCAGGCACATTGTCACAGAGGAGCCCTAGGCCAGCAAGCTCCTGGGGAGATAACAAGTGCCTTCTGCATGTAGACCAAACCGTGATGTCACTGTGATTATTTCTGCCATTAGTGTTGGTGTTATGTTACAGTGTGGCAGACGCCAGCAGCAAGCTGGCCTGCCGTACTTCCTTATGGCAGGAGAAGCATCGGGAAAACAAATGTTCTTCCAGGTTAAGCAGCAAGAAGGAAGACCAGGCTCCGGCCAGGCTTTCAGCTGTTCATTCTGGATGACTGGGGTGGTCAGAGTCAGCCTCCTGTATCTACTCTAAAGGCCTAGACATATGAGTGGAGATATGAAGAGGTGAGAGGTGTCACAGGGGAAAGAGTCACCAGATTAAAGGGTCTTAGGCAAGAATCCTTGTCAATTTTCATTGAATCAGAGCCTGAAGGGTATTGGGTGGGGAGGGGCATTAGGGGAGAGCTATAGATGGAAAATGGATTCAGGGTGAGAGTGGGAGGTAGTCAGGTAAGACTGGCTTAACATGGTCCTGAATGTCTTTGTTGCCTTAATCCCTGGGGAGAGGCACACCAGGCTGCCTGGTTCTAGTTCATCTCCTTGGGGCCCCGAAGTCAGGTGGCGTAAATGATACTTCTTGTGTTTATGCAGAAGCCTCCTCAGTCCTCAATGATTTTCCTCAAGGATTTCAGAATCACTGCATGCAATGATTACAGGCTTCTCAGGCAACTGGATTCCTCCAAAAGTCATTATGTCCATTCCCCTGCCTCTCGGAAAATGGTCGAGACAATTATAGGATGATAAATAATCACTGTTTACCAGGAATGTGCTTGGTACAATCAGTTTCAGACGGTACAGGTAGCAACAGGTCTCTCCAATCATGGACCAGTTCAATTCCACTGGGGTTGCATCAGCTCCTGTGGGATTTACAGGAAGAGTGTTGTATTTTTGGCTACCAGCAGATGTGACACTCCACCCCTACCCCACCCTTAGCCCCAGGGGGGAACATATCAGGAGTTGAAAGGTGCCATTTTTCTGAGAGCCATGGGCATGCTAGACCCCGATGCTCATGTTTAGTTTTAGGCCAATCATACACCCCAGGGATGACAGAGGGGATAAGAGGAGATTTTCCAGAACGGCGTCTTTTTTACAGATGTAGAAGCTAAAACTTGGAGTGTCATCCCAACCAACCACAAATGTATCAAATCTCCAGACCCCCTGGATTCTAAGTTAGCCTCTTTCCCCAGGACTGGCTCCATTCTAAAGACTTCTAATGAAAGCCAAGCCTCTCCTTTCCTGGGTCAGTAGCAGAAAAGCCGAGGGATGAATTTGAAATTTAAGAAAGCTATGATCTATCATGGCTTCTCATGACTCTGCTTTTTTCATCGCATGGAACAGGGGGATATTGCCCTGTAAGACACATTCTAGATCTCCACAGCTAACTCCTTTGCACCTTAATCTTTCTTCAGTTACCCCAACACACCTTCACCCACCTTTTACATTCTCTTCTGTCTTGCCTCTCCAGCTGAGGCTCGGGAGGGCTTCTTTCCCCCATTACCATGCTTTACTTGATACCCTGCCTTCCCTCTGGTTTAACCCCTCTGATTTCACCTCTCCTTCTGGTACAACCGTGGACCCTCTGACACTGGTGAATGGCTCAGATGGGGAGTTCTTACTTGCTTGGCCCTTTGCATAACTCTGGACAGTTCCTGGGCTTAAATAGCTACCTAGAGGATGGCATTGGCTAATAATATCAATTATTAAATGCATAGTGATACCAGGTACTAGGCTAGGAATGCCATTTTAATATCAAAACAACTCTGCTGGAGAAATACTATCATGATCATTCTCCGTTTTATAGAAAGTGAAACTGAAATTCAAAAAAGGTGAGCATTTGGGCTAGTAAGGGACAGAACCAGGACTCAAATGTAGCTTTGTTTTCTTTCCAAATCCAAGCTTTTAACCACCATGTTAGAGAATATAATGAGATTTTTTGGTAACATGACAAACATCCACCGTAATCATGGAGACCATTATCTGTACCTTCAAAAAACAGGTGTTTGAACAAAAGACATGGAAAAACCATTCCCATGGACTAATGAACCACACAAACATCAGTCTCCACAATGCTGAGCCCAAAGGAACGAGAGGGTTCCCCGATTACCACTACCAATTGCTCTGAAAAGAAACACATTAGAAGATCTTAGACAGAATGAAAGAAAACAAGGGAATAAAACTCAAAACCATAAAAGACACCAGGTTTACTGGTCAGATAGAGACACACTGTGACCCTTACTCCTCCTTTGGGTCTAGAAGCAAACTCAGCCCTGGGTTAGAGTACTCAACTGTTTATGATCAAAAGGACCACATTTACCCAAGGACACAGTTCAGAGGATGAGGAATGAGGAAAGAAAAGAAACAAGAGTCCAGGGAGTGAGTTAGATAAGTGACGGTACATTGAGAGGCTTGCAATGGGAGAATTGAAGCAAAATGTGTATGAATTATTGAACAGATGATCTGTTCTGAAAACCTTCCTCTACTTTACTTTTTTATTTAAAATGTATATGTTAGGAAGAACTTTTCTTGACTTGATGAAGAAGATACTAAATAGAAATTTGATGAGGTAAGATGAAAATCTAAACAAAAGTAAAAGTAGATACTATGAAGACCAAAGATATGCTGTAGAAAGGTACTTAGTAGAAAATGAAGTGGTTGGAAATTCGCACACACCCAGAAGTACCCATGAAGAGCATTTAGAAAAGCTGTTGACTTCAGGTGTCTAATCACTGATACAGCATGGATGGCAACCACATACATACATACACATAAACATACACACACACACACACACACACATACAACTTCAAATATTTACTCAATCAGGAGTAGATAACCTCAGAGTTATCACCAAGACTGAGTAGAATGGGACATCTGACTTGACCTAAGATACAAATCTTGGGATTGTCAGGGCCTGTTCTAGAGGGACAGTTAGTGTGTATCAGATGCAGTTAAGGAGGCAAAGGCAGCACTGGTGTGAAGCCAAGGACAATCAATGATATCAGCGGTTGAATACAGAAACCAAGCTCTGAAGCAAGGGTAGAACCGAGGGGCTATGTTGGACAGAAGCAAATGAATCGGGAGAAATGGAAGCTTGAGGAAGGGCTGCTTATTTAATGAGCCATGATTCTGGCAGATGGTGCCTTCCTAACATGAGACTACATTTTGTCAAACTGTTGGCTGTCTGAAAAGTGCTGACTTGCATCTGGCAACAGGGAGATGCACCTTGTTCATGATAAATTCATCTGCTGGAAGGGATGGGGTGTAAATCATGTGACCGGAAATACATCTATGATGGTTGTCGACTCGACTCAACAACTTTCACTTGTAAAACGTGGCCTAGTTTCTATATGAGATAAATATTAGTGAGGTCTTCACCTGCTCTGGTTAATAAGAAATTTGATCTCAGGAATGTTTAGGAGGTCAATCCAAGATAGGCAAGCAAAACAACTATGCGATACCACCTGACCCTAGAATTGATAGCAAAGTTAACAAAGTAGAAAACAATAAATGCTTGAGGGATGAGAGACTGGAATCCTCACACGTTGCTGATAGGATTGTAAAACAGTGAAGTGCAACCACTTTGGAAAGTAGTGTGGTGTGTGGTGTTTTCTCCAACAATTGGGAGTAGAACTACCCTATGACCCAGCAACAGTGCTGCTTGATAATAAAGAGCACAGTCCAAACAGATATAAGCACACCCATGCTCACCACAGCATTAGTCACAATAGGCAGACGATGGAAACAACGAAACGTCCATTGGTGGAAGAGTGGATAAATAAACTTTGGTACGTGCCCAAGTGGAATACCCTCTATCTTTAAAGAGTTATATGACACGGTGGGACACTTCATGACATGGATGAATTTGGAGGACATTGTGCTGAGCAAAGTGAGTCAAACACAAAAGGACGAATGTTGTCTAAGACCACTGATTATATATGTGTGTGTGTAATATATATAGTACACATATATATATGAAGTAACAGTTTTCATATCTAAGAAATAGGCTTGATGGTTACAAGGGGAAGGGAAATAAAGGGAAGCAATAAGGTAAAGGGTAAACAGGTGATAACTAGGGTGAAGGTAAGGTAATATACTATAAGAGGGAGATGGGTTTAAAGAAAGCGGGGTGTGGGGGGAAGCAGGGCAAACTGCTGGGAGGTTTAATAAGTTGTTTAAATTGTTGAAAGAAAAAATGATGACCTGATATCTAAACTCCAATCGATTCACCAGAAAAATTTGGGGGTGAGAAGAAATGATTTATAGGAGTTATGCTGCCATGAATATGAAAAATATCATGGACTGCCAAAAGAACAAATCTGTCATGAAAGAAGTACAGCCAGAGTCCTCCTTAGAGGGAAGGATGATGAGACTTCATGTCACGTACGTTGGACATGCTGTCAGAAGAGACCGCTCCCTGGAGAAGGACATCATGTTTGGTAGGGTAAAGAGCCAGCAAAAAAGAGGAAGACCTTCTGGAGATGGCTTGACACAGTGGCTGCAACAATGGGCCTAGACAAAAGAACAATTGTGAGGATGGCGCAGGACCCAGCAGTGCTTCTTTCTGTTGTACATAGAGTCTCAGGGAGTCAGAACGGATTTGACGCCACCTGTCAAAGGCCATACAAGATTTCTGAGCAACATATATGGACTCAGTATATCAACTGGTTTGAACACCTTAGAAGCAAAGTGTGAAACAGGGATCCATGTTCAAGTGATTTATTGGGGGAGTCATTTCTGGAGAAAGAAGCAATGCAGGACAGGGAGAATGTGGCCTGAGATAGTTGGTTTATTGTGCCAGCCTGGCCAATAAACACAAGTGGGATTAATTGAAGGGCGGAGAGATAAATGGCTCGGTGAGCCTCGCCTTTCTTGTCTCTCGCTCTTTGATCATCAGACCAGTGTGCGGCTGCCTTGCTTGTTCTGTGCCTCAA
>NW_022111357.1:8356387-8380046 GCF_000313985.2 Echinops telfairi
AATTTAATAGAAGAAAGTATTCTTGCATTGAGGGAGTACTTGAGTGGAGGCCCAATGTCCTTCTGCTACCTTAATACTAAACCTATAAATATAGGTTCATAGATCTATTTCCCTATCCTCATATAAATATATTTGCATATGTACATGTCTTTATCTAGACCTCTATAAATGTTGGGCACCATTTCTAAGAAAACTTCCGTGAGGAGGATTAGTAGAATAACCGATAGCTTGTGCTGCTACACTTGGTCCCGAGCTGTAACGCATATCCATTATCTCCCCTTGGCTCCCCTCTCCATGTTATCTTACCTGTAAGTGAACTTAGATGCTTTTTTCTAAGGAGTGTCGTCCTTTCGTCACCAAACCCTTATCAAGGCATGGTTGCTGTAATCCTTTACCTGGACACTAGAGTACTAAGTGATCCCCAGTGAATTGGCTGCATAGCACACGTATTACCTGCTGTTATCATTATATAATAGCAACCCTATCCCTTTTTGATTATTCAGATCAATTATCCATACCAAATTTTTTGTGCCATGTACTTGTGGCTTCTAGACCGGCTCAGATGTGATCACAGATGGACTACTTTCATATTATGATGAATGACTACTGTGCTTACCTGACCTTTTAACCAAGTGAATTCTACAGAGCTAAATTCATAATGGGAAGTTCAAGTTAGATGGTCATTTGATGTCTCATGCTCAGGCACTCAGTTTCTGATAGGGTGATATGAACTTGCTCCAAAACATTAAGGGTCTGAGCTGCAACTCTTCCATTTGGAAATTATCAGGAGTTCCATATGACAAATTTCTCTACCAAAGACACCTTTAACAACATGCCGTCAGCTAAGTCAAATGTTGCAAGGGGCTAGAGGTGCTTATACTGTATCATTAAACTAGTGCAGGGCCCTTTCCCGGGATTCACTCAAACTAATGGCTTTCAATGTGTCAATAATGAGCCCACCATTCAATATTTACATGTCTGGACTATGGTCAGAGGGGAGTCACTAGAGGCTTAATGTATGTGGGGACTGCACAAATGGATTGTGAGCTTCAGCTGTCATCCAGAGCCTTCTGAAAACCAGGTATTCACAATTTAAGCTCTAATACTCTTTGTGTTAATCTGGGTACTTTAGAGAAAGAAATCCACAGAAACTCGTATGTAAGAGAAAGTCTTATATAAAGGTTAAGTGTGCATCAAGAACACATTCCAACCCAGTGCTGTCCAAGCCTGCAAGTCCAACATTAACCCATTAACCCATATGTCCAACACCAATCCAAAAAGTCTCCCTCCATCTCACAAAACAGATGCAATGATGCTGACTGCAGGAGGAAAGCCGAATGAGTGAATGTGTAAACATCTCAGTGCTGGCAGGGGTCTCCACATGTCTGCTCCAGCACCCAGGGTTGCATCGGGGTAGGTCCATGCAGCTTCTTCTTAGAGATGTCTTGCAGGAGGACAGCCTTGCAAGCTAAAGCAGGGAACTGCTAAGGCAGCTGCACCCTGGTCTGACCATCAGAAAGCAAGAGACCTAGAGAAAGCAAGAGAACTAGAAAGGCAAGGCTCAGTGAACCTTGCCTTTCTAGTTCTCTCTGCCCTTCAATTAACTCCACATGTGTTTATCGGTCAGGTTGGCACAATAAACTCACTCACTCTTTATTCCTCCGGTCTTGGATTATATTATTTACAATCCTTGGATCACACAGGCTGGTGTGCTTCTTCCACGTGGACTTAGTTGACACCTCACTTAGATGATTGCTTGTTTTAAGGCCTTTAAGACCCCAGAAGCTACTCCTTCTGATAGTCAGGCACCACCTTGTTTCTTTACCACTCTTTGCTCTAGCACTCATATTTTCAATGATCTCTTCATGAGTGTGAGTATCAAGTAAAGTCATGTCATAAGAACTAACTGTCCTTAGATTGGGGTGCTAACAAAATGCGAGCCCCCAATCCATTCATGTAACTATGGGTTATATATGTCTCTGATTCACTTTAGAGATATCATTATCATTTTATGATACAGGACATTATAAATCATCCCCATGGGCATAATGTGATTCAATTGATAATGTCATTAATTGAGCCAATGGTATATAATTTAAAACACTGCTGGGAAAAGGAAATTATATACATATATGCCAGCTTTTCAGATCACAGTACATGAATTGTCGATTTACATGAACAATGGGGATTAGCGATTGGGCAAACATTTCAATAACACTCAAAAATGGAATTTTCCCCCAAAGCTATGTATTTAAATGTTTTTACAAAACAACCTTATCACCTTCAAAGTACTATCAATTACACTCAATACATTCCATTTTTCAACTCATCTGTTTGGGTGGCTGACAGTACCTCCCTCATTTTTTCTTCACCTCTTCTACATCGTCAAATCGCTGTCCTTCCATGTTCCTCTTCATTCTCAGAAACAAAAAGAAGTCACACAAAGGTGTGGGGGCAAGTCAGGTGTGTGGAGCAAGAGAGGCATGCTGTTTTTTGGCCCAAAACTGATACACTGAGATGGCTGTGTGAGCAGGTGCATTGTTGTGGTGGCAAAACCAGTCCTGCTTGCCACAAATCAGGCCTTTTTTGTGACACATTGCTACACAATCTTTTCAGAACCTCTAAATAGAAAGCTTGATTAACAGTTCTGACCTGGTGGAATGAACTCCAAATGCACTATCCCTCTCACAGCAAAAAAAGATTTCATTTGATTTGGGGGGGCAAGGTGATGATGGCATCTTCCACTGGCTTGATTGATGTTTGCTTTTGGGATCATAATAGCGCCATGTCTAATCACCAGTAATGACCTTGTTTTCCCTATCACTAACCCCATTGTTCATGTAAATAATTTCCAGTCACTTCATTGGGCACCCTCAAGGCAAGAGATCCGAATCAATTCCTTGGGACAGCAGTCTTCTGCTTTTTCTCACACTAGGCAGTTTTAACCTTAAGTCCAAGGGAATATGTCAGTTCCTTAAATCTGCTATAGGTGAGTTTGAGGTAAAACCCAGTTCTCTTAGTAGGATTTCCACATGTAATCCTGCTGGTGTGACCTCTGAAGGATGTTGTACACCTCAAAAAAAACAAACTCAGAATCTATAATCCCAGTAGTTAATAGCACAAGTCTGGGTCACCAAGGGCTAGCTAAAAACAATGTGAAAAGTGTCCAATTGGGAACATAGGACCGGCCATATTCTCCCCTTGGGTTCTATATAAATATTGTTAAGCATTATTTCCCTAAGGGAGGTTGCTTCACCCAGTTTACCCACCAACAGAAGTGTAACCACCTTCTCTAAGACATACATGCCTGCCTCACCCCCGTCTTGACTTGAGTTTCCAGTAAGGTTCAATTATCCCTCTGTGGGAGTGTCTGTTGATGTGGGGTGACTTTAGCACAATGTTGTATGGCAGCAACTGAATGGTCTTCTCCCTTTCCCTGCATCTTGAGAAACAGACCCCACCTGAGGTGAGGTCTCCTCCATCCAGGTGGTCTTTAAGATGAAGGGGGTGTAAAAAAAAAAAAAGATGTAGGGGGTGATACATGGTTGATAGGCACTCAGCCGACACTCTACCTCATTGTTGGGAGACCAGGTTAGATTATGTAACCTGAGAGGAGAAGCTTGCCTTTGTCTTGGTGTTTAACTTTATATACTGAACCCATTCAGTATTTGTCTCCATCTTGCTTCTGATGGTTAAGTGCTGGCCATTGCTATTTGAAATCCCATCATCTCCATAATGGGGAGGGCGTGTCTATAAAGCATCTCCTGCTGTCAGACCCCACCCCACAGAGGGCACCACTACAGAGCTCTTCAGTGACACAACTTGTCCCTTTCTAACAACATTTCTTATCATTTTTATAAGTAAAGAATCCTCGGTGTCTCCCAACACATACAATGAGCTGGTAGGGTTTCTGACCTTCCTGAGTGGATCAAATTTAGCCTGCTCCTTTTAGAACCTTTTAATCCTCCCACCACAATTTGCAATAAACATTCTAGTATCTCTGAAGCACCACAGACTTTTTTTTACACTGCTAAGGCTCCGTCCTCTATGACTTTCATTGGAGTGGGAGTCCCCCTGGTTTTCTTTTTAGTGACATTCCGCACAAGTTAGGTTTTAATAACTCACTTTCTTCTATATTATTACAAAGTTAGGGCAGCTGTAGTGTGACTTAGGTAGGGGTATTTCAAAAGAGACCTGAAGAGTCTATTTAAAAGATACAGGTCTTTTTCTTTTTTTTAATATTATAAACCTTCCCATTCAAAATTCTGAATTGATGAATGTATCAATTGGGTATTGGTATGTACAAAGGAGAGGATCTGGAAGGAGACAGACCTCTGGATGGAGAAAAGATATTTAACTTTTCACTTCTGTATTATGTGTGTATACGTATATGCAAATGTGTGTATATACTATCTAACTATGCACTTCAGTAATTAAAATACACATATGAAAACACACACACTGAGAGAAAGCAAGAACCAGAGAGGGAAAGAGAGGCTTCTTATCCAGTGGTGTTTAAGAAAGGATCTTTCTGGGATGATGGATGCAGCTGTGTTCCTACCGGGATGGTTGACTTAATGACCTCACTTGCCCATGGCATCTATCTCATGATAGATGGGCTACCCCTCACTCCTCAGGCTCTATATCCTTTCATGGCAGAGAACTAAAAGAAACATTCAAAAAGAATGTTTCAGCAAAGGCAAATGAATTTCACTGTTGTTTGGAGATATAATTGCAAACACCCCCCCCACCGCCATTTCTCCGTAAGTATAAAGACTGTGCTGCAGATTATTAGAAACTAGTCATGGTTTATTTCAGAGTTTTCCAGAATAGTTGCAAGCTATAAAGGGATGGCTGTTTTTGTTTTGCTTTCTTCTGAACCTATTAAAAGTATGAATGTCTTATAAACATTCAAATTATACAGCTGTGCATGAAGTAAAAAGTGAAAGCCCTCCCTTCAAATGACACTACCCATAAGTAACCACTGCATACAATCTCACATGCTTATTCCAAGATCTTTTTCTACTAGTGTTACCTTTTTTACAAAATGACAACATGCTATATATTGGAATGCATTTTCATTTTCACTTAACGTATTTTGAGTTACTTGGAATAAATATTAGAATATGTAGATTAACGTACTGCTTGTTAATGGTTGCATGATATTCCGCTGCATGTTGTTGCTGTTAGGTGCCATCAGTCCATTCCCACCCACAGCTACCCTCTGCACAACAGAAGGAAACACTGAATGGTCCTGCTCTACCCTTAAGTTCCTCTGTCTGAGCCATTGTTGTCAATCCATCTCGTTAATGGCCTTCCTCTTTTTCACTCCCTCTGTGCTTTACCAAGCATGCGGTCCTTCTCCAGGGACTGATCTCTCCTGACAAGATATTTAAAGTATATAGGAGGAAGTCTTGCCATTCTTGCTTAAGGAGCATTCTGGTCCTACTTTTTCCAACATGGAACAGGTTGTCCTTTTATCAGTCCCTGGTACTTTCATTATTCTTGAACCACAGTTCAAATGAGTGGACATTCGACAACAATTCTTCTCCTTACCGGCACAGGTTGGTCTTTTTCCGCTGCAGCACTGTGAAGACTATTCCTTCACGAATTTTTTGGTGTTCATGCAGATCGTTCTTTAGGACATAATGAAAAGGTTATGTACACTCACATTTTAATAGATATTATCAAGTTGTCCTCTATAAAGGGGCCATAACAATGTATAATCCCTCCAGCAACTTAAAATTTCTCATTGCTTCTAATTTCCCATTTTCCTAATCTCCATCAGGGCTGAGGAGCTTTTTGTTTTTTGGCCATTTGAATGGCTTCTTTTGTGAATCGTGTGCTCTTAACTTTGGCCACTTAAAAATTATGTTGTCTTTCCTCTATTGATTTGTAAGTACTTTTTAAAAGTTACAGATATGGACGTTCACACATTAAAGAAATTATCCGTCATATTTATCTTTGAGCACTTCAGGTGACTTCACCAGAGACATGTAGCTTTATCTCATTATGTACGTCAATCGTTTTCTCTATTAGAGTCCTTGGCTGACACAAGATGGGTGGTTTGAGTTCCCCCAGAGGATCCTCAGAAGAAAGGCCCGGCGATCTACTTCCAAAAGAACAACCATTGAAAACCTTCAGGTGAAACCTAGTTCTATATTGGGAAACTAGTTTAGTTTAAGCTGTGTTTTTCTTGCATGGTTGTTTTTTTTTGTTTTGTTTTTTCAGGAATTCCTATAATAAACACTTGTCCCTCACGAAGATTATAAAAAATTCTATTTTCCCCACTGGTTTTGTGATTTACCGTCATGTTTAAGTTTTTAATCCCACCATATCTTTATTTTTGTGAGAGCCAGAATCAGGGAATCTCCTGTTCATTTTTCTCGAGTCTGGCTTTCCGGAAGGAGGTTTCTAGATTGACTTTATCGAGTAGCAAAGGGAAACGGCCACCTGGGATTAGCCCCTTTTAGGGCACCCATCAAATGGTTGGCACTTTACACCTAACGTGCGACTTCATTCTCAAGCGAACCTTCAACTCCTGATCTCCTGATAAGGAAACGGGCACTACAGTACCGAAGCGACTTGCCGAGCAGACAATTGAACAGACCGAGCGAACGAACGCAGTTGAACTCGGCCGGTGGCCCCGCCCACTTCCCAACCTCTCGCGAGAGTTTACGTCATCGGAGAGCGACGTGACTCGGCGGTCGCGCGGCTCGCGTCGCTCGGAGAAGTTGTGCTCGACTGTGCTGTCTCACCGGTAGGGCCGAGAAGCCAGCGGGACTCGCGTGCGGTCGAATCTGCAGCGTCGGACCTGCCTCCGCTATGGAGTACCTCATCGGCATCCAGGGCCCGGACTACGTCCTGGTCGCCTCCGACAGGGTGGCCGCCAGCAATATTGTCCAGATGAAGGACGGTGAGAGGAGGCCGGGGCGGCCCGCACAGGCCTGGCCGGGGGCAGGGGCACGGGAGGGAGTTCGTGGCGATGTTTGAGCTAGCACCAGGGAGTTCCGGGAGCTCGAGCCCAGTCTGCTCTCCTCCGGAAGGCAAACGAAGGCCTAGCGGCCTTTCCTCCCAGGACTCCTAGGTCAGTGCTCAGTGGAGAGTTGCCTTGCGAGGCTTCAAGTGTTTAAGCCCCTGCCGGGCACCAGGCTCCTTGCCTCCGAAGTGTCCGGTACGTTTCCTGTTAGCGCTACCTATTAGCTTAGTTTGGCGGGATCTTGTGGGAAGTGTAATTATGGGACTAGAAGTTTGATCGTTTCTTTCCTTCCTCTACAACTCTTTCCGTGGGTCTGCTCCTAAACTCCTTTTTTAGTTTCCCTAGGCACTGGCTGCCACGTTCGCCAATGCGCAGGAAAACGAAAACCATTTCACGAGTTAGTAGAATTGCAAAGTTCGAGTCCAGTCCCTGTCACTTACTTGCTTTGTGACTTTGTGCAGGTCACTTTGCAGTGCTCAGATTGCCTCATCTGTAAAGTCAGATTACTACTACCCACCTCAGTGACAAATACTTTTTAGGCATGGTACTACTAAGCACTGTGCTATTTTAAGCAATTTACGAATTCATTTAACTTTTTTAAGTAGACACTGTTATATCCTCACTTTATAGATGTTATTTCTGAGGCACAGAGGATAAGCAACTTGGCCAAGGTCACAAATGGACAGAGTCGGGGTTCAGACCTAGGCAGTGTGACTTCAGACCTTTCGGCCATTATTGTACTACACTGTCGCCTTTCAGTACTTAATAAATATTGCGACGGGGAAGCTAAGCATGTGACTGCTACTGTGGAAAAAGCATTTTGCTTTGTCTCACCAATGATTGTTTGCTTTACAAATAATTTGGATACCTTGAACTACTAATCACATGTTTGGCGGTTCATTCCCACCAGCTGCATCTCTGTAGAAAAAAGAGGGGACTGTCTGTCTGCTCCTTGTAGAAATTTAGTCTCAAACCCTATATAGGCTTGTGATGAGTTGGCATCTACTTCATAGCAGTGTGTTTGATTTGGGTTTATGTACATGTTATAGTGTTTGAGGCTGCAAATAGGAATAAAGTCTGATCCCTACCCCAAGATTATTATATATAATTTTAAAATAAGTTAGTTTAATAAGGCTTAAAGTTTAATATAGCTTAGGCTATATATAGCGATAATTATATGAAAAGTACAAACTTTTCTGACAATATAGAGTAAAAATGTAGTCCAGGTGAGCAATTTAAAGCAGTTTACTAGAAAGAATTGTTTTCAAGTTTTAGAGAGTAGGAACAACTTTGAGAGCAGCTGACAGTTCTTGGGTTTGAAGCAAGAAAAAGGATTCATTCTAGGGTTTCCTGAATCGTGTGAATAAAACCCCCCAAAGTGCGCACGACTGCTGCTTTAGGAGGCATCTGGTTGTCAGGTTTTGATCACCTGGGAGGTAGAATGAGTTCTGCTGGACTTTGCTTGAGTTCTAGCCTTTTTAAAGAAAGAGGGGGGGGGGGGGGGGGGGAGGTGTCGAACACCTGTTGAATGAATTGTTCCTCAAGTGAAGTTACTTAATGAGAAAGTAAATTTGGTTTTTTTAAAGAGTAGATTTTTCCATTTTGAAGAATGAACCTTTGATAAGCATGTTGGAATGAAGGTAGAGCAGTAATCCATCAGTACTTGTACAGGTTTTCTGTTTCATCATCCAAATATGCCTTAAGCCTCTGGCATTCAGTTAGGTATAATCCATAGAAGAGGCTAAAACTTTAAGGAAATAAATGTTACAAAATGCTTTTCATGATAAAGATATCACTAGTCAATATTAGGTTAGTTTTAAATTAATGATTTCAGCAGTGAATTGGAAGGGTATTCAGAGAAAAGATGTGATTTGGAAGACAGATTAATTTGAGTTTTCGAAAAATGGATGGAAATAATTGCACTCAACACTCTGCTTTTCCTATGGTCCTTTCTGGCATACACATTTGGAATTATATGAGGACTTTTCCCTGGTGTTCATTTCACAAAGGAATAGTGTAAGGTTGGCGAGAATGGTGAAAAAGAGTCATCTTTGGGGACTAATTGTCTCCAAGTAAAAAGCGCAGCTAATAGTTGCCATTTGTTTTTCATTTTATCACACTCTACAATGTACTGAGACTCTCGGGAAGACATTTTCCAAAGATGACATGCTTATATCATAGGCTGCACTTCCTCACTCTTAACCTATATGAAAGGAGCCTTGGGGTTGTGGCGGTCTACATGTTGGGAGAAAGAGAAGAGTTTCATAAAGAGTTACAGTCTTGGAAGCCCACAGGGACAACTACTCTGTCCTGTACAGTCACCATAAGTCAAAATTGACTCAGTGAGTTTGTTTTGGGTTTGGTCTTGGCCTATATAAAATTGCTTTTAAATCATTTGGAGTAGTCTAGCCCACAAAGAACTCTCTTTTGAATTCCTATGGCATGTGTAATCTGAACTCTTATGTCCCTCACTTAAGAGTCATAATACTGTATAAGTATAGAATTCATTACTGTTGTACACCTATGGGAACTGAGGCTCAGAGAAGACAAGTGATTTCCCCAGAGTGCTGAGGCCAGATTATGAACGCGATCCAGTTGGTTTCCCATATTACACATTAATGTTCATTTTAATATCCACTTGTTTCATTGTGGATCTTGGAAGTTCCTTGCCAAGGACTGGAACTTCTCTAGAACTAAATAGGCTATTTCCTGGGCAGCTCAAGGAGTAATTAGCACCTGTCATTTTTGTTTTTATATCCCCATCTGCTACTCACTGGACATGCGGTAGATATTTTTAAAAAATACTTTGGTCTTGTATGGAGTTCGTTTCAAATTGAACAGCTTGCTACCAAGCTTTTATTTTAAATGTGGTAAATTCTTTATGAGCAAGTTTTCTTTTTCAAAATAAAAGCAGGGTATTTTTGCTGATTGCAAAAATATTGCAAATTTATTCATTAATGTTTTCTTAGAAAAGTGATATGTGTATTAAAATTTTAGGAAATACTGATAGTTGAAAAGAGGGAAATAAAAATTGCACACACTCTCACCCCTGGCAAGAACTTACAATACATGCTCTGGTCCTTTTTCTTTTTTATCTATATAATCTGTTTATAAAAGAATTTATATATATCTAGATATATAGATATAGATATATATAAATTAGATTGCAAATTACCCGTCTCAAAATCTCCTGTTGTGTATGTGTTAGGAGTTTCGAGGCAATTCGATAGTATCTACAGGCATATTTTATGTTTTGCGCTCCCCCCCACCCCCCATCTAAGTAACCATATTAGCTGGTATCTAAAACTCTCAAACACTTATAAAGTATTTAACAGTAGCATTTTGTTCTTTAAATCCTATTAAGGGATTTTGACATTTCAGAAGCTTTCAAAAAGGAAAAATGTCTCCCAGGGAAGATTATTCAGCACTATTTGAAAATGGAAAGTGAAAGTGAGAGTTAGATAGGAAGATTCCATTTTTTTCTGAAGCTATAGACAAAGTATGCCCTTTTCCTTCTTAGGCACCAGTTGTTTGCTGAATATTTATCTATCTAATCAGAATGAGTCTGGTTCTGCTAGATAAACTTAGAGAGTGTTAAGGGTTTTTGTGAGGTGTTTTTAAATAGCTTACTGTTAGAACGTTAGACTGTTTAATTTGACATTTTCATTTTCTGGTTTGCTGTGAACACAGAGTTGGTTCTTTTGAGGGTGATTGGTAGTCTCAGTTATCCTCTGACCTTTCTTGTGATGCTGCCTTAGGTTGATTGCAACCTTCCATGTATGCTTTCGTACCTTATAAATATAATGACCAACATTTCACTTACATTGTAGAGGCATTTCATGATTTTGTAATCATGAACCTATTGCCTTTGATTACTTTAGTCCCTTTAATTGTTCTGTTGTTGAATTTCAAAATATCTTCAAATGTTTCTAATTACAGTTTTTGGTTATCAACTTCCCTATATTCTCCAACTGCAATGGAAATTAATAAAATATGTTGATTGCCTAATGTGAGAGTAAAAACCAAACATAGGTGCCCATTAAAATCTTCTAACATAATTAGTAAAATGATTTAATATCATAACTAATAAGTATGCTGTTCAATATAGTACTTGATATATCGTAACCATAATTTATGAAAAGGAATTTCTAATATCATGTTGTATTTCTTTGAGCAGATCACGACAAGATGTTTAAGATGAGTGAAAAAATCTTGCTTCTATGTGTTGGAGAGGCTGGTGACACTGTGCAATTTGCAGAATATATTCAGAAAAATGTGCAGCTTTATAAGATGCGAAATGGTAGGTAATACCTAGAGTGTAGCCCTGGTTTGTTTGTCTTCAAATTTGAACTTAAAAAAAAAGATTGTATACATGGGCAGACCTATGTGGTCATATTTTCCCTCAAGGCATTTTCATTTTAAAAACTTACATAGACCAAAAAAAAACAAAAAAACTTACATAGACCTTCCTCTATCTTAAAGATTTTCTTCCAAAATCCCAGAGCGTAAGAGTCTTTATAATATTGATACTTGGGAAATAAAACTGATACCGTCTTAGAGGTGGGCCTGATAATACCATATTTCTTAAGTGTTGATTTTTCAGAGAGTGTATTTTGAGCTGAAGTATACCTGAATCTGAGAGCTAGACGACCTAAGCCGAACTTGGCTTTATTGTTTTCTGTGTGGCAAGTCACCTTTCCTCACTGGGCCTTCATTTTCTAAATTTCTCAGATGGGCTTACATCCTTATTAGCGAATTGTACATATGAAAATGCTTAGTAAGCTTAAAGCTCTGTGTAATTATAAGGGATTAACTGAAAGGATTTTGTGCGACCTCTGGCAGGATCTTGTCTAGAGAGATAATAATGTTCTCTGGGGCTGCTGTGAGTTGGTATCCACTTGACAGCAGGGAGTCTTGTTTTTTCTAGGTTTGGGCGGCTAGCTGTTCAAAACCACCAGCTGTTCAGCTGTTCAAAACCACCAGCTGCGTTTCAGAAGAAAAATGACCATTTCTATTCTCTCGTCAAGAGTTAACAGTCTCAGAAATGTACAATAGCAATCCACTCTGTTGCTATGAGCCCGAATCTATTCAGTGGAATGAGTTTGGCTAGGAATAAATCTTTATCTGGAGAACCTTCCCTATCAGCTAAGCTCTGTCAACCAGGAAAATTGGCAGTGAAGTTCTTGCAAAAAGTTTTTCCAGTTACTTCATAGTTTGACAACACTGTTAGACAACACTAGTGTAATATGGAGCTGTGAAGGAACTTCATTTGTATATAATTGCATGTGTAAACGAATTAGGTAAGATCCATTCAGATAGCTTTCATACCTTCCTGCACTCAAGTCCATGAATATTTTTGAGGACCTTGTTTATGCTAAATACACTGTTTTGTACCACTGAGAATTCAAAGATGAACAAAGCTTAGTCCCTGCTACTCCGAAACCTAAAGTAAGTGGTACTTCTGTTTAGGCAAGCTTAGACTATTTCAAGAAGTCTGTTTTTTAACTGGTTTTATTATTTGCCTGCATGGCGGGTGAAAGACACCAATAAGATTTCTGAAGTGTGGTAGATACAGTACTTACTGCCCTTGGACAGAGGAAAAAGAGTAAGCAAGACCAGAGAGAATTGTTTATTATGGGGGGGCTAGGGTCTAAATTCAGTACATCAAACAAAAATTGTATTTAGTTAAAGTTACCTTTAAACCCAAAGCCTGGTCAGGGAGTCGGTTCCAACTTGTGATGACCCTGCATAGTGTTTTCAAGGGTGTGCGTCTCCAAGGGGACAGCTAGCTTCATCTTTATCCTGAGGAGTGGCTGCTGGGTTTGAACTGCCAACTTTCAAAGTGCACTACTCAATAGTACCACCAAAGTTCCTTAAAATTACCCTTCAACACCTTTAAATTGCCTGTCAAATAGTTTTGTATATGTAGTCCTATATAGTATAGTAATTCTAATGCATGTTAAACTTAGAGCCTGAGGCAAAATACTAAAGAAAAATTATATGCAGGCATCAAACTTCTTTGCTTTAAGATAACTGGTGTTTGTGGGATGAGATATTCCCGGTTGACCGGGCCTCTCAAGGGTTGCTCCCATTATGATTTAACAGAGACGAATAAACTGTTCATACCAGCCCTGTAGGGGAGAGTAGAACTGCCCCTGTGGGTTTCCAAGGCAGTAACCCTTTATGGGAGCAGAAAACCTCGTCTCTCTCCCTTGGAGCAGCTGGGGTTCCAAATTGCTGGCCTTGTGGTTAGCGGCCCACATGTAACCCATATGCCACTAGGGCTCCTATGAGGTGGCATTGACCCCATGGGTGTGAGTTTGGTAATAAACTACTAAGGATCCCTGGTGGTGTGTGTAATAGTCTGGGTACTTTAGAGAAACAAATCCACAGCAATTCATGTATGAGAGAGAGTTTTATATAAAGGTTAAGTGCACATCAAGAAAACATCTCAACCCAGTGCTGCCCAAGCCCACAAGTCCAACATTAACCCATATGTCCAACACCAATCCACAAAGTCCTACTCCATCTCACAAAACAGAGACAATGATGCCGACTGCAGGGGAAAGTAGGATCAGTGAATGTGTAAGCATCTCAGTGCTGGCAGGGGTCTCCACATGGCTGCTCCAGCACCCAGAGCTGCCATCAGGGTAGGTCCAAGTGGCTTCTCCTTAGGGAGGTCTTGCAGAAAGTGAGCCTTGTAAGCTGAAGCAGTGAACGGGTAAGGCAGCTGCACCCTGGTCCGACCATCAGAAAGCAAGAGACCCGAGAACTAGGAAGGTGAGGCTCACTGAGCCATTTATCCCTCCGCCTTTCAATTAACCCCACGTGTTTATCGGCCAGGTTGACACAATAAACTAAGTTTGTTAAGCTGTTAGGTCTGAAAAGTTGGTGGTTAGAACTTACTAGCCACTTCTTGGGAGAAAGGTGTGGCAGCCTGCTTCCATAAAGATTTATTGCGTCAGAAACTCTGGGGATCCGTTCTGCTCTGTCCTGTGAGGTAAGTATGAGTCAGAATCAACTGGGCAGCAGTGGATTTGTGGGAGTCTTTTGTTTAATAGACTAATAGTAGCCTTGGTAGTACAAAGGCTAAAAGCTCAGCTGGTTACTGACTGGTTGGTGGTTTGAATTCACCCAGCAGTTCTGTGCGGATAAGAACAGGCAGTCTGCTTCCATATAGATCAGTGGTTTACGACCTCTTTGGGGATCGAACGACCCTTTCACAGGGGTTGCCTGATTCATAACAGTAGCAAAATGACAATTAGGAAGTAGCAGCGAAAAAAATTTTATGGTTGGGGGGAAATCACCGCAACATGAGGAACTGTATGAAAGGGTCGCAGCATGAGGGAGGTTGAGAACCACTGATAGAGATGGTCATCAAGGAACCCTGTGTGGCAGTTCATCTCTGCCCCGTAGGCTCACTCTAAATGGGAGTCAACTTGCCAACAACAACCCAACAACAGTAGACAAATTAGGAGGATGAAATTCAGTAGTACAAGTGAAGTACATACCGCACAGAACCAGAAATATAGCAGCTGCTCAGTAAATATGTGTTAGCATTTCCATCCGAATCCTGCCTTTTCTGACACTGATGTTTGAAATGTTACGGGGAGTAACTTCTGTCCCGCTCTTGAATCTGCCATTTTCTGTAAGGTCCACTGAGTCGCAGGTCATTCTCATCCCTTTGGGTGCTGATCAGATTTTTCGGGAGATTACATTCCAAAATGGGCGCACTGTTCCGTGCTCACTGACCACTTTCTGAAAGAGGTTTTATGCTTCAGAGATGCTGTCTTAAACATTCTTTTGTAGATAGTGATGAAACATTTCCCCCCCTGTGGCTTGAGGTTTTGTAAATCATATCACATTTCTTAATAAAGTTACTTTCAAAACAGCAACAACACAATCCCTTATAAAGCAACTGCGGTTGCCCTAGCATCTTGTTTATTTTCCCTGGGTCCTCATTTTAACAATTTTAAAATGACATCTCAGGACCTTCTTTACAAAAACAAAACAAAAAAACATCCAGTGTTTGTATGTCTTAAGCAAGGCGGTGCCTTTGATCCTAACACAGCACAGTCTCCTAGCTTCTGTTCTGAGTTGCTTTCACTGTTAGCCAGTCATTTCTTAAATGTTGTGTGGTGGGGAAAGGGGCTAGAAGCAGTGTCATACCCCTCAGTCTCTACTTCCTTTACTCCGAATGGACAGAGGGTAGTGGCTTTAAGAACGGGGGAGTGGAATGATTGGGGGCACTGCTCCCGTCTGCTTCCATTGACATGCTCCTCTTTATCTTTTTGTCCTAGGCTATGAGTTGTCTCCCACAGCAGCAGCTAATTTCACTCGCCGAAACCTGGCTGACTGTCTGCGGAGTCGGGTAAGTGATCCAGCAGGTTGTCTTAGATGTGAGCAGAGACCCTCCTGTGCTCTTTAGGGCTCCTGATCTACCTTTGAGGGGGCCATCCTGAGCTCTTTCCATCGCTGAACATTCATTCTCTTTGGATTTGTTTTCTCTTTCTGCCTGGTTGCTAATTAAAGCCCAGAGGGTAAACTGATCTTCCCAAAGATTTTGAATGGGCCACACCTATATGGATACTTGTGATTTAAAGGTCCCCCCCCCCTCAAAAAAACAAAATGTTTCCATAACAAATACCTAATACCTTTGGTAGAAGGTCCCTACGTAGTATCCAGTCCAACCCACTGCTGTTGAGTTGATTCTGACTCTTAGTGACTATATAGGGCAGAGTAGAGCTTACTTTCTAGGCTTTGTGAGACTAAATCTTTATGGGAACAGAAAGCCTTATCTCTCTCCTTTGGAGTGACTGGTGGTCCTACCCATTGACCTTGTAGTTAACACCCCAGCCCATAATCTCCTATGCTGCCAGGGCTCTTTCCCTGCATGGCGGTGTGGGTAAAACCTTGAAAATAATGCACAACTTTCATTTCTCCCCAAATTTGAGATTATTTATCTGTCTTTTTGAGCACACAGTTTTATTTCTCTTCACTTATTCTGGCCTTGTTGCTATCTTTCATCTGTGTCTGTTCCACGGTAGCATGTTAAAAGATGCCGCCTTGAGTTGAGGAGTGAGTGTATGAAAGATTGTGTAGGATGTGCCCAGAAAGTTCCTGTGATTGCTAAAGGTGTGTATTCTTCCCTTCCCAAGGGACTAGGTAAATGGAGCCTTGCCATGTGACCATAACCCCCTCTGCCTGTTTACTCATCTATGCAATCGAGATAACTTCCTCGCCCCACGGGAGTGCTAGGAAAATGAATGCTTGTAAATCATAATATTTAGCATTCATATGTCTTTTGCCCAAAGCAGTTTGCTTAATAATTTAATCTACTCACTATCCCACTGAGACAAATAGGAGTTAATGCTCTAGCACCAGTAACAGAGTGAAAGGCATAAAATGGCAAAGGGACTAGCTCCAAGTTACACAGCAGGTCAGATGAAGCGATAGTAATAGTGCCGTAGCCGCTTGCCTGCTCGACCTTAATTAACATCCACTCTTTTCTACAGCGTTCCTCAGTAGTGTTCTGAAGCATAAATGCTATACATTTTGATCATGGTTAGAATTTCATTCACACTTGCTAAAGTGAGTTGCAATAGAAGTCTAAACAAATACAGGTGTGTGTGTTTTTTTTTTTAAGTTACTAAACACTTTTAACATTTATAGTGCCTAGAAATACTGGACTGAGAGTTAATAACTTTAAAAAAAACAATTGCCATTGAGTTGCTGATGATTTGTGGCAACCACATAAATGTCAGAGTAGAACTGTGCTCCATAAACTGGTTTTCCAGAAGTAGATCATAGGGCTTTTCTTCCAAGATAGCTCTGGGTGGACTGAACTTCCAACCTTTGTGTGAGCAGCTGAGGACGTTAGCTGTTTGTACCACCCAGGGACTTCTATCCAGACATAGAATTTCTTTCTCTCTGCTGACATTGATGGATGGTTTCATGCAGTCTGAATGATTACAGTGTTTGAGGAAGAGCTGAATGGTTTGGGAGAAGGAAGCAGCTTTATATACAATGTTTTGGTCCAGTTTTCTTTTCTTTGGGGGGAGAAGAAAAGGTACCTAATACAAACTTTCCTGCCACTCAGAAATTCCTCTGGTTTTCAACCAAGAATCAGCTATGGCTTCACGGTGCTAAGCGTTCCTTTGAGTCCCAGGCAGAAATGGAATAAGAATTACAGCTTTGGGCACAATAAGCATTTTGTCATTAGTGCTACAGACATGAAGTGAAGTAAGCTCCTTTTAGAATTGAGATAAGAGTGGCAGTCTGCTTCATGCAAATGCAGTGAATCCACTTAATCTTCTCCTAGTTGAAATGTTTGATATTTTAAAGGACTGTCTCTTGTAGGCTGACATGGAGTTTTTAGTAAATAGTGACGGTCTCTGCCTTGTGCTTCCAATTTCAAATAGGTTGCTAGTTGTACTATATAAATATACATTTCAGTCTTTTTTCTGGTAAAAGGGGTGTTGGTTGTTTTCCTATTTTCCTAAAAAGTGCAAAATCATGAGATGTAGACTTATTTTGAGTCAGTTGTGATGCATAGCTCATATTGTTTGGTTGTGAGTGTATGTGGGGAGGAGCATTGCATGGAATGGAGAGGATTGTGTTTGTTGCAAAGCATATAATGACTCTTACAGCCCATTTAACTGCTGGCAGTTTAACATTGTAGTTTCTGGACTTAGACTGCCTGGGTTTGAATCTTGGCAAACCTGAGCTAGATTTCTCCACCTACAAAATGATAGCACCTATTTGCAGAATTACCAGTATTAAACAAGGTAACCCATCCAAGACTCTTAGCACAGTATATGGCACATATAACTACTTTAGCCTTTATGCTGTTATTGTTTGGATGAGGAAACAATTACTAAAACTTTAGAGAGAGAATACTTTAGTATGGTTATCTTAATTTTTGTTTTCTGGGTTTTGGTTTTTTCCCCCCACGATTAAAGGGTTTATTAAGGAAGTTAACAAGTTGTAATGCCAGTGAGAAATGCTCAGGGTTGAGTTGTTCATCAGAACATGTTACAAGTAGAAAGCAAATGTACAAATGTGCCTGTCACAATGGATGGATATATGGATTGTCATAAGAGTTGTATGAGCCCCCAATAAAATGATTAAAAAAAAAAAAAGAACATGTTACAAAGTTCTTTCAGGTCTGCTGATAAATTCCCAAAGGGACATACCACTGGTGTTAGCCTCAACCTGAAAGCAGTCAGCTCCAGGTTCCTGGGGTCAGCAAACCCAGCTCGGTGAATTAAATGCCTGGGATGCCACACTCCAGTAAGCCTCAGTCCAAAAGCACTTAGCTCCATTTCTGTGGGTCAGCAAGCCCAGCTTCCCCAAGTAAGTGCCGAGAGGGCTATCTTAATTTTAACTGATCTCTGCTAGTAAAGAGGGATATAAGAAACAATGTGCGCTCATTGAAAAAAATAAAAGAAGAATGGGTGGGGGGAAAAATAAATAAAAGAAAACCAACATAGCAGCTAGACTTTATTGCCAGTATGTACAGTCCAGTGAGATTGGGTTATTTAAATTAATTGATTATTTAAATTAAGTAAACTTAAAATTAAATCCAGTTCCTTACTCATACTAGCCTCCTAAAACCAAACCCACTGCCTTCGAGTCAATTCCAGCTCAGCAACCCTACATAGGGTGTCCGATACAGTAAATCTTTATAGAAGCTGACAGCTCAGCTTTCTCCCATGGATCAGTTTGTGATTTAAATCACTGACCTTGTGGTTCAAAACTCACAGTGCCACCAAATAGCCTAAAATGATGTGACGGCACACCATCTCCACTTTAAAGATGTGGAGTCAGGGTTGTATCGCCAGATCTGGTGTCTTTGTGGGGTGCTGAGTTTGTGGCAAGGTGTATGGTAGAAAGCAGGTCTCCCCGGTGTGCTGTCCTTGAGACTTTAGTACTGCTGCTCAGTAGCCACAGTCCCTGCTCCTGAAGGTTTAGTATCAGATCTGCTGTGATCAGGTTGGAAAGCGGGGTGAAAGAGGATTTGATGAAATGGGGGGTTTTTTTGGTGGTGACGAAAGAAGAGCTTTATTAGGCTGGTCTGTTTCTGGATCTGAAGGATAATATCAATACGTTTTCTCATTTTATGAAAAGCAATTAAGCTCTACATTTATGGATAATATAGCTTTCTATACATATTTTTATTTCAATTAAAAATTTTAAATGCAAGCAAATGTAGATAAGATCTCTACTAAGTTTTTTTTTTTAATTTTATTGGGGGCTCATACAACTCATCACAATCTGTACAAACATCCATGTGTCAAGCACATTTGTATGTTTATTACCATCCTCCTCCTCAAAACATTTGCTTTGTACTTGAGCCCTTAATATCAGCTCCTCATTTTCCCCCCTCCCTCCCTGCTCCCCCCTTCCTCATGAACCCTTGATAATTTACAAATTCTTATTTTGTGATGAAATGGGTTTTATAGTGTCTGGCCCACAGATAGTAAAGTGTAAAGACCTGGTGTCAAGACCATAGCCAGACTTGGATTTCTATTTCCAGTGTAAGATAAAGAATACACAGCAAGTGAGTTCAGATATAAATGAGCATGCTTTCCCCAGCACACTGGCTGAATTGGAGTGTGTTTGGTCTGGACCGTAGAAGATAGGTATGAAATCTAGGGGGATTCTAGTGCTTCGATCATTTCATGCTAGCCACCAGAGTTATTTTGCTCGTGTCTCTAGTGGCTGGTACAAAGACATCATCTGCTTATTTTATTGATGAGGTCATGTGACCTTGTGAACAGATGGCCCAGGTGAAACCTTGCCATTGCAGGTTTTGTCCCTTTAACACAGCCAGCCATTTGTTCCAAGTGATTACAGTATTACTACGGAATAATTTTTTTCCCTTAGTTTTTTGGCAAATTTGGTTAGCAGGAAGTGACATGACACAGCACTGCTTTCTTCCTCCATGTGCCATCTCCCCAGAGGCCTCTGCTCCTCTCCCCCCGCTTGCCCCCAGCTCACCCGTGCCCAGGCTTGCCTCCCAGCTCACCTGCTCCAGATGGGCGGCTCAGTGGGAGGACACTGGCAAAGGCAGATGTGTTTATTTTCCGGAGACAAAATGTTGTGATACTGCAGATGGCAGTGCCTTAGAGCAAATGGCAGCCTTTGACACTGCTGCCACACAGCCTGGGCATCTTAACAGACAGAGCTGGCTGGCTTCTGGTTGATGGGGAAATTGGTGGGGGGGGATCAAGTTGCTCCTCATGAAACTTAGAGACATTCAGCACTGGCACCTGCCTTTTTCAGATCTGGAGAGAAACGTTCTTCCCCATTAGACTTAAACTTCCCCAGTAGGCTGGTTAGCTGCTTATGCCTTTTCTTTATGGCCAAGAGCTATATGTCTCCTGTCCTTTGTAGGATATACAGTAAAAAACTGAGAACATATGACTACACTCAGATGCATATTCAGTGATACTGGCCAGATCTCACAGGTATGTTTTAGGATCGGGAGTGTTTGTGTCTGTCCCCTTGGATTTACTGCTGTTCTACCTTTAGGGGTCATTTTGATTATCCAAAGGCTCAGGAACAGATGTGTCTTGAAGTTGCAATTCCTTAATTAATATGCCATTTTGTACTTTAGTCTTCTAAGAGGAATAAGAGTTTTAATACCTGTTCTTTTAAGAAATTTGCTCATATAATCATGGGATTTGACTAAATCCATTAAGGCATATGTCCATAGCTATTAAATTCTTAGACTTAATACTCTTCTAAGAAAAGATGCCTAAGAAGATGCTTCTTTGAAAGTTGCTGGCTTTATTAGGAAGCCTTTTTTTCCCCTCCTCCTCTTTTTTTAAATATGTGCTGTTTTTCCCAGCCATAGTGCTGATAGAGTTAGGAGTCTGCAGGTGTAAAGTCCTCCCCCTCCCCTTCCCCTCTCTCTCCAGGGGGTTGTATGTGAGAAGGTGTTGCTTTCTCACTGAGAGAGCATGTATGTGCTACCCTGTTGGATGCCTGCTGGGAGCACAGAGAACCCCTGTTCTGGATGGCTGGCTGGAATGGTGCAGCCCCATCATGCTAACTTTTCACTTAAAGCCGCTTTCCTATCCTTATGGAGGTGAAGCAATATAGGGAATGACACTAGATTTGTTATTATTTTGAAATTTGTGTCTTAAGCAATGGTTTCCTAATTAAGGTTCGACTTAAGCCTGGATTGTTAGAGTGCTGTGTCAGTTTAGTAATAGCATGTTATTTTGAAACTTTAGCCATTAAAAGAAATGCAGATTTACTCTCACTTTTTGAGATCTAGTCAAGCCAGTGCCCCAGCCTGGGTGGCCATAGTTGTGGATGTACCTCACGCTCACAGTCAACATAAGCAGCCACACCCTGGCTTCCTTGCTGGTTCTTCTTTCCTGCTCTGATCCAGGATCATGCAGGGATATGAATTCAGAGCTGATTCCAAAAAATCCCAAGAGATTTTGTTCCTGTGTCCAAAAAAGCCATTCATCTAAAGTGAGTGTCCAAGCATCTGCTTGTAAATCACCACTACTGCGAGATTGTGTACCAGTATTTGCGCTGTTGCCTTTATCTCTTGTCCATTTCCCAGTGTCTGGGATATGTGTGCAGGATGAACAGATGGGGGAGAGGAGTAGGAGTATGTCTACGAACCTATACAGAGAGATTTGGCAGAGATTATTTGTATATGTGTATTTCCTTTTGCTGCAAATATATCCATGAATGTGGTGGAGTATGCAAGGTTTGCAAAGTTATGAGAACTTAAATATTATTAAATATCTTGAGGGAGTGGAGTGAGCTGATGGTCTTGGGGGATCAGAACTAATTGATACAGCTCGCAAAAACAATGTTCTGCATCTTAATTTGGTAAGCAATGATTGGGGTCTTAAAAACTCATCTAAAGTGCAACCATTGGGCCTCTCCCCCACCCAGAAAGATATATGGAAACAATTAGGTCAATGGACATCCTTGCAAACACCAATATTCACAACCCTGAGACCAGAAGAACTAGATGGTGCCTACTATCATTACCAGGTGCTATGAACAGGATTGCATTAGAAGATCCTGGATAGAGTGGGAGGAAACTGTGGAACAGAACTCAGAATCATATAAGAGACCTGGCTTACTGATCTGGTAGACAGTTGAGAACCCCTAAGACTCTTCCATTCTGTTCTGTAACTGATCTCATCTCCCTGTCAGAATAATCAGCCATGTAAGATCAACAGGGCAGTAGTTCCCAAAGGACAAAAGTTCATAGGGCTCTGAAAGATGAAGGAACAGAAAAAGGAAAAAGAAAGGAAGATGAACGATAGTACATTGAGGGGATTATAATGGATTAAATGAATTGGAATGTATGAGTTTTAGGATGTAAAAATGGGATCTGTTCTGTAAACCTTATGTAATTCACAAAAGTCTTTTAAAAAATAAAATTGAAGGGTAGTGGGGAAGGGATAGGGGGAGCAGTTTGACAATGTTCTATTTCCTGACCTGGGGGGGGGGTATTTACATGTATGAATGAATAAGAAAGCTTATAATATAATGGATGCCTTTGAATTGTGTTGGTCAAATATATTGAATATACCTTAGACTTGGCAAAGAACATACCTGTCTCAGTAGAAGGATGGTCCAGATGCTTCTTAGAAGTGAAGTGACTTTGTCTCACTGTGAACATGTTGTCAGGAGGGGCCAAATGTCCTGGAAGAGGACATCATGCTTGGTACAGTCGAGGGTCAGTGAAAAAGAGGATTTAAAAGTGGATTTAAACATAACAATTGTGAAGCTGTTGCAGGACCAGGCAGTGTTTCGTTCACTGGACGTGGAGTCTTTCTGAGTCTAACCTACTCAAACACCTAACAACAAGGGAAGCTGAAAGCTCAGAATTGCAGTCACTTCTGCATGTAGATACCAGAGCAAATGGGATTAACTAGAGTGGAAAAGAAACGGAAGGAAGAGTATAATTAGCTCTGAATCTTTGTAAACAGAAATGGCCCACTGGAATTCCTCGGCGTCTCTTTCTGGTACCTCTTAGTATATATGGTTTCATATATCTGAGCAGTTTTGTTGCTACTAATAGTCATTTATTCAGCAAATCTACAATGTGGTTTATCCTTGATGCTGGGAATACTGAGAAACAAAACTCAGCATGTGCCTTAGGTGGAGAAATAGATAAGTAAGCACTTAGTTACACTGCGGAATCACAGATGTTACAATAGCCATATACACAGGTTGCCCTGGGAACACAAAACCTAACCTGAACCTTGGAAGGGCTAGTTGTTATTAAGGCAAAGGTGAAACAACAGTGTAAGGCTATCTTATGTAAAGGATAAGACCGAGAAGGTTTCTGAGCAGAGCATATGTTGTTAGGCACAGTGGTTTTCTATTTTTGGTGGGAACAATAATTCTCTGAGCCCTCTATTCCTAATTATCTTGAAATCATAGGTTCTCATTGCTGTTGCGTTGATTCAGACTCATAGTGACTCTATAGGACAAAGTATAACTATTCTGTTGAATTTCCGAGACAGTAAATCATTATAGGAGCAGACAGCCTCATCTCTCTTCTGTGAGTGGCTGGTGGAATTGAACCTTTGACTTGACATTGTGGTTAGTAGCCCAACACAACCCACCGTGTTTAATTTAAGGGTCTGCTGATTAAAAACGGAGGATACACATGCATCCTTATAAAAACGT